>NC_143518.1:40576116-40900733 GCF_031878675.1 Megascapheus bottae | reverse complement strand
AGTGATGTGAAAATACTAACATAATATAAATGTGAAAATAATAACAACTGCTAAGAGTCCAGACACCTGGCCATAGGAGATAGGTAAGACATTAGTGCACCCCTGGGCACAACCAATCTGAAAGAGACTTTTCTGGGTCCTAACCAATCCTGAATCAAGCAAGAAGACATTTGGGCCAGAGAGGAGTAGACCAATATAAACAAAGGACCCAGAATGAGGGACAGCACTTCTGGTGCCCTTAACTGAGACTGTGGTTTGAGGATCTTTAGCTTGGAGAAGCTGCTCCTTGACTGAGAGGACTGACAAGGACCAAGAACCATCGTGTGGCCCTGGGGCTCACACGGCAACAGGTCAGGGAGCTACATCTAACAACTGAAGAAGAAAAACAAAAGAAAAAAACTATACATATCACAAAGAGACTGGGTTAAACACAAGCCAGGTGGCCAGTTACAATTTCATGAGTAATTAATGATGTTAAACAGAATTATACTTGAGTCAGTTTGTTTTTTCTTTTCTTTTTTTGCCAGTCCTGGGGCTTAGATTCAGGGCCTGAGCACTGTCCTTGTGCTTTCTTTAAGGCTAGTGCTCTACCACTTGAGCCACAGCACCACTTCTGGATTTTTCTGTGTCTGTGGTACTGAGGAATCGAACCCAGGGCTTCATGCACGTTAGGCAAGCACTCTACCACTGGGCCATGCTCCCAGACCCTCAGTTTGTGTTTTCATCAAGGGACTAAAATGTACCAGTTCCATAGAACAGAGAGCTGTTCAGGAAAGAAATAGGTAATAAGCATGCACATAAGAATAGCTGCAAGACTTGTTTTTAATCTTGTTTCCTGTAAAATGCAGTATGACCTGACACTTGAAGGTTCTGACAAAACAAGTTTCATTTGTAGAGATGTATAGACACCCCAGACTTTGCCTTCCTGTTGCCTTTGGTTCAGCTCAGTTCTGCAGCTGTGTCTAGTGTACCAACCATGGCTGTGCCCAGAGCTGTGTCCAGCCATAGTTGGAGCATCAGTCAGATGGGCTGGGGATCTAGGCTTTGTGACTTAGCTTTGCATCTCTTGCATGTAACTTCATCTCTTGCAGCTTTCTTTTCCTGTTTTGTTTTGTTGGTCTTGGGGCTTGAACTTGGCCTGGGCACTGTCTCTGAGCTCTTCACCTCAAGGCTACTGCCCTACCCCTTAAGCCACAGTGCCACTTTAGGTTTTCTGGTGGTTAATTGGACATAAGAATCTCAGGGACTTTAGTTCCCTGGGCTGGCTTTGAACTGAGATCCTCAGATCTCAGCCTCCTGAGTAGCTAGGATTAAAGGCATGAGCCACCCCGCCTGGCCTCTTTTACTATCTAGTAAATAAAGCAAATATACATAATTTTCAGAGTTGCCATTAGAATTAAACAAAACACATAGGTATTAGGTTGATTTCACAGAAAATAAAAGAAAACAGAAAACCTAACTTGATCTGACTTAACAGTAAAGACATTTTGACTTCTGTAATAAGTTCAGGAGAAGAGTAGAATTCAGAAAAGTTTGATTTTGTAGTTTCATTCATTCATTCAAGCATAGTTACTATCTACTATATATCAGGTATTGTTGAGGATTCCCGGAATATAGCAAAGAGAAATCCCTTGGCCGTTTATTCTTTAATGGGGAAAGAAAGAAAATAATTTAAAAAATAGCAAAATCATAGTTTATTAGCTAATAGGGTTGGGGAGAAAAAGTAAGAGAGGATGATAAGAGAATGAGGATGAGGGGATACATTTTAAATACGGAGGATTGGAGATGGCAACATTTCAGAAATAATGAAGGATTTCATTGAAACAGCATTATCTTGTACTTGACGCAGATTAAGGAGTGATATGGATTCCTGTGTCAAAAGGAGCACGGTAGCCATGTAGAGAACAGAATGAAGGTGATAGGTTAGATATGCTAAGTTTCAGATGCTCAGCAGACATCTAAATGAAAATGTTGAGTGGGCAGTTGGATATGTAAATTTGGAGCTTAGAGAAGAGGCCCAGACTGGAAGTGATACATGTGGGCACCAAGAAAAAGGAAGAAAAGTTTAGTCCTGAGATTTGTTGGGGTATAGCCAGAAAAGACAAAGTGTCCCAACTCTGAGTCCTTGGTGCTCCCATGTACAGAGGCTGAGGAGAGGGAAAAAGAACCTCTGCCCAGCAGAGGTGGGGAAAAATGAGGGATAACTTTGACAAGAGTGGTTTGGGGGAGAGGTGGAAGCAAATCCCTAATCAGTAGACTCAAGAAAGAATAGAAAGCTAGGTGTGGTGGCTCATGCCTGTAAACCCTAGCTACTCAGGAGGCTGAGATCGAGGATCAAGATTCAAAGCCAGCTCGGGCACTTAAGTCTGTGAGATTCTTATCTCCAATTAACCACCAGAAAACCAGAAGTGGCACTGTGGCTCAAGGGGTAGGGTGGTAGCCTTGAGCTGAAGAGCTCAGGGACAATGTCCAGGCCTTGGGTTCAAGTTTCACAACTGGCCAAAAAAAAAAAAAAAAGAAGGACAAAGGGGGAACAAGAGCTAAGATAGTGCTTTTGAAGTTTTGACTGAAAGTAAGAGGAGAGGTGGGGCAGATGCTAGTAAAGGAACACCAAGAAAAAGTTAAATGAAAGAAACAATGGAGGGTTTCCTGCTGATAGGAAAGGTTCAATGGAATAGGAAGAAAATTTGCAAAAGAAAGAAGGGAGAATTGTCAGAATAATCTTGAACAGACCAAAAATATGAGTTCCATGAATAATAAAAAAAGTAGATGTGGGGGGGTTCTTCTAACCTGCTGTGTGAACAGTTTACCCATAGATAATGGAAAGATGGCAGATTAAATGGACCAGGCTGGCACGAGGAGAGAAGTGATGGCCAGAACTTATCTTCTGAATGCATGTAGTTTCTCAGTATAGGAAGCAAGGCTACCTGCTGAGAGGAGGGTGGCATTTGGGGGAGCAAAGTGACCGGGGTAGGGAAGTGCAGCGTGAATGACCCTCTTTAGTCAGCCTGGGCATGGTTGGGGTTTTCTTTCTACTTGTGAGCAATGTATATGGAGAAAATGGCAGAGATTTTTAAACATTTAGTCAGGATCATGCTCAGTCTTTAAGAGTTCACTTTTTTCCCTTTTTTTTTTCTTAGTAAATGAAGATTGCATTTGAGACTGCATACTAGCTGGACCATATAGCAATGGGATTGAAAATTAACTACAAATAATTCACATCCTCGGTGTAGTAGTCAGTGTCTAGTTAGGAAAATGGCACTTGTTAAATAGTTCGACAGAGGTGGGGGTTAACACAGGAAACTCCCTACAAAGGTATTTGAAGAGCTTAAAAGACAAACAAGATGATGGGGTTGGGAGGTGTCTAGAAAGGGGGTTGTAACTATGGAGACCCAGTCACTACTTTGGTTGCCTCCCAAAACAAAGAGAAGTGAAGAAATAGCCTTCCTTTCCCTTCTTCACACATTCTAAACTGTCTCCAGACTTTTCTAATTTGGATGACACAGGGGGCCAGAAAAATAGAAATATTCTGCCACATAAAGCAGAATAGGAAAAAAATATATACTCTGCTCTCTAAAGCAGAATAGGAAAAATCTTGGACTCTGCTGAGCAAGCAGATGAATGACTAGCGTATGAGTAGCCAAAAGTTGGCTCCCTCAGGACAATAAAGGATCTACATATTGGAAGGAATCCATTCTTGTTTCTGTAGAGCAGGAAACAAATCCAGAAAGAAATGATGGTCTACAACAACAGCACAGTCAAGATTAGAACCCCAGGTCAGACCTTTTGTGGCCACCTTTGTCTAACACAAAGTTCCTGCTCTATGGCAGTGAATCTGAAGGTTCCCTTGGTATGTTCCTGCCCTGACCACCTTCTCTCTTCCCTTAGATTCCTGCCTCCTTCAGTGCCTCACAGTTCTCCAAAGTCCCTGTGCTCTTTCATGTGACAGTTCCTCTGTTCTTTTGGTTCCCTCTGCCTGAAATATCGCACCCACCCCTCCCCCTCCTGGCTGGTTAGTAAGTACCATGTAACTTTTGAGACTTATTCAGGCACACTTGTCTTTAGGAAGTCATTTCTCATTGTGTTCAGAAGCAGAATGGACCTGCCTCCCTCCATGTCTTTCCTGTTCCTGCAGGGTTGAGGCAGGAGGAGCTTGCCAGCTCTCTGTGCACGACTTTCCCCTTGTGCATCATTCAGTGCTGTGTGCCAGGTCCTCACCCTGTGCCTGGCACCCAAGAGGAACTGAATGAATCTCTGAGATCTCCGTGGGAGACTGAATGGAAGGACCTGGAAAGATTGTGATTTCCATTTACAGAAGACCCTTGGGCTGAGTTTGGGGTGAGAATTTGTTTACTTGGAGAACAAGCCCTTCCCTCACCTGGCACCTGCTTGCTGGGGAACCCTTCCTCTGTGTGGTTAGTAGCTGGTAGGAAGGGCCTTCAGGATCATGGCTACCGAAGACACAATGACTGCTACTGTGGTGACTCTTCCTCTAACTGCAGCTGAAGAAAAACACCTACAAGGGAAAGGTGAGTTGAGTCTAGAGGATAGGAAGGTCTACAGGGCAGGAGCTTGCTTATGTGGGTGGAGCACTGAGTTCCCAAGTATCTACTACCTGGAGCTGTCCTGTGGAGGTGGTAATTCCTTCCAAAACAAAAAAAAATCCACCGGGCACCTTGACTCATGCCTGTAACCCTAGCTACTCAGGAGGCTGAGATCTGAGAAACATGGTTCAAAGCCAGCCCGGGCACTAAAGTCTGTGAGACTCTTATCTCCAATTAACCACTAGAGAACTAGAAGTGGCGCTGTGGTTCAAGGGTAGGGGAGCCTTGAGCTGAAGAGCTTGGACAGTGTCCAGGCCCAGAGTTCAAGCCCAACAACTGACAATTAAAAAGAAAAATCCTGGTCCAGGAGTTTGGCCTATTGGTAGAGTGCTTGCCTAGCATGCACGAAGACCTGGGTTCGATTCCTCGGTACCCCACATACATAGCAAAAAGCTAGAAGTGGTGCTGAGGCTCAAGTGGTAGAGCTCTAGCCTTGAGAAAGTCCAAGGACAGTGCTCAGGCCCTGAGCTCAGGCCCAGGACTGGCAAAAAAAAAAAAAAAAAGAGGAAAAAAAAATCCTAGTTGGGTTCTCCCTGTAGCCATGTCTGTGGCAGGTGCCCTACACCTCCCCCTGAACCCCCCCCCCCCAAAAAAAATCTAGACCTCAGCATTGGAGTGGAGCCCAGCATCTTCTGTCTATTTGTTCTGAGGTGAGTCATGGCAGGTCAGAGCCTGGGGCTGAGTGATTCCTTACCTGAGGATTTGGCATAGACTGTCTGCTGGTTTCTGCTGTGGGCAATGCAAGCCATGTAAAGCTTCTGATCTTCAATCTTTTCCACTTGGACATCCAGGACAGCCAGTGAGCCCACAGGGATCAAGCTGAGAGAAGAGGCAGTTTAGCCCATCTCCCAGCTTTTCCCTCCTTGTGTCCCTCATCTTTCATTTTTACCCCACCTAGGAATCACATAAATGGGCTCAATGGCTCCCAAAGTGGGATGGCTTGAGGTTGCCTTCTGGCCAGGGACTACAGGACTGTTTGGGAGTAGACTGAGGCAGCAGAGTGGCAGTTTGGGATCCCATAATCCAAATGGATTCCCAGGAATCCATACTTACTTTTTGAACCTGATGTTGAGGCTTAGTGTGAACAGCCCCTCTCCAGCCAGGTAGGCAGTTTTAGAAAAGGTCTCATCTATCATGGCTGCCAGAGACCCTCCATGGGCAAACCTGGGGGTTGGGTAGGGAGAAAGTATGGGAATGGAACAGCTGGGTAGAATACTTCACTGTATCTTCCATCCTACCTCAAAACTTGCTCTTTTTTTTTTTTGGTCAGTTATAGGGTTTGAACACAGGGCCTTTGTGCTATCTCTGAGCTTTTCTGCTCAAGCTTTTCTGCTTCGAGCCACAGTCCCCCTTCCAATTTTTCTGGTAGTTAATTAGAGATAAGAGTTTCACAGCTTGTACTGTCTTTGAACATCCATCCTCAGCTATCAGCCTCCTGAGTAGTTAGAATTACAGATGTGAGCCACCAATACCTGGCTCAAAACTTCCCTTTTTCTATGAGTTCTTCAAATATAGGCTCAGGTAGCCAAACAAGTTGCATTCCCTGTGATCAAATCAATGAAAATTGATTAAACATTTTTTCCTGCTTTGTTTGAGCATGCGTTAGAAAATACTGATGGACTATTTTATTTAATTGGGAATTTTTTTTCTTTATACAGTCAAGGAACAATATTTTTCTGATTCATTATCTGATTGCTGTTAGCAGTTGCCACAAATTTGGAAGAGTGCATACTTGCAGGGATGGAAAAAAAAAGCCCTGATAGTTTGAAACATAATTTTGTGTCATTTTGCTCTATGAGTCACTTAGTACTAGCACATAGTTTCATGACATGAAATATGAGAAATAACATGACATATATGCCAGCAAGACAGACTTCTGAGCAGCACTGTGCAGAAAAGGTAAAAGCCTGCTTCAGCAGGATGCTGCAAACATTTGCTTTCCTTATTGGATATAAACCATTTTCATACAAGCTGGCCTTCATGCCAGAGTCACGTCATTTTGGTTAACTTGGAAAAAATACAGAGGCCACCCAGTTTAAAATGCGAATAACAAACTAGGTTTGAGTTACTCATATTTAGGAATACAATTGTAGCTAGGCACTGGTAGCTTATGCCTGTAATCCTAGCTATGCCTATAATCTCAGGAGGCTGAGATCTGAGGATCTCAGTTTGAAGCCAGCTTGGACAGGAAAGTCCATGAGACTCTTATCTACAGTTAGCCACCAAGATGCTGGAAGTAGAGTTGTGGCTCAAGTGGTAGCGCACTAACCTTGAGTAATTATGAACTTCTTAGGCTCTTAAGTTCCCTTTCCTCTCATGGAGAGAGCTGGGGACCATTGTAGCATATCAGCTGGTTAGGCTGAGCTCCTTGTTTCACTGCTTACAACCTGATTGTGAGCAAGTGGTAACCTTTCTGCACTTTAATTATTCCACTATACACTGTGAATAAAAACAATTCCCATCTCACAGGAGTACATGAACAAAGGTTTGTAAAATCTCATGTGTATTTCCAGGTACTTACCTCCTTGTCTTTCAAAGTGCATGGAAAAGGGAAAAGAAGTTGATGTAAAAAACAAAAACAAAAGAACACAGATCTGTTCTTCTTGTCCTTGCTGCCCAGAAAGGGACCCATTAGTAACTACTGACTGATTTTGCAGAATGGCTCTTGGCCAATTCTTGCTCCAGTTGCCTGGTTGGGGTGGGGTAAGGGGCGGGGGGAACCAATGAATATTAATCTCTTGTTTGGATCCTTCTCAATCAGCTATCTAGCCTGTGTTGGATCTGCCTCCTTGGACTTTTCCTCCGAGGAAAGGGACCATGGCCCATGGTAGGGCTCTATTCACTAGTTTGGAGAACAGAGTTCCAATGAAGGACACCTGTGGGCTGGCTAAGTCCTCTATAGTATGTGTCCACAACCTGTGAAAGTGACATATTTAGCATTCTGGGCCTTGGAGTTGTCCTTGAACTCTTCAGCTCAAAGCTACTGCCCTACCTATTCTGGACTCCCTGTCTTTAATGGGATGGCGATCATGCCACCACATGTAGCTTCTGTTCCGGCTGGCCTGGAACAGTGATCGTCACATTCTCAGTGCCCCAGCACTGGTGTGAGCCACCAGCACCAGGATGTTTCTTGCTAGAAAAATCCTGAGACCTCAATAAGGGGGCTCTCTCTGCACAACACAGACTGCACTATGTAGACTAGTATGTAGTCTTTCCAGACTGCCAGTTGTGAGGCTGAAGCCCAGTTTCTCACATCCCCATTTTGGCTCCTAGAGAGAGGTACAGACCCACTCTGCTGAGCCAGGTAGGAGAAGCCCACCCTGCCTGTTTTTGCTCTTACCCTGGAGGCCCCTCCAGGTAGGGGCCTGGTTGGAAAAGACAGACTGACTTCTTCTTGGATGGTTGGAAAAAGATGACATACTCATAGCCTTGTCCTTCTGCTTGGATGCATCTGGTGAAGATACGCCGGTCACTTTTGTCTGCGAAGTGGACAGTGTCACAATCGGAGAAAAGAGGTTGTTGATGCTGTGGCATCCAGTCAGGATGCAGCATGGTGAGTTGAGCCCACTACCAGTTGACCTGTCTAGATCAGATCAAAGTGAAGAACCAGAGGACCCCGGGCTTCACCCTCAGGGAGCCTTCAGTCTGGGAAGAGACACAGTCCCTGTCTTAGAGAGACTATGCCTATGGAGAAAAACATCAGAAAGTTCTCTGGTTAAGGGTGGAGACAGGATCACTTGAAAAGGCTGCAAGCACTGCTAATTTAAGATGATTACTCGTGTAATTTGCCTAATTTGCATATAATTTAAAATAACAGTATTAGACTGAGGCTGTGACTCAAGTGGTAGAATGCTAGGTCAAGGCTAGTGCTCTACCCTGGAACCACAGCTCTACTTTCGAATTGTTGGTGGTTAATTGGAGATAAGGGTCTCTTAAACTTCCCTATCTAGGCTGATTTCCAACTGCAATCCTCAGATCCCAGCGTCCTGAGTAGCTAAGGTTACAGGCATGGCCACAAATGCCAGGCTTCTTTTCTACTTAGTACTTCTCTGACTTTGAGAGAAGCGCTCTCCCCCTCTTGACTACTTCTGTTCAGTTGGCTGCTAAAAACCACTAATTGTAGGATAGCATTCTGGTTCAAGTGATAGAACATTTGCCTAACTGAGCCCATGTCCTTGAGTTCAAACCTCAGTACCCCCCAACACACACCTCCAAATGAAAATGAAAACAGAGTCACTAATTCTGCAGATTGCACAGCTGAGCTATATAGTGCACTCACACTAGCAATACTCTATCACACTACTTCTAGCATAGAGGGTATAATGATTACCATTGCCTAAATTGCTTTTCAGGAACATAAAGGGTTTGGGATGTGTGTGTGGGGGGGGTTGGTCAAACACTACCAATTTTTCACTTGAGCTTGTGTAGGTGTCTGTTGGGTGACCTTTTGAAGTCAGAATGCTGGAAACTTTACGATAAGATAACGTTAATACTACCATTTTCTGGTCATGTATCTCATGAAGTGCCATGAGGTTTGCCAGCATGCACAGACCCAAGCTCACTCCCAATTGCTTTTCTCCACAACCTAAATACCCCAAATCCCATCGTCAGATGGACAGATTTGAGACTTGGGTGTTCCCCCTCCAGGTTCAACTGCACTGAAAACAATCTCTTTTGTAAAACCTGTCTCAGTGACCAGCTTACTGTGTGGCTGTTAAAATGGACTTTTTTCATATATTTTTTATTGTAATTAATAGAAGGGTTACATTATATTTGCCAGATAGAAGGTGCATTAATTCACATACATTGGTACCCTTTCTCATGTCGTGTTCCCATTTCCCTCCCCCTAAAATGGACTTTTATGTCTTTGCTCCCAACCAGTGTATGTCCCCACTGGAGAACTGTTTGCTCAGTACCCACCCTTTCTCTCATCTCACTGACAGTTCTCTCACAGCCTTATCCCAAGCCCTTTTTCCCAGGCCCCCTGCCCCCCATATTTGCAGGCCTCAGGTTCAGAGGGAAGGAAGGAGGTGAGAGATCGGAGGGGACACCCTTTTCATCCACCACTGGGGAGAGAGGAGACACAGGAAGAGTTTCTAGGTTGAGAACTGGAGAGGGTTTTGTAAATCTTCCAGAATTTTTTTTTTAAACACAGGGATGCTAAGTGAAAGGACCCAAGGGCCCCTCAAGGGGGTCTCAGCAATGTGGGTTAGAATGTGTATGGGTCTGGGAGGACTCAGATCCTGTCTTACCTGAGGGAACACCCAAGTCAAATGGGAGTTTGAGCCCTTGAATGTGTTCTCTGTTAGACTTGAAGGAAGGCATTTTTACCCAACTGCCGGATTTGGTCTTTTCCAGAAACTCTTGGTACAGGCTCAACATTTCTGGACCCCAGCTGCTGTTGGGAAGGGCATAATCCTTCAAGTCTGTCTTCTCTAGACAGAATCTTGAGACCTGGGCAGGAAAAATCAGTATGACACATGATGCCCTGGATTCTAGGGACTGCTGCATGGGCTGTGGGACCTCCGGATGGAGGAGATTTGGAATGCTCCAGAAGCTTGGGGATGAAAAGCTGCTCATCTAACTGGGCTGGGAATTCACTCACCAGGGAGTCTGAGGAGGATCCAGACGCTGAGGCCAGGTTGAGTCTAGGCAGGAAATGGGGTATCTTGGAGAGAGTTCTTTGGTGGCCAAGTCTTGCTGCCGCCTGGAAGCCTCTTCTCATCATGGCTGAGTGCCAGGATCCTGGCCCTGCTTGGATCAGAGGTGCAGCTGATTCTTGAGGAGCAATAAGGTGAGCACTGCGAAGTACCCAGGTGAAGAGTGCAGCTACCTCCCACCAACCACAAGATTTATTCCTGCACTGCCCCCAGATTTACTACTGAGAGAGGATGGCAATGCAGGCATTGGGCTAGGCTACACAATTCCCCACAGGTGCTTGGGGCCTTAATCTGCTTCCAAGCCCAGCCCAGTGCTTGGGGGAGGGACAGATATTGCTTAAGCATGGGTGGGAAGAAAGATTGGCATGAATTCCAAAAGAAAATTTCGTTAAAGGAGTAAAACATGCATAAACAAGTACTAGGAGGTACATGGAGTCTTAGAACAATGCCGTGAGTATCTGGGAAGGAACTAAAAAAAATTCTAGGAAGAAAGGTCTGCCTCTTGATTGGTAGATGTCAGTGGAGTGTTTGTGACATGTGCTGTGGAACAAGACTGAACACTCTGGCATGATTTGGGGACTCAGAAAATCTCCCAGCCCTTAGACACCCCTTTCTTACACCTCAGTCCAGGGTCTCCACAAGGGGGCCTCCATCTTTACCCCTAGCTGGGGATTGGAGTTGAGGTTATGTGTGGGGAGGACGAAAAAACAAGCAAACAAAACATACCACATAGGAGAAGCAATTTAGCAAGGAATTCTCCTGCACTGGGGCCCTAGGGATGGCTAGAGAAATAGTGTGGGGAGGGACAGGGGACAGGCTGTAGAGGCTTTGTATGTCTGTGTATTGAGGGAGGGGCTTGAGTGCTCAGCCAATACCTGTAAAGCTATGGATGCTTTTCGGTGGCTTGTTTCTTCTATTAAATGAAACCCAGTTTTCATTTATAAGGGCCAGATCACTCCACTTTCTCTTTTCCCCCTTCTCTTTCTCTTGCAGTAATGGGGATTGAACTCAGGGCCTCATGCATGCTTTACCATTTTGAGATCTCTCCTCAAACTTCCCACCTCATTTTGAGAACATTTCACTATATAGCCTTGAACTCATCACTCTTCTGCCTCAGCACTTCAGGTGTTAGGATTATAGGCATATGTGACCATGCCTAACCAAAGGTCTTAGTGTTTAGTTTTATTTTACTAAAATAAACATGTTATAAGATGGGAACTATACAAAGATAGACATGATAATGATGATGATATGAAGTTGACAGTGATGATTATGATATCTTGACAGGTTCTTAAAGATTAAACTGACTTTAAATGTAACACATGTCATGTTAGGGAATCAAGACCATTTTGACGGCCAGCCACACAATAAGCTGGTCACTGAGACAGGTTTTACAAAAGAGATTGTTTTCGGTGCAGTTGAACCTGAAGGGGGAACACCCAAGTCTCAAATCTGTCCATCTGACGATGGGATTTGGGGTTATTTAGGTTGTGGAGAAAAGCAATTGGGAGTGAGCTTGGGTCTATGCATGCTGGCAAACCTCATGGCACTTCACGAGATACATGACCAGAAAATGGTAGTATTAACGTTATCTTATCGTAAAGTTTCCAGCATCCTGACTTCAAAAGGTCACCTAACAGACACCTACACAAGCTCAAGTGAAAAATTGGTAGTGTTTGACCAACCCCCCCCCACACACACATCCCAAACCCTTTATGTTCCTGAAAAGCAATTTAGGCAATGGTAATCATTATACCCTCTATGCTAGAGTATTGCTAGTGTGAGTACAATAAATAGCTCAGCTGTGGACCTGCAGAATTAGTGACTTTGTTTTCATTTTCATTTGGGGGTATGTGTTGAGGGGTACTGAGGTTTAAACTCAGGGACTTGAGCAAATGTTCTATCACTTGAACCAGGATGCTATCCTACAATTAGTGATTTTTAAAGCCAATTGAATGGAAGTAGTCAGAAGGGGTAGAGTGCTTCTCTCAAAGAGAAATACAAAGTAGAAAAGAATTTGTGGCTCATGCCTGTAATCTTAGCTACTCGGGAGGCTGGGATCTGAGGATTGCAGTTGGAAATCAGCCTAGGCAGGCAAGTTCATGTCTTTTATCTCCATTTAAGCTCTAACAATCTGGAAGTAGAGCTATGGTTCCAGTGTAGAGCCCTAACCTTGAGCAAACAACCCCAGAGACATTGCCCAGGACCCATGTTTAAGACCCAGGACCAGCACACGCACACGCACACACACACGCACACACACACACACACACACACACACACACACACACACACACACACACACTGGTTAATGTAAATCAAGCTAGGCTAATTGAACTGTATTTGTTGGAGAGAGTTAACTGAAGAGCTCAAATAATGGCCTGGGAGTCCAGGCAAGGCGTGGTAGAGTCCCATGTTTACAATTTCAAACTCTTCTTTTGATAAATTCTGAGCAGATAGTGAAGTTATGGCCCATGGCTTAGTTTTTGGTCACTCTTTTATTTGACTGCTCTGGAAAAGTACAATATAAACATTTCTCTTCACCTCTCAGGAAGGCTTGCATTTCCCTCATGAGGCAGGATAGCCTAGATAATGAGACATGACAAATGGCTTCCAGGGATTCAAAGAGCCAAGCTTAAAGCTTGTTCATCCACTTCCCTTAAGATCAAGGAAACAGGGGCTGGGAGTTTGGCCTAGTGGTAGAGTGCTTGCCTAGCATACACAAAGACCTGGGTTCAATTCCTCGGTGCCACATACATAGAAAAAAGCCAGAAGTGGCACTGAGGCTCAAGTGGTAGAGCCCTTGAGAAAGTCCAAGGACAGTGCTCAGGTCCTGAGCTCAAGCCCAGGACTGGCAAAAAAAAACCCAAAAAACAATCTCAGGCACCATGTCCAACTAAAAGATAATTGCAAACAACGAAAAAACAATGTGTGTAAAGCACAGCATGAAAGCTCTCCAAAGAGAAAGAAAGACTAGCACTGGCTTGTCTCAGCAGAAGATGGCTGGGCTGCCTCTGTTTGCTCAGGCCTCTTCTGGTGCTGGGCTTCCCTTCATTTTCTCACCTACCTCTTTGTGAGGTCTTGGATTTATTGGTGAGACTTGAGGAAGAGACAGGGAGAAAAGAAGCAACTGAGAAAGGATGACTGGATGAGGAGGTCAGAGAAGTGGGGGTCAGTGTCTGTGACACTGGGTGCTGATCCAAACAAGAGAAGCTCAAGGAGGAGGAGATGATCTATCCTTCCCACAAAGAACCAGCAACAGACCTGGGCAAGGACAGTGTGCCTCTTTGCCCAACAGCCACTAAGGGCTTTTACCAGGTGCAGTCAGCTCTTGAGTCGTGTATTGCTAAAGGAGGGCAATAACACACTCTTTAACATGTTCTTACCTCACAGCTTTGGTGATAGTCAGCTTTCAGGTATGTACATAATTTATGCCATCATAAATAAAGGTCCCTTATGGAACCTTTGATCACAATGTTACCATGTAATATAGATAACATTCCTATGTTTCAGATATAAATTCTATTCTCCTTGAGTTGATAATTACCCCTTGTTGCTGTCCTGGAAAATGAGGAAAACTGAAGGAATGAGGGAGTGGTCCAGGCGACCACCCTTTCTTTCTCAGATAGAAGGAAGGGCATTCAGGCAGGAGAAGGTAAGAGCAATGAGGAACTGGTGATATCTAAGCCAATGAGGACAGACTTAGTAGAATCAGTGATACCATAAATTGGAGGATATTAGAAAGATGTCCGGTGCCAGTGGCTAATGCCTGTAATTGTGGCTCATAAGGGTAACATCTAGAGGCTTTTATTTGAGGCCAGCTTGAGCAAAAACGTTTGCTAGATTCCATCTTCAAAGTAATCAGCAAAAAGCAGGACTGAAGGGGCTGGGAATGTGGCTTAGTGGTAGAGTGCTTTTCTAGCATGCACAAAGCCCTGGGTTGGATTCCTCAGTACCACATACATAGAAAAAGCCAGAAGTGGTGCTGTAGCATTAGTCTTGAGAAAGTCCAAGAACAGTGCTTAGGCCCTGAGTTTGAGCCCCAGGAATGGCAAAAAAAAAGCAGGGGGCGGGGAGGGTGTGGAAGGTTACAAATCACCACAACCACCACCTTATCTCCCATGCCAAAGCAGATTTTTTTTTTTTTGCCAGTCCTGGGCTTGAACTCAGGTCCTAAGCACTGTCCTTAGACTTTCTCAAGGCTAGAGCTCTATCATTTGAGCTTCAGCACCACTTCTGGCTTTTTTTCAATGTATGTGGTACCTAGTACTCAAACCTGGGTCTTCGTGCATGCTAGGCAAGCACTCTATCACTAGGCCAAACTCCCGGCCCCACCAAAGTAGATTTTTAAGCATGACCAGAATACCACACAGCTGGGTCTTCTGCCAGACGGGGAATGTGCTTCTCAATTTAGATATTTCCAAAAGAGATGCTTCCAAACCCAACATTCACGTATGGATCCCAAACTAGGGCTAAAGCAGGCAAGGTAACAGAGTAAATAAAAATCTACCTTTACAGGCTTCCCTCCCCTCTTTCCCCAGTTGCTTCTCCAAAGACCTTAGTTTGGAAGGGACACTTTCTTTTCCTCTCAGCATTTTCTTAATTTTCTCTGGAGAAGAGGGAAATCATAGTGAAAGGGACAAATGAGTCTGGATTTACGCAAGAGGAATTTCCCCCGATGTGTAGTTTTGCCACGTTCCCCATTCCTTGAAGAGTATGTCTTTTTCAGTCAGATTGACTTTGGTGAAGCTCCATTGAACTCCTAGATCCTAGACTGAGGCTGGGCAGGCCTCAAAGAGTTTTAGTCAAAGTCTCACATTATAGAGAGGAGGAAGCTCAAGTTTATTGAGGTTAAATGACTTTTCTATTCACATATAGTGCCTCAAGGATTGTATTTCCAGAATATATTACAGTCTGTTCAATTTCTATCATCCATGTAAAATCCCAAGGAATTCTGCTATTATATTCATCACTTCCTCTTTGGAAGCCCTCATGGGAGTCAGGAAGTATAATTGACCAAGACTGATCACATGTGTATCCCAATGCTAACAGCTCTCAAGAATTGTGAGAATTGGGCCGGGAGTTTGGCCTAGTGGTAGAGTGCTTGCCTAGCATGCACAAAGACCCGGGTTTGATTCCTTGGTACCACATACATAGAAAAAAGCTGGAAGTGGTGCTGCGCTCAAGCCCAAGACTGGCAAAGAAAAAAAAACAAAAACATGAGAGACCACCTGCCAATGCTGCACAGTTCTGTTAATCAGAAGACTGACAGAATAATGACTAATATCCATAACTGTATCTGAGCATGTCTAGAGAGGAATAGAAAACAAGTCTGTTATGATTAGAAGGGGGCAAGGAGGCATGCCTCCAATGTAAAGGTAGTGTTTGGGGAGAGAAGGGATAAAATGGAGACAAAGTAAGAGGAAGGGGGATGCAATTGGCTCTCTTGGTTGGGGCTTATTTTGCTCTATTCATCTTTGCCTATAGTGATGGCCTCATTTTATTTTATTCTTTTTTTACTCTTTCTCTCATTTTATTTTATTTGTCAGTCTTGGTGCTTGAATTCACAGCCTGAGAACTCAAAGCTAGAACTCTACCACTTGAGCCACAGCAACACTTCTGGCTTTTTCTATGTATGTGGTACTGAGGAATCAAACCTGGGTCTTCATGCATGGTAGGCAAGCAGTCTACTCTAGGTCAAACTCCTGGCTCTCTCATTTTATTTTATCTTTCTACCTGGCTATTTCTTTTTTTGATATCTTTTTATTGTAATGTATAGAGGGGTTATAGTTATATTCACCAGGTAGAAGGTGCATTACCTCACACACATTGATACCCCTTCTCATGTTTTTGTCCCCATTTCCCTCCCCCATCCCCTCCCCTCATCTTGTTTTCCTCCCTTCCCTTTCCTATTTCAAATAAACAAATAAATGTATATACAATATACCAGATAACAAGGTAAGATACTGTAACAATATGAAAATAACCAAGGGACAACAAAAGAGATGAGAAATAACACAGTACATTAAGAACAATAATCACATATTGTATAGCTCTTATTTCCATATCCTGGAGGTCCTTTCATTTAGCCTCCTTCTCATTTTATTTTTAAAGGCTAACAAAAAACTGTAGAGGAAATGACTACATTTATTTTTCTGCATATTTTCATCAGGTAATATACAATTAGACATCTCGCCCTAGATCTATAATGTTCCCTGTTCATTCCTGATAGTTTGCACTTCCATTTCCTTATGGAGGTTTTGTTTTGTTTTGTTTGTGAGGATGGGGATTGGGAAAATAGGATTTTGCTATATTGGCCAGACTTCCTTGCTTCAGCTTCTTGAGTACCTGGGATTACAAATTCATACCACTGCTCTTGACTCTATGGTATTATTTCAGAGGATTTCTTCCCCCCTCCCTGCTTTTTTTTTGTGGGTCATGGGGCTTGAACTCAGCCTGGACGCTGTCCCTGAGGTCTTCAGCTCAAGGCTACCACCCTACCCCTGGGCCTGGTCACTGTCCCTGAGCTCTTCAGCTCAAGGCTACTGCTCTACCCTTGAGCCAAGCCCCACTTCCCGTTTTCTAGAGGTTAATTGGAGTTAAACCTTCAGATGATCACAAATATCTAATCACAAGTCACTAATTATATATCAATATCAAAATTTACCATAAAACATGCTTTTGAATTGTGTGTGTGTGTGTGTGTGTGTGTGTGTGTGTGTGTGTGTGTGTGTGTCCGTCCTGGGGATTGAACTCAGGGCCAGAGCCTGGACACTTGCTGAGCTTTTATACTTAGGGCTAGTTAGTATTCTACCACTTGAACCACAGCTTTACTTCCTTACTTTCTTTCATGCTTGGGCTGCCTTCAAACCACAATTCTCAGATCTCAGCTTCCTGTATGGCTAGGGTTAAAGGCATGAGGTATATTTTGTTTTCATAAAATAGTAAAATTTCAAAATCAACATTGAAAACTGGCAATAAGTTCAGTGCTAAAAGGAGACAGTCAAGTTGGGCATGGTGTGTGTGTGTGTGTGTGTGTGTACACATGTGTGTACTTGTAATCTCTACAGCTGAGAAAGTTGAGGCAGGAGGAGGATTGTAGATTTGTTTGGGCCAATCAGGGTGACATATGGAAGGAGAAGGAGAAGAGGAAGAGGAAGAAGAGGAGGAAGATAAAAAGGTCTATCTATACTACCTGCCTGTCTTCTTTAGGATGTCTAGTTGCTGATTCTGTGACACTTTTACACACTCTGTGCATATGACCACAGGATGATAGTAAATCTCGGTGTTGGAAGTTTGAGATCTAGAGTCAGATGGACCCAGACACAAATTTCACTTTTGCCTTAGCTTTCTCATCTGGAAATGGACATAAGACTACCCAATTCATAAGGCTGGCTGTGTAATTTTGGGAAATTGCTTTAACATCACCAAGTGTGCACAGTTTACAGACATAAATTGAAGCTATTGATAGTCTTAAGATAGATTAGGCTGAGCCAATCCTCTCAGCTGATATTAAGGTGAGTAGTGTTGTTAAATAAGGTTTGTTTCAGAAAAAACGTTAATTTCAGGTTTTTGTTGCAAGCCTTTATTGCAAGTACTCCTTAATCCTCTTTTAAATGGCTGAAGTGGTCAGATGTGGGCATTTTGGTTGCTTTTGAAAGCCACCAGGCCCTTTCCAAGTGTCACTGTAGCAGCAGCTTTCCAGCAGCAGAGCCAGGCTATATCCCCAGCACAGCCAGGAGCAGCTTACAAGGCCATTGAAGTTTCAGGGAAGAAACAGAATTCGAAAAGATGACTCTGAAGGACTACAGAAGTACTGAAAGAGTGACAGACAGTGGGAGCTAAGACTGAGGGAGGCATTGGCCTGGGAAGAGCCATTACTGTGGCAGAGCTGCAAGCCCAGATGCTGGAAGAGTTCCAAGGAAGCCAGCAAGAATTACCAGCTCTGGCTGCCAAGTAGCTATAACACTAACAGTGAAGGGCTCTGACACCTTAAGCTCTGAGCTGTGACATTAGCAGCTGGGCACTTACAGCCAGCAGCTGTCACAATAAAGAGCTTGGAATTGCTGACACTAAAGGAATCACACTTCACCTATTTGTGATTTCCATCCAAACAGAGCAAAAGCACACTCAGCCAATTGGTAACAAGATCTACAAAGAAAAGGAGGTGACACAAATACTGTGTTCACACCAGGCTTAGCAAATTGTAATTTTAAAGAATTAGCTACCTTGCTTTTCACAGTTACTTGTACTGCAAAAAGTTTTGGACAACTTGAGAGTTCTGGGTCAATTCAGGTTCACAGTATCTGGATATAACCTCTTCCTAACAGCTTCTATACCTTCTTGAACACTGTTTCTGCCTTGGCCAACAAAACATAAACAGGTGAGTTAGATCACATCTGTGACCCACTTTGCTTAAATCCACTTCTACTCACAAAAATGATTCTTGAAGGTTAATGTTGGTCACTGCCACCACTTGGCTGCTGGCATGCTTCATTTCTGGCCCTCTTCTCCCCTCTCTCCTGCACTTGGCCAGATTGTGTTGCTTTTGAAGGCATGAGCAAGGGTGGGAAATAGCTTACCAGAGGCCAGAAACTGCTACAGCTCAAGATGGGGGCGTGTCCTCACTGAAGCAAGAAGGCTGTCATTTTAATGTGTCATCTGTATTTACATTGTTTGTATATACACGATGGCCCTTTCCAATTTGCACTGATTTTAGTTCTTTTTCTTGTCTGATCTCTGCCTAGGACTTCTAGGACTGTACTAAAAACAGCAGCAGTAACAGGCATCTGTGGCTCATACCTGTAATCCTAGCTACTAAGCAGGTTGTGATCTAGGGATCATGGTTCAAAGCTAGCCTGACAGGAAAGTCTATGAAACTATTATCTATAATTAAGAAGTGAAGTTGTGGCTAAAGTGGTAGAACACAAAAGCTCAAGGACAGTACCCAGGTCCTGAGTTCATGCACTCCAACCCCTTCCCCCCAAAAAAATTTAAAAAGTGTTTTCAAGTCAATATGTCAATTTATGTGTACAATCCATCAGCGTCATCCCTTCCGCCTTTCTCCTTCCCTTCACTTCTATCCTATCCTCACTTATCCTGATTCCTAATTCTAGTTTCATGTATGTACTTTGAGTATTATACTGTCCCACCAGTCTCTTCTCTGTCTGTACCCCTTCCCTTGCCCTTAATCCTGAGACAAGACATATTTTAGCTTCTTGCTATTCATTTTGTTAAAATCATCTGTTAATTATTCAGAGGTAAAAATTGGAAACCTATTTCTGCATATCATACATTAGTCAGCTTGACTGTGTATGTGTGTGTACGTGTACATGTATGTATATATGGCCCTCTAGTTGTTTTCATTATGTGCTTATATTTTAGGTCTAATTTCATGTGGTTTTATTTTTTTCTATTAATTTGCATTACATTGACTTACCTTTTTCTCTTGAGACAGGGTTTCGATATGTATCTTAGGCACTTGAATGATCAGTTTTCCCACCTTATCTTCTACTGTGCTGGGATTACAGGTATG
Organism: Megascapheus bottae; assembly: GCF_031878675.1. Lineage (NCBI taxonomy): Eukaryota > Metazoa > Chordata > Mammalia > Rodentia > Geomyidae > Megascapheus > Megascapheus bottae. The sequence goes on along the minus strand of NC_143518.1, from coordinate 40,880,934 downwards.
ACTCACCATGCTTGCTTGCTTGAGTTTTGTATACTGACCTACTTCTGCATTGATGAGATAGAATCTCTTGGTCACCTGAGCTCTGGGTGCAGTGGCTCATGCCTGTAATCATAGCTACTCAGGAGGCTGAGATCTGAGGATCAAGGTTCAAAGCCAGCCAGCGACACAAAAGACCCTGAGACTTTTATCTCCAATTAACCCCTAGAAAACCAAGTGAGGCTTGGCTCAAGGGTAGAGCAGTAGCCTTGATCTGAAGAGCTTAGGAACAATGTCCAGGCCCAGGGGTAGGGTGGCAGCCTTGAGCTGAAAAGCTCTGGAACAGCGCCCAGGCAGAGTTCAAGCCCCATGACCCACAAAAACAAAAACACAAACAAAAACAATCTCTTGGTCACAGTATGTAGGGTTTTCTATTTTATTTATTTATTTATTTATTTATTTATTTATTTATTTATTTTTGCGCTGGTCTTGGGGCTTCAACTTAGGGCCTGGGCACTGTCCCTGAATTCCTTTTTGCTCAAGGCTAGTGCTATATCACTTGAACTATATCTCCACTTCTGGCTTTTTTGATAGTTAACTGGAAATAGGTTTAACAAATCTGATTGCATAGGCTGGCTTTAAAACATGATCCTTATAGCTCAGTCTCTTGAGTAGCCTGGGTTACAGGCATGAGCCACCAGTGCCCAACTTAGTATGTAGTGTTTTGGGTTTTTTTTTTTGGCGGCGGTGGGGGGGGGAGGGAGGGGTAGGGAGAGTTGTTCATGGGGCTTGAACTCTGGGCATGGACATTGTCCCTGAGCTCTTCAGTCCTTTCTACCCCTGGAGCTGCAGAGACACTTCTAGTTTTCTAGTAGTTAATTGGAGATAAGACTCTTACGTTCTTTAGTACATGGGCTGGCTTTAAACTGCAATCCTCAGATCTCAGCCAACTGAGTAGCTAGGATTACAGGTATGAGCTACTGTGCCCATCTTAGTTTTTTTTTTTTAATGTATTCTTAGATTTGGTTTGCTGGCATCTTTTTGAGGATTTTGGCACCTGTACTCATAAAATATACTAGTCTGTATGCTTCCCCCCCTTGAGCTTTCTTTGTCTGCAGACTCTCTAATTTTAAATCTGCAATTAAGATTTTAAGTAAGATGAGGAATACAGTAAACCAATTTTATAACTCTAAACTTGTCACAGTGCCAGACCAAGAATAAGATCAGGACAAATTTAATGTATTTAAAACATGTATTTAAAACATGACTTATTTACAGTAACTGAAAGAGATTGCCCCAGAGTCACCATAGAGAATATTAGAGTTGGTATTAAAAACTCTATGTTTAAGTTGGGTGCTGTAATTCTAGCTATTTAGGAGGCTAAGATGTGGGGATTGTGGTTCAAAGACAGCCTAGGTAGGAAGGTCTGTGAGTCTCTTATTTCCAATTACCTAGCATAAAGGTAGAAATGGAGCTATAGCTCAAAAGGAAGAGAGTGCTAGCTTTGAGAGCAAAAGCTCAGGGACAGTGCCCAGGCCCTGAGTTTAAGTCCTAGGTCTGTCACCAATACACACAAGTGACATGACTTTCCTCAATACAGAATACATAAAGGTCTTAACTTTTTTTTTCATTCCTTCCTCCCCCCCACCTTAAAAAAATAGGTTATGGGGCTTGAACTCAGGGCCTGGGCACTGTCCCTGAGTGCTGTTGCTCAAGGCTAGCCTTTTACCACTTTAAGCCATAGCACCACTTTGGTTTTCTGGGTATTAAAGGGGGGTAAGAATCTGCAGACTTTCTTGCCCAGGCTGGCTTTTAATTGGGATCCTTAGATTTCAGTCTCCGGAATAGCTGGGATTATAGCACTCAACTGGTTTAGTTTTTGTAGTCGGGAATAGTATTTTGGTAGAGTTCAATCTTCTTTATTGTCAAAACCCCCTTTTGCTAGGTCCACCCTCTCCCACTATTGATCATCACTTTTTGTTGCAATTATTATAACATTTTTTTTTTTTGCTTGGTTTTGGGGCCTGAACTCTGGGCCTGGGTGCTGTCTCTGAACTCTCAGCTCAAGGCTACTGTCCTACCCCTGGGCTGGATGTTGTCCCAGAGCTCTTCAACTCAAGGTTACCACTCTACCCCTTGCGCCACAGTGCCACTTCTGGTATTCTGATGGTTAATTGAAGATAAGAGTCTCAGGGTCTTTAGTGCCTGGGCTGGCTTTGAACTTTGATCCTCAGATCTCAGCCTCCTGAATAGCTAGGATTACAGGCATGAGCCATGATGCCCCACTAGACAGTATTAATCCTTAATCTTCATTCAAAATGTTACTTTCCATATAGTATAAAGGGAAAAACAAGCAATGAGAAGGCTTATTAAGTCTCACAGCAAGCTAGTGATAGAGCTGAGAATAATCTGACTGCACATCTCTCCTTTCTGACTCTTCAGTTCCATTGTTATGATTTGGATATGAAGTGGCCACAAAAGGGCTCATGTGTTGAGAGCTTGGGCCTCAGCTGGCACATCTGATGTGAGAGTTAGTTAGTATGCAGGCTCTGCTCTAACCAATGGATTTACTGATTCAAAGTTTAATAGCATTATTGGGAGGTCATGGAAACTTTTTTTTCCCATTGATCATGGGGCTTGAACTCTGGGCCTGGGCACTATCTCTGAGTTCTTCAGCTCAAGGCTACCACCCTATCCATGGAGCCACAGTGCCACTTCTGGTTTTCTAGTGGTTAACTGGAGATAAAGAGTCTCATGGTCTTTAGTACCTGGGTTGGCTTTGAACTTGATCCTCAGATATCAGCCTCCTGAGAAGCGAGGATTATAGGTGTGAGCCACTGCGCCCAACTTCATGGAAACTTTTGGAGGTGGAACCCAACTAGAGGAAATTGGTCACTGGAAGGGTGCGTTGTTAGGGGCTGTGTATTTCCTCAGACCTCCCTTTGTTCTGCTTCTTGTCTGCCCTGCAGTAGCCTTGCTCCACGTGACCTCTGCTATGATGTCTGAGCTCATCACAGCCCAGGAGCAAGAGAAACAAGTGCCCATGCCTGAAACCTCCAGAGCTATGAACCAAAGTAAATCCATGCTCCTAAATCTTGTGTTATCACAGCAATGGAAAACTAACAATGCCACTCTACACTTGACAAAATACAATCTGATGAAGACAAGAATGCCAAGACAACAATGATAGGGTATTACATAGCTAACCTCAAGTTACTGGGTTGAATAATCAGAAACTGTTCATATTTGACACTGTGACTTTAAAATGGCCCTTTTATACAGTTTTGGCTTAAACTTTCAAAAAGGATAAAGAAGATAAATACTGTTGCCTACTGACAGTCTGCAGGAAAACCATTTTTCCTTCATCAGTTATAAGGTACCTGTGTGGGCTGGGAGTTTGGCCTAGTGGCTGAGTGCTTGCCTAGCATCCACGAAGACCCGGGTTTGATTCCTCGGTACCACATATATAGAAAAAAGCTGGAAGTGGTGCTGAGGCTCAAGTAGTAGAGCTCTAGCCTTGAGAAAGTCTAAGGACAGTGCTCAAGCCCAGGACTGGCAAAAAAAAAAAAAAAAAAAAGGTACCTGTGTAAATAGTGACTGAGTTTTTCCCTTGGTTGATCTTGTAAATGATTTCTCATATGTTTCCATGTGTACTGAACCTGATTAAACCAGTGTGACAACTAAAACTGAGGTGGGTAGAAAGAGGGGGAAAAAACGATTCAAAGAGAGATATGAAGATACTAGGAATAAGAAAAACTGGTCATTTGACATTCTTTCAGTTATGTTTTGGTTTTGCCTTGGGTAGAAGTCTGGTGTTTGGGGCTGAGAGTTTGGCCTAGAGGTAGAGTGCTTGCCTAGCACTCTATAGAATGGACCCAGGTTTGATTCCTCGGCACCACATACATAGAAAAAAAAGCTGGAAGTGGTACTAAATGGTACTGTGGCTCAAGTGGCGCTAGCTTTGTGAAAAAAAGCCCAAGGACAGTGCCAAGGTCCTGAGTCCATGACCCAGGACTGGCAAAAAAAAAAAAAAAAAAAAAAAAAAAGCGTGGTGTTTTCTAGTAGTTGTGCAAGGCTATTGAGATAAACCAAATGATAAGAAAACAAATGACAAAAGAACCTTCACTCTGTCTACATGAATGAAAATAAAAAGCAGTGATGCCTAGTTCCTTTGGCTTCACATTTTTTTGTTTTTTGTTAGTTGTGGGACTTGAACTCTGGGTCTGGGCTCTTCAGCTCAAAGCTGTCACCCTACCCCTTGAACCAAGTGCCACTTCTGGTTTCCTAGTGGTTAATTGGAGATAAAAGTCTTACAGACCTTAGTGTCTGGGCTGGCTTTGAACCTCGATCCTCAGATCAGCCTCCTGAGTAGCTAGGATTACAGATGGGAGTCACCGTGCCAGACTTGGCTTTACATGTTTTTACATTACTAGTTCCCATAAAAAGCAAGTGGAGGGTGGGGAGTTTGGTCTAGCAGTAGAGTGCTTGCCTAGCATGCATGAAGACCTGGCTTCAATTCCTCCTTACCACATACACAGAAAAAGCCAGAAATGGTGTTGTGGCTCAAGTGGTAGAGCTCTAGCCTTGAGAAAGCCCAAGAACAGTGCTCGGGCCCTGAGTTCAAGCCCCAGGACTTGCAAAGAAACAACAACAACAAAACAAAAAACAAAATGCAAGTGTCAGGTAGTTGTCTTCCACTGTCTCTGATGTTTCAGGATTAGTGGAAAGGAAGACTGGGATAAATGGTAGTTGTTGCCAGACATGGGACTTGCAAACTCCTCGAGTGCTCCAGCTTCAACCCCATGGAATATCTCCTCCCATCTGGAAAGGCCTTTCAGGTGAGTACCAGAGATATTCCCACAACTTGGTCATGCTAGCTAGGGTCAGCTGGCTCTAACAGAGGAGCACTCTAGCTGATCTTTTGGCCATAGAAGAATGAACTGATAAGGTACTACATAGGTAACCCCAAGTTCCTGGGTTGAATAATCAGAAATTGTCCATATTTGATCACTTTTTAAAATGGCAGTTTCATACCGTTTTGGCTTCAACTTTCAAAAAGGGTAAAGAAGATAAATATTGAAGCTCAAATGATGTATTGCTGAGGTTAGGAAACAAATTTTTCTAGAACATTATTCTCCCAATTTACTTTTTGTCTTATCCAAGGTTCTCTCTCCCCCCATCTCCTCTCTTTTTGGCCAGTCCTGGGGCTTGAGCTCAGGGCCTGAGCACTATCCTTGGGCTTTCTTTTTTTTTTTTTTTGCCAGTCCTGGGCTTGAGCTCAGGGCCTGAGCACTGTCCTTGGACTTTCTCAAGGCTAGAGCTCTACCACTTGAGCCTCAGCACCACTTCCAGCTTTTTTCTATGTATGTGGTACCGAGGAATCGAACCCGGGTCTTCATGCATGCTAGGCAAGCACTTTAACCACTAGGCCAAACTCCCGGCCTCCTTGGGCTTTCTTAAGACTAGAACTCTACCATTTGAGCCACAACACCACTTCTGGCTTCTTCTGGGTATATGGTATTGAGGAGTCCAACCGAGGGCTTCATTCTTACCTTACTACCTTCAGAAATGGTTCTTACTTTACTTCCTTTAGAAGGTGCCAAGTCTTGTTAATCCCTTAATTTTGGATGTCTGTCCTCCAGAACCATAAGATGGTATGTTTCTGTTGGCTTAAGCCACTCATATTTTAGTACCTTGTTTTAGCCTTAGGAAACTAATAGTTTCTCTTAAGTATGGAAAACTATACTGTTGGCAAGAAACAACCAGAACACCTTGTTAAAAATGTTACAGTGGTTGAATGTCTAGAACAATAAACCACAGATATGAGGTATCTTTTCTACTGGGACTCATTCTATTTCCTATTCTTGCCAAACAGATTTGTTTTCTCAGATATAACAAAGGCAGCTTTGTAAGTTACAATGTGTATACATAGCACACATATTTACTCCTCATACAATTCAACTTATTATTCCTAAATTGGTTTCCTAGTATTAAGTTTCAATAAAAATGTTCCCAAGTCTTCCATGGGCAGGTGTTAATTTTTGTATCACTTGAAGGAGTCTGTTCAAATTACAGAAGAACCATACTTTTATCCTAGAGAGATACAAAGAACTGTTGATACTCTCATGGAAATGCTTCCTGTTAAAAAGTTTAGAAAGTGGAAGAGTCTGGATTTACATTCACAAGTAAGTTCTGAAGGATCAGAGTTAGCGGGCTCCCTTGGGGGATTCGGTAGTGCTTGAGCAGAGCAGGTGTGAGGACAGCTACTGCTTCTAGAAGAGGAAGAGCCTCATGCAGAATGGTGTGCGATCCTCTGAAAGCTCTTCTATGTTAAACGTTTTTTAGGATCCAGCTTTATAAATAAGCCTAAATGAACAAAAGAAGATTATACATTAGCTGACTTCAATCTAATGAGATTAAACTCACTAGAAAAATACATATGTGTAGATTCATATAGGTACCTTTAGTCTATCTGGCTACTCTCATTTTTCAATCAACTCAAGGATCAACTTTTGACTGTTACAATATTATCTTCTCCCAGCAAAACAGTCCTCTAGTACTTGGCTATTTCATGATTCATTACTACTTCCATTAAGAGACAGTCAGGGGACTGGAAAGAAGCAAATTTGCATCTGAGCTAGCCATCTGGTACCTTTAGGATATGGAAAGGTTTAGTAAGACAAGAATTATAAGCTATAGCCTCGAATGGAGTTATAAATTGACTATAGATTCAAGTTACTCATGATCTCTCTCTGCTCCTTTTATCTGTCATTCCTGCAAGTAGCTGATATGTAGAGAAAAATAAATTTCTCAAACAAGATACAAAATGCATTAGCCATAAATGGAAGAATCTAATGATGCATCTACATTCACATTAAGAGTCTGTGATTACTCATACACTAGAAGGAGAAATAGTTTATACTCCAACGATGGTACTTTAACCATTCTTCTATTGAGGTATATCTACTATTTGCAAGACCAAAAAATACTACTTGTAAGAGCCAGTAATGAACATGCATAATTCTGCTTATCTTTTTATTTGTGAGATAAGATTGTAAGTGATCAAGGGCACATAACTTGTAATTTTGACAGATACCCTGCTGTGGCCCTTCAGCAAGGATGCATAAGAATGTGTTCACCTTGTTCAGTAATGTCAGGGAACTGAAAATATCTGGGCATGTGTGACTTATAAAATCAAAGCCAACAAAACCAAGACAAAGGCTGGGAACATGACTTAGTGGCAGAGTGCTCACTTAGCATGAACAAAGCCCTAGGTTCAATTCCTTGGTGCCACATACACAGAAAAAACTGGAAGTGGCGCTGTGGCTCAAGTGGTAGAACATTAGCCTTGAGAAAGCTCATGGACAGTGCTTAAGCCCCAGGATTGGCAAATAAATAAGTACAAGACAAAACCTGGAACTTAAACCCACTCAAAAGAGACAATGGCAACTTCTTACCTGTTGCTTCTGTGTGTAAGGTCTTCTCATCACTACTTTGAATATTACAGGAAAGAAAAAGTTTCCTCCCTTCAATTTTATCAAGTTGGCTGTTTATCACAACAACAGAACAAAGAGGGATAGGTCTACAGAAGAAAAAAAAGGGGAAATTGAGTCTTTACCAAACATTGAAAGATGGTCAGGTGTATGATACAGAATTTTCTGATACTTGATACAAATGAGCAGACTGCCTTAAATAAAACATTCCTTACATCTATAAACACTCTATTCTATAGCAACAGTTAAAATATCTATCCCATCTCCTTTCTCCCAAGCACCACTGTTCTCAGGCAAACGTCCAAGATCTTTTTCATTCTCCCCATTCTGTTCTTCTAGTACTCTGATTAGAGGATGTAAGAACTTTTTATTTGTCCTTTATAGTTAAAGTGCTCTAATAAATATTTTCCAATGGGCCTTTGGTGGCTCTGGCCTACAATCCTAGCTATTCAGGAGTCAGATCTGAGAATCACGGTTTGAAGCTAAGCCTGGACAGCAAAGCACTGTCCATGATACTCTTTTTTTTTTTTTTTGCCAGTCCTGGGCTTGAGCTCAGGGCCTGAGCACTGTCCTTGGACTTTCTCAAGCTAGAGCTCTACCACTTGAGCCTCAGCACCACTTCCAGCTTTTTTCTATGTATGTGGTACCGAGGAATCGAACCCGGGTCTTCATGCATGCTAGGCAAGCACTTTAACCACTAGGCCAAACTCCTGGTCCCGATACTCTTTTTTTTTTTTTTTTTTTTTGCCCGTCCTGGGCTTGGGCTCAGGGCCTGAGCACTGTCCTTGGATTTTCTCAAGGCTAGCACTCTACCACTTGAGCCTCAGCACCACTTCCGCCTTTTTTCTATGTATGTGGTACTGAGGAATCGAACCTGGGTCTTCATGCATGCTAGGCAAGCACTCTACCACTAGGCCAAACTCCCGGCCCGTCCATGATACTCTTATTCCTAAATAGCCACTAAAAAAGCTGTAAGTGGAGGTACAGCTCAAGTGGTAGAGATCTAGCCTTGAACAAAAAATCTAAGGGATAGAACCCAGGCCCTCATTTTAAGCCTTCAAGTCCTAGGACCAGCATTCACACACAAAATTGCTTCCATGGTTTTATCTCCCTACCCTACCTTTCTCCTCTTCTCTCTCTCTCTCCCTCTCTCCTTCTCTTTCTCTCTCTCTCTCTGTTTTCCCCATTTTTCTTTTAAGCCTAGATCTGAAAATAACTTTTAAGGCTTATTTAATATATTCAATTACTAACTCTGAATACCTTAGCTGTCATCTCTAAGAAAATATTACCTCTTAATTTTTTCCCTGAATTTCAAAAGGTTATACATTGGGGTTTAAGTGTCCATTTATGTATGCAATACTTTTTTTTTTGCCAGTCCTGGGGCTTGAACTCAGGGCCAAGCACTGTCCTTGGGCTTTCTCAAGGCTACCATTTGAGCCACAGCACCACTTCTGGCTTTTTCTATGTATATGGTACCAAGGAATCGAACACGGGTCTTCATGCATGCTAGGCAAGCACTCTACCATTAGGCCAAACTCCTGGTCCACCAGTGCTTCTTGATCAGTTTCCTCTTCCATTATTCTCCCCTCTCCCATCTATTCCCACCCCTAGATTCATTTCACATTTCCCTTTTCCTTTATCACATATGGACATTGAGTGTTCTAGTTATATTTGTCTCTTTGTCTTATTAATAGATGAGGAAACTGAGGCCCAGAGAGGCTATATAACTCACCAAAGCTATTTTTCTACTTGATATGAGAACATGTGATTTAACTCTGTCAGTCTGGATGAAAGTTCTACTTCCTATCTGAGTTTGTTATAGCTGTCAAATAGCTAAGGTGGCTTGTTAATGTACATGTAGGATGGATTTCAATATCACTCTGAAACAATGGACTTGGTGAAGAATTTGCTGTTTTTAATATTACCACCACCACCACCACCACCATATGTGATAAGCTCTTGAGTGAATTTTAACAGATAAGCTCTTGAATAAATTTTAATAAAAAGATGAATCATCTTGTGAAGATAAGTGATTTTAGATTTCACTGGGCTGAGAAAAATTTTAAATCATGTATAGTATCTATGAATTTTTAGTGAGAAAATACAAGATAGAATTTAACCATTCATTTTAGAAGAATAAGCTTCTAGAATGTGGAACCAATAGCTGTTGATCTGAGCCTCTAAAAAGTAAAAAAAAAAAAAAATCACGAAAGGCAAACTAAACTAAAAAAGCAAACAAAAAAGCAAGCTAGGAATTACCCCATTTTCCCTTATCATTTAAAAACACCAGGGAATGTAGTTTTAAAAGTTTTGTCTTAAACCGATTATGATGGTGCCTTCCTGTACAGAGAGGCTGTGAAGTAGGAGGAGTGTGAATTCAAGTCCAGCCTTGGCCATAGTGAGTCCTGACTCAAAACCCCAAAATCAAACGGGAAAAAACCCCAACAATAAATCACAACCTAAAATAAGTGTTGCTTTAAATGGCTGCAATAGACTAATATTTAGAGAGTAATTCCTGTGTTTTCTATCTATAAAAAGTCACATTTACACATCTTGCTTTCACACTCTTTGAGCAGTACTAAAACCTTTCTATACAGATTGCCCACAAGGAGTAGTTGTCACAGGAAAATGGAAAGGCCAATCCCACAGTTTTAAACAGGCTTTATCTGCATAGCTTTATCAAGGTAATTTCTTCAGGTCTATATTTCTGTTCATTTTCAGTTGCACTTAAATAGCCCCCTAATATTTTCTCTATTGTCACCACAATGTGACAGAGGCAAAGACTGGAGTAAGCTGCCAGTTAAGAATACTGCAGATTAACTACCACTATCCAAAGCTAGGGAAAAGCAAGCTTGAGAAAGCTTACAGCTTCTACTGCTGTGAGAAAATCAGTCTGAATTGCTTTAAGCAACCAAGTTTGAGGCAATTTGTTAAGGTAGCCCTAGGAATGAATACGCCATTGGGATATAAACATTTAGAGGGTATTTATGAAAACAAATAGCCCTTTTAACCTATTCACTGACTTTTTATTTTTGGGTTTGAACAGCTACATTTTCATGTCTAAAAGTTCTATTAAATTCCATGACAAATCAGCTTAATAATATTTAGTTTCCTTTCATTTTCCCTTTTTTTGTGACTTTCTCTCTCCCTCTCTCCCCCCCACTCTCTTTTTTGCCAGTCCCCATGCTTGAACTTAGGGTCTAAGCACTGTCATTGGGCTTTCTCAAGGGTAGAACTCGACCACTTGAGCCCCAGCACCATTTCCAGCTTTTTTTCTACATATGTGGTACCGAGGATTTTAACCTGGGTCTTTGTGCATGCTAGGCAAGCACTCTATCACTAGGCTAAATTTCAGGTCCCTCTTAATTCTTTACATAGCTCACATTTTGTACTTTTATATTCTGTATTTGATTATCATGGCATGAATATCTTAAATCTCTGAGAGTCTAAATTTGTTATTTACTGTTCTTGCTGAATATTCACTTTTGGTAGTTTCTTTACATCTTTGAGGCAGGAATTGTTACTTGTTTTGAAGGAGGAAGAGAAGCTTTCAGAATTTGCCTGTCATGTTGCATCAAGAAGTCAAATTGCATTTAAGTGATCTGTCATGAATAGGTTATAGGCATGCTGAGATACTTAACCTCGCAACAGGTTAATCACCTCTAGTTATAAGTTTTGTCTATAGTCAAGTGGATTGAAGGGATGGAAAGTATTTGAAATGATTAGGAATGGTTTTGCTTCTTTAAAGCAAGAAATTGGATGAAGGCACCAGATGCTCAATTAATACTGTAAATTATCATCAATTAACAATACAAATATTAATCTTAGGTTGTTTAGTATCCAGAGGTCTTTTAACTGTTCAGATTAAGTTTATTATTATTCATGTTCTGAACCTAAATGACTATACAAAAAGATAAGGCATGATAAATAATAAATTCTAAACAACTCATGTTATTCAATGTTTCATTCCATTTTTTAATTTTTCAGTACTAAGATCTCTGTGATCTCACATTTGCTAACCTGGTGCCCTACCACTTGACCTATGCCTACAACCCTGCTTTTTGCTGGTTATTTTGGTGATGGAGTCTTGAAGACTTTTCTGCCTGGGCTAGCCTCAAACCACAACTCTCTAGCTTTCAGCCTCCTGAGTAGCTGTAGTTATAGGCTTGAGTCACTGGCACCCAGCTTGGAGGTGGGGAAAAGTCTATTTACATAATCCAGGGTAGTCTTAAACTCTTGATCCTTCTGATTCAGCCTTATCAGTGCTGGGATTATAGATAGACACCTTTTAAGCTAATTTGCAATTTTAGCTGGTATTGTTGGGGAGAATGCAAAAATGTAGCTATTATGGAAAACTATAGAGTTTCTCAAAAAAATTAAAAACAGAACTACTATATGATCAGGAATACCACTTTTTGATATTTATGTAAAGTTACTAAACTCAGAATCTTTTTTTTTTTTTTTTTTTTTTTTTTGCCAGTCCTGGGCTTGAGCTCAGGGTCTGAGCACTGTCCTTGGACTTTCTCAAGGCTAGCACTCTACCACTTGAGCCTCAGCACCACTTCCGGCTTTTTTTCTATGTATGTGGTACTGAGGCATCGAACCCGGGTCTTCATGCATGCTAGGCAAGCACTTTAACCACTAGGCCAAACTCCTGGCCCTAAACTCAGAATCTTGACAAGACATTAGCATTCTAATACTGACTACTGCATTATTCTCAATAGTGAAGATATAGAAAAAATATATAATAACAGATGAATAGCCATCTCCCACCCAGACAGTATGGAAGGGTGTTTCCAGACTCCCTGACTTGTGATTGTTCCTTGTTTCTAGGTCTTCAGAGTATCTCAGACTCTAGCCATCTAACTCTTCATTGAGGACCAAACATGTTCTCCAAGTGTGACTCTATGAATGAGAGGAGTGAAGGCAGAAGAGTGACAATATTCTAAGGGGAGCAAAAGCATCAGGAAGCAAGAAAGAGGTGACAGGACAGCTAAAAAGCATGGAGAAACAAGCTAACCTAGAAAAATCTAAGAAACAATCCATAGTTCTAACCTGGCTTGTGAGAGGTGGAGAGGAGGGAAGCTGAAGCCCAAGTAAGGTAAGCTGAAGCCAAACCTCAAGGTAAGCCAGGCAGCTCTAGTGACAGCACACTGGCAGTCCTAGCTACAGGAGAAACCTTGTAGTCCAGTCTTAAGTCCAGTGCAGAGATATTGCATGACAATGAGTCCTCCTGTATGAAAGGCTAGAATTGGAGAAGGGTCAGTCCTTTGGGACTGAGCTACCCTGGAGACCTGAAAACAAGGAAGAATCACAAGTCAGGGGGTATGGGGCTCATCCCCTTCTACAGTGTCTGGGTGGGAGGAGAATCTTATATAAACTTACCTCTTATAATTGATGTTGAGATTGGCAGTCATGACAAATCCCTCAGTTCTAGATGCACACATACCAACAGTGGCATCAATGATGGATGCAATGGCCCCTCCATGAATGAATCTAGGTACACAGCAGAGGAAGGGAAATGTCTTCAATAGTTCAGGAGGCAGAAAGCCTCTCAAGAGGGAGAAGTCAGTCAAGCACCTTCATGTAACTACTTAGGAGTAGCATGCTTACTATCCCAAGTTCAGTGTATTGAATGTCAAGTAATGCTTGTGTCCCCAGCTCTGTTCACAGCGTAACAGGGCAAGTTTAAGCACTTGTAGTAAATTTGGAACTTAATAGTAATAATGAGATTATAGTAAATAAAAGGATAAAATATAATCTAGAAAATTCATGTTGTTTTTATTAAGCAAGCTATATATATTTGTTGTTTTTTTTTAAAGCTTAGGGGAAAAAAGAAAAAAAAATAAAAGCTTAGGAAATGCAGATAAATAGAAGAAAAACAATTTAGGGCTTAAAACACAAGTCAGTACCAAGCTATTATTAACATGTTTATGAATGATATTCCCTCTAATTATACTCCATTGCTATGTGTCCTACAATAATATATTACATATGTCCTTTAATAGCATATTAAAAACTTAATAAGTATTAACAATATAATAGCTTTTAGCAATATATTATAAACACCTTTCCATGTCAATAAGTGTATCTACATTACCATGAAAATGCCTTTTTTTTTTTTGGCCAGTCGGGGGATTGAACTCAGGGCATGGATACTGTGTTTGGACACCTTTTTGCTCAAGGCTAGTGCTCTGCCACCTGAGCCACAACACTACTTCTGGCTTTTTTTGTGCATGTGGTACCAAGGAATTGAACTTAAGGCTTTGTGCATGCTCGGTAAGCACTCTACCACTAGGCTATGCTCTGGCCATTAATGCCTTCTTTGTAGTCTCTGCATACATAAAGACACTAGGAGATAAAAGTATTTCATGGACCAGGCATTTTTAGCCTAGTGGTAAAGTGCTTGCCTAGCATGCATGAAGATGAGGGTTCGATTCCTCTGTACCACCTACATAGAAAAAAAAAAAGCTGGAAATGGTGATGTGGCTCAAGGGGTAGAGCACTAGCCTTGAGAAAAAAGCCCAAGGACAGTGCTCAGGCAATGAATTCAAGCCCCAGGACTGGCAATTAAAAAAAAAATATTTCATATACTTACTGCTAGGTTATCATTCTTACCCAGGTGCTCCTTGCAGGTAAGGACCTCCTTGAAAAAGGCAAACAACCTTTTTTTCAACATCATTACAGAACATCACATATTCAAAGCCCATGCCATCCTCAAGGCTCCTGGTGAAAAGTTGGGCCTTTGACATATATTCTTCTTTGATATGGCTTGGTTCTGTAGGGAAATGAAGTGAATACAGGTAGATGAAAAACATGTATGAGAGAAATGGCATGTAAGCATCTATGTTCTGCTAAATCGTATGTTACTTGAGTAAAAAAAACTAAAAATGTTTCCAAGAAGTAGAATATGAAATCACTGCCCTTGTAGAATTACCAGTCTAGGGACAGAGTAAACATGTATGAAAGCAAAATGAAGAATTTATCAACACATGACAATCAAGAAACATAGCATATAAATACTAATAAATTGAACAAAATGGTAAAGTACAGACAGAAATACTTTTTGGAGCACATGTGGTTTAAATGTGTTTTAAAAAAAAACAATGAGTAAGGAAAGGATTTTTCCTGGCAGGTATGAGTATCACCTGCTACCTCTGATGCCTGGTAATCAGACTTTTAAAAGCAAGAGTATTTCACATACATTAGAGCACTTTGCTTATGATTTCTTCACCCCCCAAAATGGTGTGCAAGCTGGGTGTCACAGGCTGAGTAAAAACATAGATCATTTCAAAATAAAGGCAGAAAGCTACTGGATATATTTGTATTTTCACATCTACTTTGAAATGTACTTGTTTATATTCTTGGCTTTTTTTCTTTTCTTTTTTTGCCAGTCCTGGGGCTTGAACTCAGGACCTAGGTGCTATCCCCAAGCTTCTTTTGTTCAAGGATAGAGTTCTACCTCTTGAGCCACAGCTCCATTTCTGATTTTTTTTTTTTTTGTATCTCATGGACTTTCCTGTCTGAGCTGTCTTCCAACTGTGAGCCTCAGGTCTCAGCCTCCTGAGGAGGTATAGGATTATAGGTGTGAGCCCTGGTGCCCAGGTTATTTTTATTTTTCTTATGCTTTATCTGCCATGAATAAGATTGCATTTTAATTTCTATTGAACTTACATTTACAATTTTTTTTTTGCCAGTCCTAGGGCTTGAACTCAGGGCCTGGACACTGTCCTTGAGCTTTCTCAATAGAGCTCTACCATATGAGCCACAGCACCACTTCTGGCTTTTTCTGTACATATGGTAACAAGGAATTGAACCCAGAGCTTCGTGCATCCTAGGTAAGCACTCTACCACTAGGCTACATTCCTGGCCCCTACATTTACAATCTTGAAAAGGTTATGAAGATCTGAGAGAAGTGGGGAAGATAGGAGAGAATACATTTTACTTATGCCATGAACCTCCTGGGAGCAGGCAGCCACTATTTAGACTATATGCTCCAACACCTGGCCCAGATCAGGCATACTATACATACTCAAGAAGTTGCTGTGCAGAATTAATGATCCGGAGGACCAACCAGATAAAACTTAATATTAATATTAAGGATCAATATTATGGTATAGTAAAAAGAACATTGGCCTAGGACAGTGAAAATTACATTCTTGGTCTAGCGCTACCCTAGAACTAGCTCTTTTTTTTGCTTCATAGTTTAGCCATATGAAGAAACAATCCTGTAAAATATCTTTCAACTCTGATATCAGGTGAAGACAGACATCTTGAAGATAAGTATAGAACACTCCCAGTCTTAAATAAGGATGGTGAAAGAACTTTGTTGGCAACTAAGAATCTCATCCTCAACTCTTGGCCTAATAAGCAGAACCTGCACTTTAAAAGGATTCCCAGGTCTTTCATGTTGTGTTAAAAGTCCCAAACAGAATACTACTACAAGTGGCAGAGGAAAAACATGATCCAATTTGTACTCTAAATCACCCTTGAACCTGGGTAGAAGGGCTTTGAGAGGATTAAGTCTGGAGGCAGAAGGTCACACCCTTAACTCACAGACTCTGAGCCCTAAAGACAAACCACTCTAAACCTAACACATACACCACACACACTGCACTTCACATTCTGTTCATTTTATTTCTTTGTTTTGAGTTTTAGGGTTTGGGGCATTACTGGGATTTTAGCTTACAACCTTTAAATGGTCTACCACTTGATCCAAATCCCCAGCCCTTTTTACTTTAGTTATTACATTTTAAGCACTAAATTACTTTAAAAATCTTTACACTGCCAGGCCGGGAGTTTGGCCTAGTGGTAGAGTGCTTGCTTAGCATGCACGAAGACCCAGGTTCGATTCCTTGGTACCACATACTTAGAAAAAGCCAGAAGTGGTGCTGAGGCTCAAGTGGTAGAGTTCTAGCCTTGAGAAAAATCCAAGGACAGTCTTCAGGCCTTGAGCTTAAGCCCAGGACTGGCAAAAAAAAAATCTTTACACTGCCAAGACATGAGAAAGGGTATCAATGTATGTGAAGTAATGCACCTTCTATCTGGTAAATATAATGTAACCCTTCTATTAATTACAATAAAAATATATGAAAAAGAAGGAAAAAAAAATCTTTACACTGGACCAGGAATGTGGCCTGGGAGTAAAGTGCTTGCCTAGCATGCACGAAGACCCGGTTTCAATTCCTCGGTACCATATACATAGAAAAACCAGAAGTAGTGATATGGCTCAAGTGGTAGAATGCTAGCCTTGAGGAAAGCCCAAGGATAGTGTTCAGGCCCTGAGTTCAAGCCCCAGGACTGGCAAAAAAACCCATTTAAGTTTTAAAAGCTGAAGGTGCTTCTCAATGCTGGAGCACTTGTCTTACATGTGAATCTGAGTCCAGTTTCCAGCAGTACAATTAATTGTTTTTAATTTAAAATTTTAATGTTAAAAATTTTTAATGAGATTGATTAGTATTTCTAATTCTATTCTAACTGCAACCAAATCACACAATTAACTGAAGGTCCCAAGTGCAGTCTTGTTTCTCCGTGGTCAGCATTACTTAAGTGTCCTCACAGAAGCCATTACTGAGTTAAGGGCCAAATGTGGTGGGCATTGTTTATTTTCTGGTATAATGTTGAGCACTATTCTTGGGCTTTATCCTCAAGGCTAGCACTCAGTCACTTGAGCCATAGTACTACTTCTGGCTTTTGTATGTATGTGACACTGAGGAATCAAACCCAGGTCTTTGTGCATGCTAGGCAAGCTCTTAACTAGGCAAGCAAGTAACTAGTTCTTCAATTTGTTCTTAGTTTTTGTTTGTTTGTTTATTTTTGACAGTCCTGGAGCTTAAATTCAGGGCTGGGCACTGTCCTTGGGCTTTTTTAAGGCTAGCACTTTACCACTTGAGCCACAGCCCCACTTTCAGCCTTTTCTGTGTATGCGGTACTGAGGAATCCAATTCAGGGCTTTGTGCATGCTAGGCAAGCATTGTACCACTAGGCCACACTCCTGGTCTTCAATCTGTTCTTAGTTTTATATTCATATTCAAATATTATTAGTATTTATGGGCAAGTGGCTGTTCCTACCTAGAAAACGGGTTTGGAAGTCTTTAAACTTTTCAGTAAGAGTTTTCTTGTATGAAGGTATACGTTTCCAGGATCCATCTTCACATTTTTTCATGAACTGGTCAAAAAGGAATTGTAGGTCCTTGCTCCAGCTGGGGTTGGGAACAGCGTAGTCCTTAGGAGTGACCTTCTCAGAAGAAAATGACTTCTTTAAAGAAAAAGAAAAGGAAGACTAATATATTTGATAACATTTTCTCCCACTATCTAAGACTTTTTTTTTTTGGCCAGTCCTGTGGCTTGAACTCAGGGCTCAGGTACTGTCCTTGAGCTTCTCAAGGCTAGTACTCTACCACTTCCAGCTTTTTCTGTGATGTGGTATAGAGAGAGGAGTTGAACCCAGGGCTTCATGCATGCTAGGCAAGCACTCTACCACTTTGCCACACTCCAGGTCCTCTAAGACTATTTTGCTAATTTTTTTCCCCCACAGAAAATGGTTATTATTTTAGAATGGAAAGGAACCTTTTCTGCCTCTGCTGCCACTGTAGCATCTCTGAGAAGGCTTGTGGCAAAGGTGAGGGGAAAGCAAACAAAGAAGCAGGTTTTGAAGTTCACCATGGACTGCACCACCCTGTAGAAGATGGAACCCTGGATGCTTTCAATTTCTCCAAGAAACAAGGTGAAATGAAAAGCTGAGCACCTTGGTAGAGGGGTTATCATCATTGAGAAAAGCAAGACTAAGATCACTATAACCTCTGAAATGCCTCTCTACAAAGATATTTGAAAGTCTTACCAGAAAGTATTTGAAGAATAATTTATATAATTGGTTACACGAAGAGTCACGAGTTACATTCTTTCCAGATTAACCAGGACAAAGGAGGAAGATGAGGATTAAAATTCATTTATGTGGTATATATTGTATGTGTTCTTGAATAAAACTTGGGAATAACTACAAAAAAGTAGAATAAAATAAAATGGAAGATAGCTGGGAGCTGGTGGCTCATGTCTGTAATTCTAGCTACTTAGGAGGCTGAGATCTGAGGATTGCAGTTCAAAGCTAGCCCAATTCATCTCCAGTTAACCACCAGAAAATTGCAAGTGGAGCTGTCATTCAAAGTGGTACAGTGCTAGTCTTGCGCAGAAAAGCTCAGGGACAGTGCCCAGACCCTGAGTTCAAGCCCCATGACTAAAAAAAAAAAAAAAGTTTCCAATATTTTGCAGCTATGAACGAAAATGTCCACTGGAATGTCTTTTTTTTTCTCTTTTGGATTATTTCTGATCCCAATCCATTCTTAATATGCATAACATGAATTCTAGAAGTAACTCAACCGACACAACTCATTGTAGATTAGTATGTACTGACCAAGGCAAGTCAAAAGAGAATAATATGTATAGTTTTAGAGTCATGACTTTGGGCTCATTTCATCCAAATTTTCTCTTAACTAGAAAGCCTCAGGATTAATAAGTCTCAAGACCCTTTTATAGGCCAGTGAATACAGCTAATTAATGGCATTTGGGAAGAATGACTCTGTGTGCTCTCCTTTTTGGTTTCAATTTTAAAAATCAGGATTTGGTTAACTGAAGTTTTGGAGCCCTGGTTTTTTGGTCAGATGCAAGTGAAACAAAACATCTAAACCCTGTCTTCAAGTATCAGCAGTTTTAGATATAAAAATATGACCTAGTACAGGACTTAGATTTCATTTGCCAAAGATTAAATGAAACGTAGTTTTTGGCACAAGGACAAATATACTTACTTTTAAAATGTATTATAAAACATTTACATGTTATATATTATATGTACATATTATATAACATACTATATAACACTATAAAAAGAAATTAAAGTAAATTGCACTTGTGATTTCAGAAATGTACTATTGAGAATGAAATGACTTGCAAAAGGAGTTTTAAAGAACTACTACAAAGATAACTGATGCTGTGGCTCAGATATGTAATCTTTTCTTTTTTTCTGCCCATCCTGAGGCTTTAAGTCAGGGCTTGGGCATTGTCCTTGGGCACTTGTGTGTGTGTGTGTGTGTGTGTGTGTGTGTGTATGTATGTCAGTCGTGGAGTTTGGACTATGGGCCTCGGTGTTGTCTCTGAGCACTTCAGTTCAAGGCTACTGGCCTACCCTTGAGCCACAGAGCCACTTCCGGTTTTCTAGTAGTTAGTTGGAGATAAGAGTCTCATGGACTTTGGTGCCCAGGCTGGCTTTGAACCTCAATCCTCAGATCTCAGCCTCCTGAGTAGCTAGGATTACAGGTATGAGCCACCTCACTCAGCTCCTTGAACACTTTTTGCTCAAGGCTAGCGCCCTGCCATTTGATCCACAGCACCACTTCTGGCTTTTTTCTATGTATGTGGTACCGAGGAATTGAACCCGGATCTTCTTCATGCATGATAGGCAAGCACTCTACCACTAGGCCAAACTCCTGGCCCCAGAAGACAAGATGATTTTAAGAAAAAGGGCTTTGTTGGTGCAAGTGTAAATCAGAGAGATAAAGTAAGAATGGAACTACTAATTTTCATTTGAGGCATACTGCATTTGTTGCACTAGGCAGGTTATGAGGGATAGATGTGAGGGATAATCATTACCTTTTATTTTTCTAAAGAGGAAAGTTCATGCTTCATCTTGGTTATATAAAGGTTATAAAGGTGGAACTTTTAAGCAAAGTTATGACTTTCAAAGATGAAGTTACTGAATAGAAAGAAGCATAATTATATGGCCTGGGAATACTCCTTTCAAGATTAAGTTATTGAACAAAAAGAAGTGTAACTTTACAGCCTGTAAAGATTAATACTTAAACATTCTCAGCGCAAATTACAAGGCATCAACATATAATTAAAGAAATTCATTTTTGTTGTTGTAAGCCTAGCACAAGACATTTTATTTTCCAATGAGCAAGAGGGTGAATGATTAATAACCAATCTGCACTGATTCTGGTCTAGCAGAGAGCTACAAAATAGAGATGCCATACTTGCCTAAACTACTGAAGTTCTCATTCAACCTGTCCCCCTCATCCTTGTTTCCTTAGTAACTTAGTGCATGTAGTACACAGGTACTTTACTTTTGCAATTTGAATTTTAACCCCATTCCCCCAAACTAGTCTGTAAGCTCCCTGAAAGGAAGGATTTTTTTCCCCTCTCCCCTTACTTATCTATACAAATCACCAGTAGTCAATAATGCCTAGAATGGTGTTGGAGCGAACTAATGGCCTAATCAGTACGACATCAATGAAACAAAACCGGGATATAAGAGCAGGCACCGTTTATTTCCTACTTATATTCCAGGCGTCACCTTTAACATGTCATAGCAACCTTTAACGACAGGAAAGTAGCTTCGAGAGGGTGTCCTCGATTACCGGATAAGCACAAGCCTTCTACCACTGATCCGGTTAGAAATAAGACAAGTCGGGGCCTATGAAGGCGCTCTTCTCAGAACCTGCAGGGGTTGAGGCCAAAGGTCTGCTCGGCCACGTGTTTTCTAGGTGACCTAGCTTAACCTTTCTTTTTCAATGCCATCATCAGCTCTCTTCTTGCTGACCCAACTCAAGCATCCTGCACGCCGCTCCCGCACCCGTTCAGTGCCCTACGGTTGGAAGCTCAGGGCTCAAAGAAATTCTCGAGTCCGCTGGGCACTCGTGGTCGATCCGGGCTCTCCTGGCTGGGGTAATCGATGAAGAATTAAATGGAACGGTTAACCAGGCTGCTTCCCACCTCTGCCCTACCCCGCAGCGCGCCGGAGACTCACCCACAGCTCTCCCGGCCTGAGAGTGCGCAGGCGCGCGGCGCAGCTCCTCAGCATGGCTCCGCGGGCCGACACCGACTCACCTTCCCCGGAGCTGAAGCGGTCGCGCTCTTCGTGAGCCGGCTTCCAGCTAAGAACGGTGGGGGCGGGGCTTGGCTGCGGGGCGGGGCCTGGCGGGTGATGGGCGGGGCCTGGAGGTGGAGGGGCGGGGGAAGTGGCGGCGAGCTTCCGCCGGCCCACTCACTGCGAGCCTCAGCTTTTTCGCGCTTCCGGAAACTCCCGGATTTCCGGAAGCGCCGCGGCGCCCTGCGGCTCAAGTTCGGGGAGAGAAGGCGCGACACGCCCGTAGTGGAGGTCTTCCTCCACCCTCCTCAGCCGCGGAGCGCGAGTGGCGGTTCTCGGTTCCTCTGGTTACCGGTTACTCCTCACGTCTGTCGCTGGCAGATACGGCGTTCCGGTTCCTTTGTTATTTCTTCTTCCCATGACCGGAGCGCAGACGAGGAGAGGTTTGAAGAACACGTTTTCTCCTAGGCCAAAGCTATCAATCCCGGGGACCAGGTTGGTAGTGTTGACTTCTGGTCTGCAGGGTTCAGGCCATTTGACTAGTAAAATAAAGCCTTTCCCTGTGTCTCCCCCACAAACCCAGTGCTTGCTCATTTTTTTACAGGGAGGACCCCGTAGACCCACGGCCAACACTTAACCATTTTTCCAGTAGGAAATGTAGGAGCACTTGAAGGGTGAGTGGGCACATTGACTTTAAAGGACCATCACTAGCTTTGCTGGGCCCTCAGCTCAAGTTGTCCCTCCCCTCACGACTTCATAACACGTTGTATAGACTCCTAGTGCGCCTGGCCTCTGTTGCCCTTGGGGAAGACTGAAAAAGAATGTTTATCAAGTTTAACCATTGTAAAAACTTCCTTCAAGTAATGTGCTCCCAGGCTAGTGGTTCAGCGGAGTCGGCTTGAACAGCCCCTTGGAAACCCGGTGAAATTTCAAAAAAAGAAAAAAGGTCTAGCCAGTTCTTAAACACGAGCATTACATCTTACGTGATAACTGGGTGCAGTGGTGTACTCCAGGAGTGTGACACCGGCCTAGGCCACATAATAAGTCTGTTTCAAAACCAACCAGACAAAAACAAAACACAGGTGAACAAGGCAAACCAAATAGATACTGTAAACACTTAATCGTTTTACTACATTCTACTGTTTTCTTTGTTCTTGAAGTTACTTACCATTATTGGTACTTTAATATCGGTGTCAGTTACACATTTAAAAAATAATTAACTTTTTTTTTTAAATCTCCCTATGTGATCCAAGCTAGACTTGAGCTTACTCTGTAGTCCAAGGTGACTTCAATTTGCAATCCTCCCACCTTAGCTTCCTGAGTACTGAGATTAAATTTATGTATCATCACATGTGACATAGATTGGTCTTAATTGACACGTTTGTATTTTCCTGCCACTTTGTAGTCCTTAAGGAAGAATTGGATGTCAGATATTATGAATCTTCTACAAAACTTGCTAGCTTTGTATTCCTATAAATCTTTTTGAATTTTGCTCTGGGATGTAGTAAAATTGCCTGGAAACAGTATGATCCATCTGACTATTTTTCAGTGTTTTTTTTTTTTTTATTTTTTAGAAAGGACCAGAGAGTGATTAGGATAAGTTTTTAAACCTTAGCACTATTGACATTTCAGACCAAGTAGTTCTCTGTGGTGATTGTGGTGGTAGTCCTGTGTATTGTGAGGTGCTTAGTAGTGTCCCTCTCCACTAATACCAGTAATTCCCTCCTCCCTGTTCTAACAGTCAAAAATATATCAAGACACTGACAAATGTCACTTCAGAGAGAGGAGCAGAATTACTGCTGGCTGAAAAACACCAGCTTAGGGCTAATTATTTCCCATTACTAAGGTGAAATCTTTTTTTTTTTTGGAGGGGGTGCAGTCCTGGGGCGTGAGCACTGTCCTTGGGCTTTCTCAAGGCTAGAGCTCTACCACATGAGCCACAGCACCACTTCTGGCTTTTCTTTGTATGTGGTACTGAGGAATTGAACCTGGCTCTTTGTGCATACTAGGCAAGTACTCTACCACTAGGCCAAACTCCCAGCCTGAATGGAAATCTTTATGAGTACTACAAAAATGTCAGTTGACTTGTGAGGTCTTTTAGTCAGCCCAGTATTTGTGCTGGCCCTGTTCTAATTCTCTCAATTAGTTTTTTCCCCAAGAATCAGTATTTGCATATACCCACAGATCTAAACGCTTTATATCTTCCACAGATCTCTTTCACAGACTTCCTTCTTTGTGTAGCTTCTCTTTTCTTTCTTTTTTTTTTTTTTTTTGTCAGCCATGGGGCTTGAACTTTGGGCTGGGTGCTGTCCCTGAGCTCTTCAGTTCAAGGCTACCAACCTACCCTGGAACCACGGCCCCATTTCCCATTTTCTAGTGATTAATTGCAGCTAAGAGTCTCTGGTTCTTGCCAGGTGCGGTGGCTCATGCCTGTAATCCTAGCTACTTAGAAGGCTGAGATCTGAGGATCAAGGTTCAAAGCCAGCCCTGACACAAAAGGACCTGAGAGCTGTCATGCTACATAGTAACTTGTCATTAATATCAGTGTACTGTATGGTTAAAAATTGATGCTAGATAGGTTATAGTATTCTTATCACAAATATCTATAAGAAGTAATTCCTGTGATAAGTAGTTGACATAGCCATTCTGCAATGTAAACAGTTGTCTCAAGTGGGAGAATACCACCCTTGAGTAATAAGGCTAAGGGACAATGCCCAGGACTCCCCAGTTCAGCATAGCCCTGGTACCAGCAAAAAACCAAAACCCAAAACATCTCAAAAAACCATGTGGGTCTGAGTTCAAACACCAATACTGGCATACACACACAAAATCCAAACAGACAAAAAAACCCATTCTTCTAACATTTAGTTTCATACCATTAACATGCATTTTTTGTGAATTAAAAATAATAAAAAATATTGTTTCATGTATGTTGTCTATATTGCAAAGGGAAACAGTTTTTAAGGTAAGAGTGTATACCCAATCAAGTACCTTCTTAAAGTCATTTTAATCACATGTTGGGGGGTAAAGAGACTTCTACTTGGTGTGGCTAGGTAGATGTCATTGCTATTGTGTGCTGTAGTCATGAGTCCCCTTGGCACCGTTATAATATTTTGGTTTCTTTAAGTCTAAGCCTTCTTGTGTACTGTTCTTCTGTGTGCAGTGTTCTTGCCCCCACACTTTTCCTAACTCTTCCTCATCCTTTACTGTCAGTATACTTGCACCTTTTTTTTAGTGAGCCCTTCACTAAGCAAAGTGCTTACAGAATGTTGGGTATTAGGTTAAGTGCTGTACACATGTGAATTCATTTCATTTGAATTAGGACCTCATTAAGTTGTTCCATAATTGCTGACACTATGCATTTAAAACAATTGTCATAGTTTGTAATTCAGTCTCCATTTGTGTGCTGCCCATTCCCTCAGGAGACTATAAGCTCTTTCCTGTCTCTAGCACACTCCTGCATCCCCAGTGCCTTGCACAGATCACAGATACTTCAAAGTAGTTGTTGAATGAATCAGTAGGGGAAATACTTAAAAGGAGGCTTAGAATCTTTTCTCTCTTAACCCTCTCAGTTATCTCATCAGTTCTCATGTTTTTAAACACCATCTATATGCTAATGACTCCCAACTTTTTATCTCTAGTTCAAAGTTTACTTAATCATCAGAATAATCATGTGAGATATCTATTATATTCCTATTTTGCAGCTGAAATGCCTGGAGAAAATTACATGTTTCCATGCCATCATTAGATGTCAGATTTCATAGATGTTTGATGCATTCCTAAGAAAGCCCTGCTATATTGTTAAGACAGAGAGCTGGGGCTGGGAGTTTGGCCTAGTGGAGAATGCTTGCCTCGCATGCATGAAGATCCGGGTTCGATTCCTTGGTACCACATACATAGAAGAAAAGTCAAAAGTGGTGCTGTGGCTCAGGTGGTAGAGCCTTAGCCTTGAGAAAATCCAAGGACAATGCTCAGGCTCTGAGCCCAAGCCCAGGACTGGCAAAAAAACAAAAAACAAAAAAAAACAGAGGGCTGCTGGCCTTAACATAGCTTTGTTAAATTCACAGTACGAACCACTGTAGGATTTGTTATGTAAAGTACCTGAATTAGTGGACAAAGCTGTTATGAAGACTATGGCAATTAGTGGGGTGGGATGAATTGGATAAGTAGCACTTTTTACAGAATCATGGCTTAAATTATGACTTATTTTTTGCCTGGGAATGCTACACTTATAAAAAGCACCATTAATTAGTACTTACAGCTGCTTAGTACAGATTTTAAGTCAGAACCATGTGATTAAAGAAGCAAATCCACTTCTGTTGTGGGATTATTTGTAGGTCATACTTCTTTTTATATAAAACAGTTTGTGATGATGCTCATTTCAAATACCTTGTAAAAATCTCAAAAGAAAAGCTACAATAATGAAACTGTCAGGGCTCATTGTATGGCTCAGTGGTAGAATGCTTGCCATGTGTGAAGTCTTGAGTGCAATCCCCAGAACCTCGAAAGGAAAGAAGGGAGGGAGGAGAGGCAGGAAGGAAAGAGAGATTGCTCCTGTGTGAGTTACCAAATCCCTGAGTAGATAAAGGCTGAGTTATATGTTAAGGGGAAATTTTTTGGAGTAGGTCCAGCAAGAGAGGACGTTGTAGGTACCTTATGTCTCTATGCTACAACATAGTATGAAATCACTGGGGAAGTTCAGGCAACTGCCTGCTCATAGTTCCAGTGGGATTTGGGCATACATTCAGTGGGGCATGTGATAAGAGATGAGGCTGGAGAGGTGGGTAGGTCTTTTAAGACTCCGAGTGGGGGCGGGGAGTTTGGCCTAGTGGTAAAGTGCTTGCCTAGCATGCACGAAGACGTAGGTTAGATTCCTTGGTACCATATACATAGAAAAAAGCCAGAACTGGTGCTGAGGCTCAAGTGGTTGAGTTCTAGCCTTTAGAAAAATCCAAGGATAGTGCTCAGGCCCTGAGCTTAAGTCCAGGACTGGCAAAAAAAAAAAAGACCCGAGTGGCATAAATGCCTATACTAATGTGCTTGGGATTACTGTGGAGTCTATACACCTGCACTTTTTATGGGCCAGATGGAGTCTTGGGAATAGTGTTTGTGTAGTTCCTGAAACAGTTGATTTCAGAAATTAGTCTGTGATTATTTTATTTGTCCTTGCCACCCTTCCTGGTGGGAGTTATTCCTCCTTGGCAGGTCCTCTTGTTTTGAACTACTCTACTAGCTTTCTGTGTTGGCTAATATTCGAAATACAATTTTGCTTTATGCTTGGGTGGGCCTGGACTTTGATTCTCCTATTTGGGTTTCCCGTCACTGTGCACATAATGACCAGCCCCTGGTGGAAATGGAGTTTGAGAAACTTTTTTTTTAAACTAGGCTGCTCATAGGTATTCACTGTTATAGCAACAGTAAGGGGAAATAATACAAAAATTGTGGACATTATACCTGAAAGAGACCTCAGCATAACTTGTTCCTACCCCCTCTTAGACCACTCATTACTAATAGGAATAGAGAAGTAATCACAGAGGTACAGAACACTATTCTGTGTACATTATACCTCCCTAAACTGATAGGGGCCTTACTCTTACTCCTGTCAGACCTACAGAGAAAATCTCTCAGGCTCTGACACCACATAAATCATGTCAAAACCCATCAATCACAGCCAAAAAACCCCACAAAAAAACAGAGGAGACTATCGACATCCAACCAGAATTAAACTTAATACCATATAAGAAATGGATATCCGGGACTGGGAGCAAAGCCTAGTGGTAGAGTGCTCGCCTAGTATGCATGAAGTTCTGAGTTCAAATCCCTGATACCACATACTCAGAAAAAGCTGGAAATGGTGCTGTGGCTCAAGAGCAGAACTCTCCTTGCGCAAAAGGTGTCTAAGGACAGTGCCCAGGCTCTGAGTTCAAGCCCAAGGCCTGGCAAAAAAAAAAAAAAAGAAATGTATATTCCAGGATGTATCAAGAGAAATCTATTAAGAAAACCCTCATTTAAAGAGGAAGATATATCTATCCCCCAAAATATGAAAAATCTAAGTACAAGATACATATATACAAAAATATGTTCATATATATGTATATATACATTATACCTCCTGAAATTTATAATTTTTAGTACCTTATTACAAAGATATTGAGGTAGATGAAATATTGGAAAATGACCTTAAAAGACCCTTTAGTTCCAAAGCATAAATAAACAGGAAGATGAATTAAGGAAGACAACATAAGATATGAAAAAGTCCAATCACAACAATGAAAGAACCAAACACCTTGAAAATATAAAGAAATATAAATGATATAAAAATAATTGAAATCTTCACCAATAGACTATGATGAAAAAAAATATCAGGGCACAAAGATAAGGTTGATGAATAATCTCATTCAGGCAGTAATAAAAAAGGAGAATGGAAAGAACATACAAGAACTCTGGGATGCCATTAAATGTCCAAACATGCGTGATTGGAATAGTCATGAGGGAGAAAAACTGCAGGTAAAAGGCATAGAAAACCTATTCGGTGAAATGGTAGCAGACTGGACCAGCAGCAAGTCTCTCCATGGCACATTATATAGTTAAACTGCCAAAATTCAGAACAAATAACGTAAGTTTAAAGATTTCAAGAGTGAGGCACCATCTGACATTTAAAGATGTACTTCTCAGATAGCAGCAATATTTCTAGGCCAGGAGTTTGGCCTAGTAATAGAGTGCTTGCCTAGCATGCACAAAGACCCATGCTCAATTCCTCGCTACCACATATATAGAAAAAAAGCCAGGAGTGGTGCTATGGCTCAAGTGGTAGAGCTCTAGCCTTGAGAAAGACCAAGGATACTGCTCAGGCCCAAGTTCAAGCCCCAGAACTGGCAAAAAAAAAAAAATGGACCATATATTAGGCTTCAAAGAAAGTCTTACCCAACAATCTTTTAACAATGAAACAACTTTTCCATATTATTTGATCAATGTAGTGAAACTAGAAATCAGCAAGAATAAGTACAGAAACAATGTACATACATGTGACTGAACAAATACATTTTTGAAGAAACAGGTTACTGAAGAAATATAAGGGGAAATTATAAGTTCTTATAACCAAATGCAAATGGAAATATAGCATACTCGAACCTATAGGAGATAGCAAAAACAGTCCTAAGAGAGAAGTTATAGCTATGGTTGCCTGCATTTTAAAAAGTCACACTGGTATCTCAAATATAAAAATCAAAACCAAGATAAACCTAGCAATACGTTTCAAGAGCTAGAAAAATAAAAACAAACAAATACAAAATCAAGAGAAGGAAAAAGCCCTGAATATTGAGACAGAAGTAAATAAAATAGATACAAAAAAAGTGATGAGAGGATCAGTAAAACTTTGTTATTTGAAAGACAAATGAAAACCTGTAGCTCAATTAACCCAAAAAAGGATGTATTCTCCAAAACAGAATGACTTCAAGATTCATGTAATTGAGTGAAATGACCATAATATCCAAGGGCAAACTGCTCTGACTGATCTTAGATTACCTGGCTATCAGAGCAATTCTTCTTTCTCAAGACAAAATCAACTAACTTGTGAAGAGACATATTATTTATTAGGTTCTAGGCATGTAGCTCTCTGCAACACAGAATTCTTTTCCACAGGGTATGAGGAAGCTGGGCCACAGAAGGTATTAATGTAAGTGAGCACTGGTGCTGAGTGCCTTTAAACCTACCTACTACTCAGGAGACTGAGATCTAAGGATTGTGTTTCAAAGCCAGCCTGGGAAGGAATGTCTCTGAGAGTCTTATTTCACCAGCCAAAAGCCAGAAGTAGAGTGACAACCTTGAGTAGAGAGCTAAGGGAGAGTACTAGGTCTGAGTTCAAGCCCCAGTACTAGCATACTCACCAAAAGAGAGAGGCAGATAGAGGGACCAAGGGAGGGAGGAAGGAAGAAGAAAAGGAAGAAAAACTATTGCAGTTGATAAGCCACAGTTTTGTGTTTATGGCAACCCCTATTGAAGACTAGTCACTGTTTCTGCTCCATTATCTGTAATTGAATATAGAAACAAACATGTATCTTTATTACCTGGGTGGTAATAGGAAACAAATAGAGTAACACTAATGGATAATACTAAGTCGTGATGAAGGGAGAGGTAATTTTTTTTTGCTAGTCCTGGGCTTGAGCTCAGGGCCTGAGCACTGTCCTTGGACTTTCTCAAGTCTAGAGCTCTACCACTTGAGCCTCAGCACCACTTCTGGCTTTTTTCTATATATGTGGTACTAAGGAATTGAACCTAGGTCTTCGTGCATGTTAGGCAAGCACTTTACCACTAGGCCAAACTCCCAGCCCAGAGAGTGGTAATTTTATTAGGACGGTTAATGAGAAAGTAGGAGAAGATAGAAAAAAATCTATTTAATATTGTGTTGGGGAAAACAAAATGAAGAGAATTGAACACACACACACAAGAAACAAAACAATAAAGATGAAAGAAAACAAAACAAAACTGAAAATAACATTATACAAAAAGAAGCAAAAGAAAAAAAAAGGGATGAGCTGGTGTGGTGGCTCACACCTGTAATCCTAGCTACTCAGGAGGCTGAGATCTGAAGATCAAGGTTTAAAGCCAGCCTGGGCACAAAAGGACCTGAGACTCTTATTTCCAATTAATCTCTAGAAAACTGGAAGTGGGGCTTGGCTCAAGGGTAGGGTGGTAGCCTTGAGCTGAAGAGCTCAGGGACAGTGCTTAGGGTTCAAGTCCCATGAACCCCCCCCCCCAAAAAAAAAAAAGAAATGATGAAGCAGTTGGTTACCTGGTAAGAGTGAAGGAAAGGAGGAAGGATTAGTGAATGGGGAAACAAATGTAGCAGGAAATATGAACAAGAGAACAGTCTTACTTAGATACAAGGGAAGTGGAAGTATAAGTGAGGAAAGTTTATCAAAAGGGACAACATATGACTTAAAATGAAATGCTAAAATGTTGTGGTACAGATATGGCTTTGGTGAAGGGAAAAGGAAGGAGAAGCTGAGCTAAAAAGTAAATGAGAGGGGGCAGATGGCCTTACTAAACAGGAAAAGCTAGTAAGTAAATGACCTATACAGGTACACTGAGAAAAATACATAGAGTAAAATGAATTTAAAAATTAATAAAATCAAAATAGTAACAAAAGATACATAGAGACTTAAAACTATGAATTTTCTTTTCTTTTTTTGTTGGTTGTGGGCCTTGAACGCTGGGCCTGGGCTCTGTCTCTGAGCTCTTAAGTCCAAGGCTACCGCCCTACTCCTTGAGCCACAGTGCCACTATGAATTTTCAATTGTTGGTGTGTGTATGCACTTGTGTCTCTGCAAGGTTCAGAGCTCTGTGGAAATCACATTCTGTACAACTATGTAGGAGAACAGAGCCTCTGTGTCCCTCAGTAATCAGTACAGAGAGCCCAGGAAGCAAGCTCTGCACTGAATACTTCACAGACCTCCTATTCAAAGGTTCTTGCTGCTCTGGCTTCAGGCTATGAGGTTCTCTCCTAACCCTGAAAATTTACCATGTCCTTGCCTTCATAGTCCTGACTATTACCATTCCCCTTGCTCTATTGCCCAGCGAAGAGTGCCCTGGGGTCCTTTACTCCTAGATGTCTGGAGTAAGTGCTTTTTGGCAGGGCGGGGCTAGGGGGGTGATTTCTGCTGGATGGTATGAGTTGCCCTTGCATTCCTCCCAAGGGTGAAAACAACAGCTGCCAGACCCATGCCTCTGCGGTGGACCCTCACAAGAAATCTCAGCCTTCTATCACCCAGCACAACCAGTCTTTCCAAGCTCTGGTGTTCAAATTGACAATGTTGTTTCTCACCATTTGAGTTTCTCTGCAGGGTCCTGTCAGACACTTCCTGGTCCTCAGTCACATCTGATTTATGCCTGAATTATGTGGCAAAATGTTGTGATTCACTGTGCCATAATTGTTCCTTATCTCCATGATTCAGTCCTGATAGCAGCTTTACTCACAAGATCCAATCTTGACACTCTCAGGGATACTTGAGCCACAAAATGTCTTTCTTCTTTAGGCTAGTCTCACACACTGGGGTGGTTGTTGCCTCACAAATTTCTGTAGCAGGATTAAGGCTTGCAGCTTGTGGGGCTTTTCTTGGAGCCAGAATTGACAATCTGTGAGCAGAGCCACTTGATTTTACCTTATATTCTTATCTTTCATTTCTCCTTCCCTGGGACGCTTGGATGCTTTGATCTTACAGGAATAATAATCTCCCTGCACAGATTTCTGCCTCCCTATTACTCCGTTTTTGGTTTCTAGTACCTTCCTCTTTTTAGCTTTTTGTCTCTTCTGTCGTACCAGATTGTTGTCATCCATAGGATGGGAATGGGGAAATGGAACATGCTTTTCTCTTTCTTTCTCTCTTTCTTTCTTTTCTTTCTTTGTTGTTTGTGGGCTTTGAACTCTGGGCCTGGTGCTGTCTCTGAGCTCTTCAGCTCAAAGCTAGCCCTCTACCACTTTGAGCCACAGTGCTACTTCCAGTTTTGGGTGGTTAATTGGTGATAAGAATCACAAACTTTCCTGCCTGGGGCTGGCTTTGAACCATAATTCTCAGATCTCAGCCTCCTGAGTAGCTAGGACTACAGGTGTGAGCTACCAGCACCTGCTTCTCCTTTTAAATATCTTTGATATAGTCTATGTACATAACTGAAAGTTTTTCTAGAATCAAGGCCCAGAGATACTAAACTACTAATGAATAACAGGGTACTAGAAGGAAGCTCACTTTATTTATTTATTTTTTTATAGTACATTATTCAAACTTTATTTAATTTTTCAGAGCTAATAGCTTCAGGAAATTCTAACAAAATGGACTTTTATTCTTTTTTTTTGGAGAAAGAACACATAAATGCAATCTACAAAATATAAATAGCTTAATTTGGGACTACTTACATCTGTTTGCACAGGTGTTGAAAGGAAGATTTTAAAGATTGAAGCAATGACGAGAAAATGACCATAAATATGTACAAAATTTCATATTATTTTTTGTAGGAAGCTCACTTTAAATCCACTTTTAACAGTTCTGACAATGTTAACTTTTATATGTAGTCCATCTTTGATAGCTGTTATGATTTGGATATTAAGTGTAACTTCCTAAAGCTCATGTGGTCCAGATGAATCATTGGCATGTAATTGGATTAGTGATGGATTAATCCTTTGATGTAGGGAGGTAGGGCCTAGTTGAGAAAGTAGGTAATTGGGAAAAGGTCATAGGGAAGTAGCTCATAGGGAAAGATATATCTTATTCCTGGCCCTTTCCTCTCCCCATTTCTGTTTCCTCTGGTAGGCAGCTTTCCTGTGATGCATGTTCTTGTTATAATATTTCCTCCTTCTTGTCTGGCTCCAGGCAATGAATCCATCTGGCCTTGGACTGAAACAATGAGTCAAAATAACTTTCCTCCTTTTAAATTTTTTCAAATATTAAGGTTTTTTTTTTTTTTTGCCAGTCCTGGGCTTGAGCTCAGGGCCTGAGCACTGTCCTTGGACTTTTCTCAAGGCTAGAGCTCTACCACTTGAGCCTTAGCACCATTTCTGGCTTTCTTTTCCATGTATGTGGTACCGAGGAATCGAACCCGGGCCTTCGTGCATGCTAGTAAGCACTTTACCACTAGGCCAAACTCCCGGCCCAATCAAATATTAAGTTTTGATCAAATATTTGTCATAGCAAGGAAAAATTTGACCACCACACATGACTTCTGTGAAATGGATCATGAGAACGCTAACTAATTAGTACATTACTGAATGAGTGACTGAGTAGGAGATGGAACTCTTTTTCTTGGTTCTGTCTAGGTCCTCGATCACTGTAATGAAAAAAAATTGGACCAAGAAACAAATGAACTAAAACACAAAATGCTTCTTACTTATTATATTATTCCTTATATATTATTTGTGTTTGACTGGACTTACAGTCCTAAAATGGTGTATCTTTTTTACATAGTAATTGTATAAGAAATATGCAGAGATTAGCTAAAATAAGCCACAACTTTGGATATGCTTCCTCACCTATACCTTCATCCGAAAAGTAGAATAAAAATGAATATAGGAAATATTGTGAGGGTTTCTCAAGATGTAGCTTAGTGGAAAAGTACTTGTCTAGCAAGTGCAACATCCTAGGTTTGATCCCCAGTTCCAAAAAAGAAAATACAAAAAAATTCAGTTAAAACCCAAATTAAGAAATATTGTGAAAACAAGATGTAAATAAAGCATGTCTGTCACACTACCTCATTGTAACTTCTCAGAAAAAAGGCAGTTATTATTGCAAAAATCATGAACTTGAGAAGCTCAGTAGCTTAGGTTCATTTATAATTAAATAAACATTTATTGCACATTTACCAAGTAACCCATTCTGCTGTTTTTTTTCTATTTTATTGTTGGGGTAATGTATAGAGGAGTTACAGTTATATTCATCAGGTAGTGGGTGCATTACTTCTCGCACATTGATACTCCTTCTTATGTTTTTGTCCCCGTTTCATTCTGCTGTTTTCTGTGAGCTCAAGGAATCACATAGGTACTTTAACAGTGTCTGTTTTCTACACGTGTATAATATTCAAAAAGAATGTCCCTCAAGCCGGGCATGGTGGTTCATGTAATCCTAGCTACTCAGGAGGCTGAGATCTGAGGATTGAGGTTCAAAGCCTGCCTGGGCACTAAAGACCATGAGCCATGAGACTTATTTCCAATTAATCACTAAAAGACAGAAGTGGGGCTTGGCTCAAGGGTAGGGCAGTAGCCTTGAGCTGAAGAGCTCAGGGACAGCGCCTGCCCCAGAATTCAAGCCCCATGGCCCACAAAAAAAAAAAAAAAAAAAAAGAAAAAGAAAAAAAAGAATGTCCCTCAACATATTGTCATACTGGAAGGTGGGGCTGGTATCAGCCTTACAGTTACAAAGAGACTTCCAGAGAGGGACAAAGATAAATGTAAAAGAGAGTGAATGTGAGCTCCCAGCTCAAGGCTACTGCCCTACCCTTTGAGCCTTGGCCCCACTTCTTGTTTTCTAGTGGTTAATTGGAGATAAGAGTCTCACATTGTTTAGTACCCAGGCTGGTTTTGAACAAGGATCCTCAGATCTCAGCCTCCTGAGTAGTTAGGATTATAGGCGTGAGCCACCATGCCTGGCTTTCTTTTTCTTTTTCTTTTTTTTTTTTTTTTTGCCAGTCCTAGGCTTGAGCTCAGGGCCTGAGCACTGTCCTTGGACTTTCTCAAGGCTAGAGCTCTACCACTTGAGCCTCAGCACCACTTCCAGCTTTTTTCTATGTATGTGGTACCAAGGAATCAAACCCTGGTCTTTGTGCATGCTAGGCAAGCACTTTAACCACTAGGCCAAACTCCTGGCCATCTTTCTTTTTAAAAATTCTTTCTTTTTTTTTTTTTGTCTGGCTAGTTTAGTTTTGTTTACCCTGAAGGGTTTTTTTTTTTTTTTTTTTTTTTTTTTTGTGGGTCATGGTACTTCAACTCGGGGCTTGGTCATTGTCCCTGAGCTCTTCACCTCCAGGCGATTATCATTCTACCTCTGGGCTAGAAAGAGAGATTGGGAAATGGTGGCTCTGGAAACTTTGGAAACCAAACATCCACCATACCAAAGTACCCAAAATGTAGAAATGATATTCACCTAGAACAAGAAATATGAAGACCTGAGAGCTAGTTCCATGTAGGCTAATAACATGCCATGACTTGATCAACTTTTGACTGTGTTGTCAAATGCCTGACCTACACTTATATGTTGAGGTTTAAAAATAAGAGATTTGAAAAGCAGGATGTTAAAATGAGAACTGACTGTTGATAAAAGAATAGAAAATGAACGGGGGGAGGTGGCTCAAGCCTATAATCCTCAGTACTCAGGAGGCTGAGATCTGAGGATCAGGGTTCAAAGCCATCCCCAGGCACTAAAGAACCTGAGACTCTCATCTCCAATTAACCTCTAGAAAATGGGAAGTGGGGCTTGGCACAAGGATAGGGCAGTAGCCTTGAGCTCCAGAGCTCAGGGACAATGCCCAGGCCCAGGGGTAGGGCCATAGCCTTGAGCTGAAGAGCTCAGAGACAGAGCCCAGGCCAAGTTCAAGCCACATGACCAAATAATAATAATAATAATAATAATAATAATAATAATAATAATAGAAAAGGAATGGCAGGGCCTTTATTTTTCTTTTCTGTAGATTCACTTAAACTTGCAAAAAGATGACAGGCCTCTTAAGAAATTTTGTCACCATCATTGACATATTCTGCAGTTGACATATTCTACTCCGCAAGCATGATGGGGAGTGTGGCTCACTGATCAGGATGAGCTAAAGGTACTTCTGAGAGAAAGATTTTTTTAATTCAGTGCTAAAGTTGAGAGTCATGCGCCAGGACTGGTGTGCTTGGGCTCTGAGCATGCTCTTACAAAGTCATGATAAATTAAAATGAGCATAGCCCTAGTAGTCTTGAGAAAACCCTATCAGCAGGGCTTGTTATAAGGTTATTATTAGATTTTTTTGTTTTGAATATTATAATGTCTATTAAGACAATACTGTGTGTGGGCTATACCTGGACTTGAACTCAGGGCCCTGTGCTCTAGCTAAGCTTTTTCTGCTCAAAGCTGGTGCTCTACTACTCCGATATCCTCAGATCTCAACCTCTTGAGCCATGCCTCCACTTCCAGCTTTTTGTTTGTTAATTGAAGATAAGCCTCTCTCAGATTTGTCTGCCTGGGTGGCTTTGAACTGAAATCAAAGATTTGAGAAATTTTTTATGTGACTATTTCTTCTCACTTTTTTATATACTCCCAACGTACAGATTCAACCATTGAAATGGAACAACCCAAATGTTCATCTGTAGTAGAATGGATAAGTTATGATAAAGCCCTATAGTTCTTTTCTGTAGTGATGAAAGGATGGGCTGTGTTCCCCACAGCAGCCTTAAGTGAATCTCACAAACTAATGTTGAGTGAAAAAAAATCCAGACATTATTTTATATCAATACAAATTATTAAAGTAACACAAAAGTATTATACTTTTTTTTGTTTGTGGGACTTGAACTCTGGGCCTGGTCCTTGTCCCTGAGCTCTTTAGCACAAGGCTATTGCCCTACTTCTTGAGCCATAGTGCCACTTTTTTTTTTGCCACTTCTGGGCTTGAGCTCAGGGCCTGAGCACTGTCCTCGGTCTTTCTCAAGGGTAGAACCGTACCACTTGAGCCACAGTACCACTTCTGGCTTTTTTGTATGTATGTGGTACTGAGGAATTGAACCTGGGTCTTCATGCATGCTAAGCAAGCACTCTACCACTAGGCCAAACTCAGCCTCCATAGTGCCACTTCTGTTTTCTTCTGGTGATTAATTGGAGATAAGAGTCTCACAGACATTTTAGTGCCCGGGTTGGCTTTGAACCTCGATCCTCAGATCTCAGCCTCCTGAGTAGCTAGGATTTACAGGCGTGAGTCACTGTGCCTGACTTACTTTATACTTCTTGAGGCCTGAAGTTAAAAAGGAATCTCATGAGCTGGAAGCGTGTCCT
This sequence comes from Megascapheus bottae, assembly GCF_031878675.1. NCBI lineage: Eukaryota > Metazoa > Chordata > Mammalia > Rodentia > Geomyidae > Megascapheus > Megascapheus bottae. The sequence goes on along the minus strand of NC_143518.1, from coordinate 40,844,101 downwards.
AGTAATAATGTGCTTGCCTAGCATACACAGAGCCCTAGGTTCAGTTACCGGGTACCACATATACAGATACACAGAAAAAGCCAGAAATGGTGCTGTGGCTGAAGCGCTAGCCTTGACCAAAAAGTATCCAATGACAGTGCCCAGGCCCTGATTTCAAGCCCCAGGACTGGCAAAAAAAAAAAAAAAAAAAAAAAAAGGAATCTTGTTAGGTAAAAATTGAGGGGCTGGGAATGTGGCCTAGTGGTAGAGTGCTTGCCTAGCATGCATGAAGCCCTGGGTTCAATTTCTTGGTACCACATACATAGAAAAAGCCAGAAGTGGTGCTGTGGCTCAAGTGGTAGAGTGCTAGCCTTGAGAAAGCTCAAGGACAGTGCCAAGATCCTGAGTTCAAGCCCTAGGACTGGCAAAAACAAAAACAAAAAAAACCAACAACAACAAAAAAAAAAAAAGGGAGAGAAAGAAAAAAGAAAAAAAAAATGAGATGTCAGCAGGACTGCGATTTTTTTCCTGAATGCTCTTGGGGTGAATCACTTCTTTGCTTTTTCAGCCACCAGAGGGCGTCCACATTCCTTGTCTTGGACTCACTGCCATCAAGTATTAAAACATTCAGCTGTTGTCATTTCTTCTTTTTCTTTCTTTTTTTTTTTTTGCTAGTTGTGGTGCTTGAACTCAGGGCCTGGACACTATCCTTGGGCTTTTCTCAAGGTTAGAGCTCTACTACTTGAGTCGTAGCACCACTTCTAGCTTTTTCTATATATGTGGTGCCGAGGAATTGAACCTGGGTCTCCGTGCATGCTAGGCAAGCACTCTACCACTAGGCCAAACTCGAAGCTTAGCTGTTGTAATTTCGGACTCTACAGATTTTTTTAAAACTCAATTATAAGGAGCCTAGTTAGCTCAGGGCAGTTCTCATATTTCTTACCTAAACACATCTACAAAGTCCCTTTTTGACCTAAAGTAAAATGCATTGATTCCAGAGACTTAAGAGATAGACATGTTTTAGAGCCCAGGATTCTGCCTAACACAAGTGTAGAGACAATTTTCTAGTTCTTCCATTCTATCTTAAGTCACTTGAACTTGTGGTGTGTAAAATGTCTGGGTCTAATAAGCATTGTTTGAGTAATCAGGAAGATTTTTATGCAATTTTATTTCCTAATCTACATAGAGATTATTTTTTAGTAAATGAAGAAATTCTATCTCAGTATCTGTTTTAGTTACTGTTGTATCCTCCTGACAAAAATACCTGCTATAAACTCCCTATGGAGGAAAAGATTTATTTTAGCTCACCATTCCAGAGATTTCAATCCATTCTGGCAGGGAGAATGTAGTGGAACAGCTAATATTATGGTGGCCAGGAGTGGGGGAGAGGGAGAGGGAGAGAGAATGGAGAGGGAAAGAAGAGGGAGAGAAGGAGAATGCTGTGCTATGCTATTTTTCTTCTTTCTTTTGTTTCATCTGGACCTTCCTCCTTTGAGATGGTCCTGCCCACATCCAGAGCAGACTTTCTCACCTTAGTTAATCCTTTCTTGAAGGCCCAGGGATATATTTTATGTTCTTCTCAATCTAATCAAGTTAGCTATCAAACTTAATCACCACAATAAATAGTTTGCACCTTTGACTGATGAGTATTGTCTATTAGGAGCTTAGAATAACTTATAAGTTTAGTTGCTGGGCTTTACAAAGTGATAGATGGCTTTGTTCTCAAAGTGGATATAGAAATAGTCAACAGATATATAAAGTGAATCTATTCTCTGTACATATAATTTATATGGCTCTATTTGTTCCCTCTCTGGTAAAGTGAGGAAACTCTCCAGTTCCTGCTTTCCATGGAGGCATTCAATGTGTCTAGAAGACCATGAAGTATGTTCAGTGAGTCAAGCAAACTCAGAAATCGTTACCAGGAATCTATCCTAACTCTCCTTGAAATCTGTTCTGCAGTGCTTGCCACTATCTGATGTCATGGAATTTAGGAGAGCTGGAGTTTGAACTGTCACTTTTAGGATACTTGGCAAAATAATTTTGTAGAGCAGACACATTAACAATGCCTGAAGTATCTCATACTTGTGATCCTACCTACTTAGGATGATGAAATCTGAAGATCATGGGATCATGGTTTGAAGCCAGGCCTGGCAGGAAACATTTATGAGAGTCTCATCTCCAATTAACCACTAACAAAAAGCTAGAAGCAACACTCTCTCTCTCTCTCTCTCTCTCTCTCTCTCTCTCTCTCTCTCTCTCTCTCTCTCTCTCTCTCTCTCTCGGCTGAAGAACAGCATCAGTGATGAGTAAAATGAGCCCTTTTTCAGTTACCAGAAATCTCCTCCCCTCCTCCCCATTTCCCCTCTCCTGTCTCTTTTCTTCTTAGTTCTCTTTTCCCTCTTCCCTTTCCACCTCTCACTTTTCCCCCTTCTTCCCTTCTTCCTCTCCCTTCACTTTCTCTTTACTCCATTCACCTTCAGAGGTGCTCACTATGTACAGCCAGTCTTTTTTCTTTATTTATTTTTTATTGTAATTAGTAAAAGGGTTACATGATATTTGCCAGATAGAAGGTGCGTTAATTCACATACATTGATACCCTTTCACATGTCTTGGTACCCATTTCCCCCCCCCCCCCCCACAGCCAGTCTTAAAGTCTTACTCTTCTTCCTTTTCAAAACTCTGCCTCCCAAGTGCTGGGATTGCAGGTACAAATCAACAACACAGCTACCTGAAATTTTGATTGGAAAAGATAATGCAGTGTCATTTATTGAATACTTATTACATATGGTACAGTTTCAAACACTGAGTATGTTTGAACCCATTTAACCTTTACCACAACCCCAAAGGTTTATTATTATCCAGTTATCCCTATGGGAGCAAGTAAAGCTTATTAAAGGTAAGCAATTCATTCAGGAAAATGTAGCAACTAAGTAAAGAATTTGGAATCCAAAGCTAAGCAGTTGGATGCCAGTACCCATGTAACTATTGTACCTTCATAGTAGCAGCTAATTAGTTTAATCCTATGTCAGATTTCTGCCCAAGTGTGTAGTGATCATGTTACTTTTTATCAGAGTATCCTAAACCAATCTGATATATCAGGAGAAACTGATCAAGGCCCATGACTCCTTGTCTGTCTCCTACTGGTCCCCTCCCTACCACATGTTCACACATACCACTCACATCATCCCTTCTTTGACTCTCGGAAGAAATGATGACATCACTGCTACTACACACTAGTAGCTGCTTATATTAAGGACTGGTGAAAATGAGTCAGTAGCCATTTACTGGAAAATGTGTGTGTGTGTGTGTGTGTGTGTGTGTTGTATTTCCCCACTGATGTAGTAACTTGGTTACAGTTTCTTGGTAACTCTACATTGTTCAGAGTAAATTTTAAAAATTGAAATGGCCTGGAAAATTCCCTTAGGGATGTCCTCATATTTTCAATCTCTAGTTCTCACTACTATAACAGCGAAACAAAAATCCAGTAGTCCTCTGGGTTTCACCTTTCCCCAACTTTTCCTTTGTGTTTGGCACCTACTCAAGATCCCCCTCCCCCTCCTTTCTTTTTTTTCCCAAAAATTTGCAAGTCAGAAATTTGAATCCATGACCTTGGGATTTCTTCACAGTAGCTTTTAAAATAGCTACTTCTAGGGATTTATTGAATAAGTCGAATATTACTGTCTTTCTCTAGAGAAGAATGAAATAAACTTGGGTGTTTTTTTTTTTTGTTGTTGGTTGAGGAGCTTAAGCTCTGGGCTTATTCGCTGTTCCTGAGTTCTTCAGCTCAAGGCTAGCGCTCTACGACCTGAGCTACAGTGCCACTCTCGGTTTTCTTGTGGTTAGTTGAAGATAAGAGTGTCACAGGGCGTTGAGCGATGGGCATCTCTCGGGAAACTGGTACAAGCACCACAAAACCAGGGGCAAAAGGAAGCCCTACCCAAGAAGCAGAAGTATGAGCTTGGACGTCCTGTTGGCCCCTTCGCATACATACAGTCGTAGTTTGAGGTGGCAACAAGAAATACCATGCGCTGAGGCTGGATGTGGGCAACTTTTCCTGGGGCTCAGAGTGTTGTACTCGTAAAACAATGATCATTGATGTTGTCTAAAATGCATCCATTAACGAGCTGGTCCGCACCAAGACCCTGGTAAAGAACTGCATCGTGCTCATCGACAGCATGCTGTATGGATCACACTATGCACTGCCCCTGGGCTGCGAGAAAGGGGCCAAGCTGACTCCTGAAAAGGAAGAGATTTTAAACAAAAAGCGATCCAAGAAAATTCAGAAGAAATATGATAAAAGGAAAAAGAATGCCAAAATCAGGAGTCTTTTGGAGAAGCATTTCTAGCAGGGGAAGCTTCTTGCCTGCATTTCATCTAGACCAGGTGGAGCAGATGGCTATGTGCTAGAAGGCAAGGACCTGGAATTCTGTCTGAGGAAGATCAAGGCCCGGAAAGGCAAATAAAGTCATTTACCATCTTTAGCTTATGTAGTAAAGGTGTTTATTGTTCTTGAAAAAAAAAGAAAGTGTCACAGGCATTAGTGCCTGAGCTGGCTTTGAATTGCTATCCTCAGATCTCAGCCTTTTGAGTAGCTAGGATTACAGGCGTGAGCCACTGGCGCCAGGCATAAACTTGAACCATGTATCTGCTGGTACATGAGTCCAAGGTGACTACCAGTAATGAAACAAATACACATGCTCAGGAAGCATAGAATTCAGTGTTGTACAAAGGATGCTTGGTTAATTTTTCTCATAAACACCTACTTCTGCTGCTGACATGCTGCCTTTCAACAAATCTAAAATCTTTGTCATTTAAATTTAAACAAATTAACTTTTAATTTGGGGAGCATCATTTGCTTTTTGGGCAAGCATGTTTCCCCACAATCAAGGGCAGAGAAACCTTCAGCAGATCACACAATTTAAACACAACTGATGATGACATGGTACTGAGAGTTTCTCTAAATCCATTGAACTATGTAATGTACACAGAGGAATTGAATTAAAAATTTTTGTTATAGGGGGCCTGGAGTTTGGCCTAGTGGTAGAGTGCTTGCCTAGCATGCACAAGGACGCGGGTTCAATTCCTCGGTACCACATACATAGAAAAAAGCCAGAAGGGGTGCTGAGGCTCAAGTGGTAGAGATCTAGCCTTGAGAAAGTCCAAGGACAGTGGTCAGGCCCTGAGCTCAAGCCCAGGACTGGCAAAAAATTTTTTTTGTTATTGAAATTCATTTTATTTTTAAATGTTATTTTTTTACCCAGTTTTGTCAAAACTATATGTGATAAATCCATGAGCAATGTAGATTTCCTATAGAAGTAGACAGTCTGAGAAATGACTTATAAGAGGTAAAAGCTTAAAGCCTGACACGTGATGCAGGAGGCAGGAAGTTCAAAAGCATGGTGTTAGTTGGTGAGGGCCATCCTGTTGCATTATAACATGGTGAAATAAATTCCATCAGGAACAGACCAAGCATGTGGTGGGTGGCTCAGTCTCTTGTCTTCTTACAACACTACAAGCCCCATCAGAAAGGCCTCATTTTGATGATCTCATCTACTCTTAATTACCTCCCCAAAGCCTCATCTCCAAAAATTACCAACATAAAGAATTTGAGGATTAAGAGATACAGAGGGTTATTCAAACATGGTAGTATGTTCAGTGGAATCCCAGGATATTAGGGCTGCAGGAGATAGCAGACTTTGTCCTTAGAGCCTAGAGCTGCTCCAGGACAGAATCCTTCTGTATACTTGATGTGACTTTGAGTGAACTACGTAAACTGATCATGACTCTTACCTGTGTGTGGAAACCATACCAGTCCTTGATTCAGTGTTTGGTAAAATGAGAGGATGACTATACAGCCATTAGGATCTTGGGCACCCAGTGCAGCCAGGAATAGCCAGCATAGAATGACAGGGCTCCAAAGTGACTCTGCTTGTAAAGCTAATGCATAGGGAGTGCAATTTCTGTCTGGAGCCTGTGAGTTCATGGCCTCTGCATGTTTGGTCATCCATGTGGGCCTTTAAAAACAAAACAAAACATTTTAGTAAGCTGGGAACCAGTAGTTCACACCTGTAATCCCAGATCCAGTTAACTACCAAAAAGCTGGAAGTTGAGCTATGGTTCAAGTGGCAATGTGCCAGCCTTGAGTGAAAACCTAAAGGAGAGCACCCTGTGAGTTCAAGCCTCAGTACTGATACCAAAAACACAAAACAAACAAAAATTCCAACCCAAACCCCCAAAGAACATTTTAATAATTTTTTCATAATCTCCTTAAATATCTGGAGATTTCAGGTAAAAACTTGGCTTCTTTAGAACATATGAGAGGATTTGAAAATCTCTTGCCTTCTTTCCTACATGACTGCAATAGTGCAATAGACTGGAACTTAGTAGGGGTCCCCAAGGGCACACTTTCCTCAAGTATTTGGGATGTGCCAGCTCAGAAGCATGTGACATAGTGGCTGCCTGGCAGGTGGAAAACCTCCAAGCTTGCACATGGTAACAGCAGTAGCTTTCGTCCCTGGAATAGCTGGAAAAGCAAGGACCCAGAAACCAGAGGTTACAGCCCAGCCATCCATGACTCTCGAAACTGAACTGTCAAGAATTTTACCAGTTATAGTAGCTTTGGGCACATTCACCAGAAAGTATTAAAGCAGTGGTCAATTATGTATTTGCATACTTGCCATATTAGGGTATTCAACAAAAAATTTAAAAGGAAGTTTTCAAAATCTGAAAATGACTACTCAAATAATGCTTTTCTTTTTTAGGGGAGGGACAGTAGTGGGATTTGAACTTAGGCAAGCACTTTACCACTGAGCCATATGCCACTACTTTTTGCTTTAGTTATTTGTCAGAATAGGGTCTTGTAATTTTGTTCCCTTACTAAGAGCCTCAGACTGTGATCCTCTTATCTATACTACTCAAGTTGCTAGAATTACAGGTGTGGACAACTGCAGCTGGCCTTCAAATAGTATTTTTATGGCTTTTCTTTTACATAAGCTAGGCACAGAAAGATAGTTACAAGGCCTCACTCTTGTGGAATGTATGTGTGTGCGTGTGCACACACTACTCCTGGGCCTTGAACTTAGGGCCTGGGCACTGAGCTATTTTTTTTCCCCTCAAGGCTTTTTTGCTCAATTGTTTTACTACTGGAGCCACAGCTCCATTCCTGGCTTTTTTGGTCACAGACTTTCTGCCCAGGCTGACTTCAAACTGTGGTCCTTGGAGCTCAGCTTCTTGAGTAGTTAGGATAAAAGGCTGGAGCCACTGGCACTCAGCTTCTTGTGTAGAATCTAAAATATTGAACTCATAGGAAAAGCAGAATGTGGTTACAGAGGTTAGGGTGTTTACTGTGTTAAAGAGCCATTGGGGAACTGTTAGCCAAGGGACAATTAAATTTGATAAGAAGGGGAAAAATAAAAAATAGGCAAATATAGAGAGATAGAAAAGAGATGAGTGATTACTTGAGACTAGGAAGAAGACAGATGGAAGAGGGGCTAGAAATTGAGAATGACTGTTAATAGTTGCATAGTTTCTTGGGTGATAATGTTCAGTCAATTGTGATAATGGTGGTTCATAACTCTGAACATATTAAAAACATTGGATTAAGCATTTTCAAATGGAATTATATCTCAGTGAAACCTTTATTTTTCCTTGCTGAGCTGGAGTTGAACCCATAGCCTTGAACCCATGCTAAGCAAGTACTCTATCACTTGAGCAAATCCTCAGCCATTCTTACTTCTTTTTTTTTTGGTGCCAGTCCTGGGGCTCAAACTCATCTTCTCCTTTGTTCAGACTAGCTTCAAACTCAACAACTCCTGTCTCTGCCTCATGAATAGCTGGAATTACCATGTCTACTTCTCAATAAAACTTAAATTAAAAACAAGAGATTGGGAATGTGGCTCAGTGGTAGAGTGTTTGCCTAGTATTGATGAAGTCCTGGGTTTAATTCCTCAGTACCACATAAACAAGAAAAGCCAGAAGTGGCACTGTGGCTCAAGTGGTGGAGTGCTAGCCTTGAGTAAAAGAAGCTCAAGGACAGAGCCCAGGCCCTGAGTTCAAGTCCCAGGACTGGCATGAAAAACAAAAAACAATAGTCCTTCCTCTTAAAAAGACAAAGAATGCTAATAAATAGCGACATAACTGAGAGTATTTAAAACGGTTAAAAGCAATACTCACTTTGCTTTTAAGTTTAAATTTCATGCAAGCCTCCTTTCTTAGGTATACATTAGATGAATAGTTCTCTTTTCCTCATCCTTTCCTCTTCACTTTTGAGTTTCAAATAACAGCTCTGAGCTCAGAGCTAAGAGCGTTCCTGAGTTCAAACAATTCAAGCAGCCTGGAAGTTGAGCACATTTGTTTTGGGCAATGAAGTTGTCTTTTGGGCCTTGATGGCTCTTTACCAGCAGGATAGTATTTCCAGTAATGACTGTGTACTTATGCTGACCTGTCCCTCACAGAACTCTCTTATAATGAGAAGTGAGGTTGCTGAGATGCCTGATCAAAGTAGCAGCATCCCTGGCTGTGAGTGAGGAGAGGTAGCTCCATGTAAGGAGATATTTAGGTTGATGACATACTGGAGAGCTTTTGCTTCACCTCTGAGATGTGAATGTGAGATGTAGGGTTAATAATCTCGGCAGCTAGGCTTTCAGTTTGCTTAGCAGTGAACTGTCCAATCAGAAGTCCATCCTTTTGTAGTCTCTAAAACCTTGATATAGTTGAATTATAGTCATCAAAACCCAAACCCCCAAACTTACGAGGCTCTTCTGGTCCTATAACCTGAAGTGATCAGATACAATAATGAAGAAAATAGGGTTCCCCAGAATCAGACTATCTGTATTTGAGCCCTGTCTTATCAGCAGCTATGAGGGTCTCAGTTTCTTCTGTCAAAGGGCAGTAAGGACTCAGTGTGCCTTATAGTAAGAACTCAACAATTATCACCTATTTTCCATCATCCTCAGTATTGTCTGCCACTCAAGTCACACATGCACTGAATATGAGTTATGAACAGCAAGTAATTGTGCTGTTTGGGATCTTCCCCTTTTCTCTTTAGTTCTTGAACTGTTACAGGAGAGAACTCCTCGGGTGCCAAATAGTCTTCCTGTTAGTAATGTTTTTAAATATATAATCAGTTAAACAAACAAATTTCCCTTACCCACCCCCCTCCATTTCCCCAGTAAATCACACTGAATGAGGGTGGGCTGAGATGTTGCCATGGGGATGCAGAATATTTTGTAAAACACTTGGCCTTGGGGACAATTGATGAGTCACACTCTGGGCTGGGTGGTGCAACTGCTTTCAATTAAAGCCTCCAACTGCACTACTTCTGGGGCAATAAGTGAGGAAAGTATCTGATCTAAGGGTTGGTTCATTTGTTGTGTGGACATTTTCTCCTATTTCCTTCTTATAGAGCTGTACATAGACATCACTTTGTTCTTCTATATGCCTCGGAATCGCAAACTTGGTACTGATAACTTCTGCTTTCTGTAAAGTCCCCACACAGTGAATCCTAGCTGAGACATTTTTTGTGGCCTTGTTCATTCTTCTCTGAGACCTGGCCTTTTTATATATATCCTTGAACATAAATCAGGCCTGCTCTAACTTATTCCACATTTTCTTTTATTTAAGGATAAAAGAGGATATTTTTCACCTGGAAATAATTGGCCATCCACAGGTAACAATGTCAGAAGTGAAAATTTATACTAGACAAGATGCCTTTGAAATTTACTAGCTAGAAGAAGTCAGAAAATTCTACAGCAATTTGGAGACTTGGAGAAGCAAAGTTCCACGTAGGCTATGCCATAGTCTTATTTGGATTAATATGTTCAGGGGATGCAAATATGGAGGAGGAGAAATCGCCATGGGCTTCAGTCAAAGGTAGCTTGACATTATCCTTGAAGGATGAAGAGAAAAAGAAAGCAGTGGTACAGAGGTCAGGTCCCAGCACTAGACTTAGGTCCATGTAGAGGTGTTAGGACAGGCCAGGGTAGAGGGCATTTTGCTGATGCACCTGGGGCTATAGTACATGCTGAGGGCCTAGGTTGGAGACTGTAATACCCCAAATGGAAGAGGACATATTAACACAAAGCACCAGCTCCAGTATCCCATCTGTGACACAGATCCTTGTGAGTTATTGGGGAAGTCATTTGTACTCTAGGCATCTCTTTCTTCTACAATAAAATAAGAGATTCAACTAGATGATACACAGTCTAGCTCAGAGAGGGGAAACCACTTTTCTTTTTATTATCTCTGATTCTGTACCGCCTACAACATTACCCTAATTCACCACTTACCCTTGTGTAATTTCACACAGAAAAGAAGAAGCTAAAGCTCCAGAGAGGTTAGCCAGGGACTTTAGTGGATGATCAGGGAAACAAATGAACAAATGATCAGCAACAACAAAACCAGGATTGCTTCCCTTGGTTTGTCAGAACAATGGTTTCTAACATGAACAGGAGAAAAAAGAATAAATGGTGGAGGCTTAGATCTACTATTAGTTTTCTGTTGTTACCATAACATTGCCACAAATTCAACCCCTTCAGGCTGCATTTATTGTCATACTGTTCTATATGACACATGTCAGACAGCCTCACTGGGCTAAACTCTAGGAGTTCACAGGATGTGTTCTTTTGAGGAAGTCAAGGAAAAGGACTTTCTTTGTTTATTTCTAACAGAATTTAGTTCTTTGGTGATGCATGACTGTTCTCCCACCTCCCTAATTCCTTGTTGGCTATTGTAGTCTGAAGCCAATTCTAGAGGCCTTCATTTCATGTTCCTTGACTCATGGACTTTTTTCTATTTTCAAAGCCAGCAACTGTGGGCCAATGCCTCTTCCTTGCATATGCCTTCTCCCTTCTCATTTTTCTAACACAGCTAGGAAAGTAGCTCTACTTTTAAGGAATAAATTGCTAAAACTTGGCTCTTTCCGATAAGACAGGATAATCTGTATCTCAATATCCTTAACCATTAATCACATCTGTAGTCTCCTTTGACATGTAAGGCACCAAGTTCCCAGGTTTTGATTAGAATGATAACATTTTGTAGAGAGTATTCTGCCTATCCTATGCCTGCAGGTAAAGATTTCTTAAGAGTTAAGAAACAAGTTGGTACTTGTGGTGCTGCCAAGGCCATCAACTTGTCTTCTAGTAACTGACTATTGTTCCTAGAGGAGAGGAAAATATTTGTTGAATACATGTTGTTTTCCTGGGATGGGTAGAGAGAAATCCTTTTGCTTTTCTTTTTCATTCAGGGATAATAAAGTAACTTGCTAATTCTATGAGAGTATAAATTCTTTGAAAGCAAATGTTAACAGCTGAACACAACCTTCTTCTCTGTCCCATAGAATCCTCTGCTTTTCTAGGGATTCTAGCTCATTTTCTTCAGCACTAACTACATCAGGGAATAGATGTTGGAACATACCAAAAATGAATGAATGTTTTTGATTTAATATTCTCAAAAAGGTTTTAATCAATGCTGGGTGCTGGTGTCTCATGCTTATAACCTTAGCTACTCAGGAGGCTGAGATCTGATGATTGCAATTTGAAGCTAATGTGGGCAGGAAAGTTTGTGAGACTCTTTCTTTCTTGCTTGTTTGTTGTTGTTGTTGTTTTTTGGGTCATGGGGCTTGAACTCTGGCCTGGGCACTGTCCCTGAGCTCTTCAGCTCAAAGCTATAGCCCCATCACTGGGCCTGAGTGCTGTCCCTGAGCTCTCCAGCTCAAGGCTATCACCCTACTCTTGAGTCATAGCCCCACTTCCTGTTTTCTAGAGATTAATTGGAGATAAGAGTCACTTGGCTTTGTAGGCTTTGTATTGCTCAAGCTGGCTTTGAACTGTGATTCTCAGATCTCAGCCACTAGAGTAGTTAGGATCACAGGCATGAGCCACTGTGCCTGGCTCAAGTTTGTGAGACTCTTATCTTCAGTTAATCACCAAAAACCTAGGAGTAGAGCTGTGGCTCAAGCCAAGAGCTCAGGGACAGTGCCCAAGCTCTGAGTTCAAGCCGCAGGAAAAGCATACAGTACACAAAATAGGCTAATTAATTTCTAGTTTTCATATTATCTATCCACCTAGGATATGAACTTCAGATTAGATAATTTTTGAACTTTTTTTTCAATGCTGTGTATTAAACTCAGGTCCTTATACATGTAAGAGGATTGCTGTTCCATCCTGAGCCCTGAAATGGTTACAAGAATGAGTAAAAGTTGATTCATTCATTCAGTATTTATTGGTTACTGACTGTATGTAGAACTCAAGCAGTTCAAAGATCATTAATGAGGCAGGTTATTCTAATAAAAAAAGTCATCTAGCCAAATCTATGTTCATGAGAAAAGTTTGGCCTTGTTAAATTGGAATTTGTGCATGACCCACAATTGTTTCATGATAAGACCCAGAGTTTTCCTAGAGTTATTTCCATTTGGTTGATTAATTATTAAAAAGCTTGTCTTTGCTTTATAGTAGAAAGAAAAAGGATACTGTTCTATAAATTTCTCTTAGCATTTCTCTGGAATAATATATTTTTTTCTGGCATCATCTGGGAGAGAAAGGAACCAGATTTTGTTTTGAAGAGGATGGAAATACTGCATTCCAAAGCTATTTACTCTGCTGGTTGATTCTTGATAAGTAGAACTGGGAAACTGTAGCTTGGGGGAAAAAACATCCAGATTTTTTTCCCCACTAAATCTGATACATAACTTTACTGTACATTAATTTGTGTGTGTGTGTGTGTGCGCGCGTGCGTGTGTGTGTATGTGTGTGCGCGCTCATGTGTGTTCCTAGGACTTGAACTCAGGGTCTGGGCACTTTCCTTGAGCTTTTGGCTCAAGACTAGCACTCTACCACTTGAGCCACAGCTGTACCAGCTCCATTTGAGGATTTTTGGTGGTTAATTGGAGCAAGAGTGTCATAGACTTTTGTGCCTCAGCTGGCTTCAAACCTTGGTCTTCAGATCTCAGCCTCCTGAGTAGTATTACAGGGTGAGCCATCAGTGTCCGGCTTAATTTGACAGCACTTTTAATCTGAGCAGTTTTTCTTCATGGAGGAAAACATTTTAGTTCTGGATATTAGTGAATACTAAGAACACAAACATAAAGGGAAAACAGACTGGATCCAACCTTAAGCTGTTACTGTTAATTCTGCTTTTCCTATAGATCACATAACCTCTCTAAAGTTACAATTTCCATAACCACGAAATAATATAACCCTATATTAGGCAGAGTCCTGTGTCTTTTATTTTTATTTTTATTTTTTTCCTTTTTGTTGGTCATGGGGCTTGAACCCTGGGTCTGGGCATTGTCCTCGAGCTCTTCAGCTTAATGCTAGCACTCTGCCACTTGAGCCACAGTGCCACTTCCAGTTTTCTAGTGGTTAATTGGAGATAAGAGTCTCACAGACTTTCCTGCCTGGGCTGGCTGAGGATCCTGAGGTCCTCAGATCTCAGCCTCCTGAAGTGGTTAGGATTACAGGCATGAGCCACTGGTGCCTGGTAAGTCTTGTGTTTTTTAACAACAGAAACCAGTTACATATCTACGTATATCTTGAAGCAACAAGACTATACACTGAAAAGGCAAAGGGTAGCTTATAGAATTTCTAGGAGCAATAGGAACAAAGTAGGCCAGGCAACCATGAGGATGGCAGCTGAAGCAAGTTACAAAGCTCTAGTGGAGATGGTGTTGTTAGCTGAACACTGATGCTAGTTGGCCCTTCCTATCCCCTCTGCTTATGAAACCCCAGGAGTGCTGCCCTCAGGCCCTGTTTACAGATATACTCTCTGCTTTATAGTATAATGTATTTCTACTTCCATATAAGAAGCAGCATGTATGTGGTGACCAAACTTTGGTCATCAGTTCTTCTCCAGTGGTGAAGAAATCTGGGGGAAGCAACTATCTAGCATTTCAGTTTTTATGGGGAGAGGTAGACTCTTCCCAGTCACTGAAACGTCTAAGACTAGAAGTTTCCCAAATATAGTCACTGATAGCAGGCTTCTTCCACCACTGCAGGAAGGAAGAAAGGAAGGAGGGAAGGAAGGTAGATTTATTAGAGGGGAAAAAATAAGCACTTAAGACCATATTCACCTGTCTTCAGAGTTTAAATACACAAAAAACTAGAGATGAAGGAGAGAGGGAGGTATAATTACATTCATACCTGGATTATTAATACTTCCTTGTGTGTCATCTCCATCTTTGTTTTGGAAGGGGTTCAGAGAAGTTGTTAACATTGATATCACTTTGGGGAAAGCTTTTAGTCAGGATAAGTAAAGTCATTGTGGCTGGATGGTGGTTTGTCTTGAGGAAAGATTGTGCTGTTCCTTTCCTTGGGGAAAGTTCTCTCCATCCCTCCATATAAAGATGTTATCCATACATCTGGTCTTTCCTGGATGCCAAGATAATTGCCAAGTGAATACAGAGAAAAGAGCTTAAAGCAAAGACAGATATGAAATGGAGACATAAGCAAAGATAAATATAAAATGGGGACAGTAATGCCAAGCTTTTCTCCTGCTTTCAGTTAATTAATGGTCCCAAGTAAGCAGTCAGTGCTTTTCAGCCAAAGCAGTTTAAGTATGTTATAAACCATATTACCATTCTAAAAAAAAGGTTTGACTTACACAACAAACAAAGGTTTGATACAGCTACAGTCTATGTAATTAACAATTCCATCTCTCCTCCAGAGGCACATCGGTGTCAGTCTTACCAGTTACTATGCTCATTTCCAAGATCTCTTAGTGGTCCTGTTCTTCCTTCAATTCTGATCATTTTAATGTTTTATAATATTTAGACTGAGTTGTAAATATATAGGCTAGTATAGCCTATATAAATAAGGAGGGAGAGAGAGAAAAAGCAACCGTGTGTAATTATGTACATCAAATAGCAAAGAAGAAAACATTGATTACATATTTCTTGCTTCTGAATTAGGTCACAAGGTCAAATAAGTATTTCTTAAATTTGCTTCCTTCATTTCCATCTTATTCTCTATCCTGTTTCCTTTAGCCTTGCCTTGATATATATATATATACATATATATATACATATATATATTCTTCATAAAGTGTTAGGACTCCAACTCCACTAGAGGAAGATCCAAGCCCTAGGCAATCATAAACCTCCTCTGGAAACAGCCATGTCCTTCCATACCTCATTATGCAGCAGCAATCTCTATTTCCTCTTGATATTCAGGATCAGCCAAAACAACACTGAAGTTGGACAAGATGGTATATACCTATAATCCCAGGTACTTAGCAGAAGAATCCTAATTCAGGGCTAGCTTAGTACTACATAGTGAGATCTGTTCTATCAACCAACCAACCAGCCAGCCAGCCAACCAACCAATCAACTAACCAAGCAACCAACCAACCAACCAACCACTGTAGCCAGCATAAGGCTTGTCTCATGTGGCATGAGGAAACTCAAAATGGCAGCGTTGGTTATAAATTTTAAAACTCTAACTGATCTTCCTAGGATTATTCATCCTTTGGATATCTATACCTGTAAAACAGCAGAACCTGCCCTCATTGAGATGAGAAAAGAGATTGAAAAACATCAACAAGGGCAGTTCACATCTTGTCCATCTGCTTAGTGAGAATATACCTAAGTAATGTGTTTCCCTGAGATGTTCTAGCAAATCATTTGAGTCTTAGGAGGGGACAGTGTGAACTCTGACTGACAGCTGCTGAGCTGGAAACATAGTCTGTGCTGTGACTGACATCTGAAATGTGAGGGGAGAGTGGGGGGTGGAGGAGAGTTTGGGGGGAGGCAGTCTTATAGAACTGGGCCCTCTTCCAGTGGGGTCTGATGCTGGTCTGACTTTATCTCCTGGAAGATAGAGTCAGAGCTGAATTTAACTGCTGGAGAATCTGCTGCAAAATTGATTGGTTGCTCTGACCAGAGCTCATAAAAATATTCCAAAGTGATTGCAGAGTGAAAGAAGAAAAAAATAATTTGGCTTTGGTTTTTCTATATCCAATCTGCTCTCTCTCACATCTAGATATAGTAGCTTCTTCCTATATCTACTACTTCTCAAAATGAACTTAAGATTATTTTTATCACTTAGTTACTTTCTTGTTATTAATCATTCTTCATATTAGGCTTCCTTTGCTTAAATAATGGTTGATTGACATAATGAGCAGTTATTGGACATTTTTCTTTGATGTTTGAAGAAGAAAGATGTAATAGCGTATTTTTCAGAAGTCCATTAACCTAGTGATTTTTTTGTGTACAAGAATAGTATTGTGATTATGTTTAAAAAGACTCTTTTCCTTTAGAGGTACATACTAAAATATTTTCAGACAAAAGGACTGCTAACCAAGATTTGTTGCATAATAATCCAAGGAAAAGAGAGGAAGATAGGGAGTACAGGGGAAATATGGTTAGCTTTGAGTTTATAACTGTTGAAGGATAGTGGTATTTCCATCATTAGCTTTATGTAAAAATATACCATAGTTTTAAAATATACTTAATTTAAAATACACTTAATTTTGTATATTTTGGAAATTTTAGATAATAATGAAGACAAAAATACATTAGCAGCCATCAACATGTTATAAATATTTATAAAATAAAAAAGTTAGGTACTTCCATTAAGAGTTTACTCTGGCTAGTAGATTTCATCTTTCTTTCCTGGATTCCAAGATAATTGTAAAGTGAGTACAGAGAGAATGGCATAAAGCAAATACAGATGTGAAACGGAGACCTAGCAAAGATAGATATAAAATGGGGACAGTGATGCCAAGCTTTTCTCCCTTTTTCAGACAATTAATGATCCCAAGTAAGTAGTCAGTGCTTTTTAGCCAAAGCAGTTTAAGTATCTGTTACAACCCACATTACCATTCCAAAAGAAAAGGTTTGACCCACACAACCTGACACAACTATAACCTGTGTAATTGATTATGCCTAGGTATTCTAGGTCTCCAGGAATTACGGGTGAGCTCAGAGTAGTGTGCCTGAAAGGTTATCCTGGTGAACAATTGTAGTGTGCTTAGAGAGAGTGAGGAAGAAGATGGCACACCGTGTGCTTGGGCTGTTATTGCAGGATCCTTGTTCAGGGCTTGGTGCCTGGACACTGCCTCAGGTCTGGAAGTTGATGCAGGGGCAAAGACTTGCCACTTTTGTGACTTGGATCAGGTCTGTGTTCTTTAGACCTATAGAGTTTTAGAATATACAAATAGAGTTGAACTATTTGGGCATGGGACTCTATAATGAATAAACCAGACTATTCCGATAATGTTGCTACCTATCTGCCTATTGTGTGCACTTGGCAACTGGCAGGAAAATCCTACTACTTGGCTTCTGCAGCCCCAGGAGCCACCCATTCTCATTGAAGTCAGGAAGCTCATTTCAGCTGCAGAATTGCGCCTTGGCACAGTTCATCTGCAGAACAATCACTAGAGTGCCTTTGAAGGATGATGATATTTCTACCACAGTGTATTTCTCAAGGCCTCAGTGGAGGGAGTCTCTTTGGGGCCACTTTAGTCGAATGTATGGGCAACTTTGACACAGTAAGACCCCAATATTCTTATCATCTTAAGACTTTGATTTCTTAGTTGAGTATAGAGGCACATGTGTGGAATCCAAGCAACAGAGAGTCTGAGGCAGGATTGGGAGGGAGTTTAAGTCCAGCCTGGGTTACATAGCAAACCTTGTCTCAAAAAGCAACTGAACATGGTGGCTCACACCTGTAATTTTTCCCACTCAAATGGAGATTTCGAGTATTGCGATTCAAAGCCAACCTGGGCAAAAATTTGGGAGTCTCCATTTCAACCAATCAAAACTGTGATGGGGGATTAGAGGTGTGACTCACTTGGTAGAGAGCTAGTCTTGAGTGAAAGCGTCAGGTACCAAGTTGGTATCCCGGCTCTTTTTAACCTTTTGCTTCCTGATCAATAAAATAACTGAGACTCTATAATAAAGAATTGTATTGTGCCTATAGAGTTAGACACAAGTATTTAAATTTCAATTCATGACTGATTCTGGGGGACCTGGGTACTGTCCTGAGCTTCTTTGCTCAAGGCTAGTACACTACCACTTGAACCATGGCTCTGCTTTTGGATTTTTTTGGTGGTTAATTGGTGATAAAGTCTTATGGTCTTTTTTTGTCTGGGCTGGCTTTGAATTGTGACCCTCAGATCTCAGCCTCCTGAGTAGCTAGGATTAAAAGCCACAAATGTTAGGTTTATCAGGCAGACTTAAAGTTTATCAGACAGTATAAGAAAACCATTGTCTTCTGATTCTTTAAAACCACTGTTTTTGGTATAAGCACTGACATTTCAGCTGAAAAAAGTAATAAATATGCAATAGCCCCCAAAAGTTCTTTAATAAAACCAGCTTACCTGTTTTTATCTGTTCTTGTAAAAGGTAGGTGAAAAATTAAAAATTTAATCCATCTTCATCCATTTAAAATTGTTAATCTGAGCAAAACTTCTCTGTTGTGTTGCTTTCTTAGGAACTTGTTCCTATTTGTTTTTCCATCTGGATATCTAATGTTTGGTTTGAATTTATGAATATATAAAAGAGAATCAGTAGAAATAAGAAAACACTGTTTTGTCTCCCCAACTGAATTGAAATGAAATAGCTCATGAATTTTCTAGTCACACTGCATTGAAAGTAGAGGCCCTGAGGCATATTTTTGGCTTGGAAATGTATTATCTTCATCTGCTTATTGGCTTCCACTAGCAAGATAAGAATGTCACCACTCAAGGTTCCCTCTGCATGACTCATAATTCCTTCTTATATATACATATATAATCCATTCATCACACATTTGCTTGAATATCACATCAGGCCTTGAAAACACAGTGAAGTCTTTGTTCCTGTACTTTTGGCTTTTACAGTATAGTAGGTAAAAGAGATGAATAAGCAGGCAATCATAGTGTAATGTGACAACTGTAACTAATGTTTATACCAAGAAAAGTGGTTGCTGAAAGGAGAAAATAGTTAAGTAGCGTTGGCAGATGGATTTAAAGAAAGAGAGAAAAAAAAGGGGGGCACAGTAGGCTCAGTGGCTCATGCCTGTAATCCTAGCTACTCACGAGGCTGAAATCTGAGGATCAAGACTCAAAGCCAGCTCAGGCACAAAAGGACCTGAGATTCTTATCTCCAGTTAACCTCTAAAAAAATGGGAAGTAGTGCTTGGCACAATGGTAGGGTGGTAGCCTCCAGCTGAAGAGCTCAGGGACACTGCCCAGGCCCAGGGGTAAGGTGGGTAGCCTCGATCTGAAGAGCTCAGGAACAGCACCCAGGTCAAGTTCAAGCCCCATGACCCACAAAAAAAGAAAGAGAGAGGGGGGGGAAGAAGAAGAAGAAGAAGAAGAAGAAGAAGAAGAAGAAGAAGAAGAAGAAGAAGAAGAAGAAGAAGAAGAAAAGGAGGAGGAGGAGGAGGAAGAGGAGGAGGAAGAGGAGGAGGAGGAGGAGGAGGAAGAAGAGAGAAGAGTGAGACTGAAGAATGCTGTAGGTATTCCCAGGAAAGTGGGAGAAGGGCATTTTAGGTGGTAGCATGACATGTGCCCTTGAGAATTGCACATTGTTGAGAGTATAGAGTGGCAGAGGGTCTGGAAGGAGATGAAGTGGCAAAGGTAGACAGGAGGCAAGCATAGTGGGCCTTCCTATAGGTCTTAGAGAGCCTTCAGTGGGCTTTGAACAAGACAGATTTGAACTTAGAACACTTTTTTGAAGGCACACGGGTTAGTTGGAAGAGTTGGTGAGATGGAGTAGGGAGAAGTTAGAGGCAGGAGACCAACAAGAGCATAAAATATTGCCCAGATCCATGTGAGAGAATGGCTAGCAGTGTCCATCTTTAACTGTGTTACTTTCACAGAATTATGTAATGCTTTGTAGCTTTATTAATAAGAAATTCTAACTCTTACCAGATGGAGTCACTTTCCTGAGATGAAATCACATGTAGGGCCAGGTGACAGAGGTGGCAGCTTCCATGGTCAGAGCAGCTACTGGGAAGTACATGCCTCAATGGGAACTGTATTACTCAGCCTCACCTTATATCCAGGTGGGGCCCTGTCATCGGTTCTTAGCAATGAAAGGGAAAGGCTTACTTATCTCTGCTCTGGCTGACTGGAAGTCCCTGGGTCATCACCGGAGGGAGAGCTTCCAGAGCTTTATTGCTTTTTTTTTTTGACTCGTAAACTACTAATATATTCTTTGTGGTTAAACTTTGAGATTTGCTGCTAACTTATGGAGACTAACTCTAGCTCAGTTAAAAACTGAATGATTTTTGACTTTGCTACAATCCGTAAAGCTGTGTGTTTTCTGTCATTTTTGATGTAAACTTTGCCCTGATTTCTTGAGTTGGAGGTCTGCCTTCCACAGTGACTCAGGTTGGGACTGGAAGGAAATTGACCATGTCATTCATACTCCTTTTCTAAACTACACTTCCCTCGCTTTGTCATTTAATATGTGCTGTGCCTACTCATAAGTTTTATATTATTCCTGGTTTTTCTGGTACAATATTGTACAAGAAATAGATGGTCTCTGCCCTCCTGAAATTTCTAGAGTACTAGTGGAGGCAGAGAATTAAGGAAGTTTGTGTGTGTGTGTGTGTGTGTGTGTGTGTGTGTGTATGTGTGTGTATGTGTGTGTGTGTGTGTATGTGTGTGTACACGCGTGTGCGCCAGTCCTGGGTCTTGAACTCAGGACCTAAGCACTGTCCTTGGGTTTTCTCAAGCTAGTGCTTAATCACTTGAGCCACAGCACCACTTCTGGATTTTTCTATTATGTGGTACCGAGGAATCAAACCTGCATCTTTGTGAATGCTAAGCAAGCACTCTACCACTAGGCCAAACTCCTGGCCCTTAGGAAGTTATTAACAGATGACATAAGTGTTTTTTGGGAGGGAAGAACAGGATATCTTTGAGGACAGGTGAAAAACACAGCACAAAACCAGATTTGCTGGAGATTGAATAGAACTTTGTATATGTTGGGGTAAATGTCCTATTAGTGAGCTATACCACTGGCCCAGAAATGGCACTCTAGCAACTGTATAAAGTCTGAATAGTCAGATGATGACTGACTGGAGGACAGCATTCTAGGAAACGAAAGAGTATATGCAAAGGTCTGGAGGAGGAAGAGCATGAAAGGAGCTTAAAAAGTCTGTGGACCTGCAAATAGAGTAAAAGCTGGCAAAAGTAAGAGCTAATTTTGGAGAAGGAATTAGGACCTGAAAATAAAAGGAGATGTGTGTGTGTGTGTGTGTGTGTGTGTGTGTGTTCCTAGTTACTCAAGAGGCTGAGATCTGAGGATCATGACTCAATGCCAGCCCAAACAGGAAGGTCTGTGAGACTCCTATTTCTTTCTTTCTTTTTTTTTTTCTTCTTTTGGGGGGGTCAGTCCTGGGCTTGAGCTCAGGGCCTGAGCACTATCCTTGGGCTTTCCTAAAGGCTAGATCTCTACCACTTGAGCCACACACAGCACCACTTCTGGCTTTTTTCTATGTATGTGGTACCAAGGAATTGAACCTGGGTCTTCATGCATGCTAGGCAAGTACTCTACCACTAGGCCAAACTCTCGGCCCAAGACTCCTATTTCTAATTAATTATAGAAAAAACGTAGAAGTGGTGCTGTGACTGAAGTGCTAGCCTTGAGGAAAGTATGTAGTATGTAGGTCCAGAGTTCAAGCCCAAACACTGACAAAGAAAAAAGAAAAGGACTTATAAACTATGTTTAAGAGATCAGATGAGGGGAGGGGATGGGAGGAAGGAAATGGGGACAAAAACATGAGAAGGGGTATCAATGTGTGTGAAGTAATGCACCTTCTACCTGGTGAATATAACTGTAACCCCTCTATTAATTACAACAAAAGTATATGAAAGAAAAAAGGAAAAATAATTATACACTAGCAATGAACAATTAGAAATTTAAAAGCCATACTATCAATTGTAACAGCAAATTTATTACTCATTAATAAAGAAAAAAAGTGGTCATCTAAAATTGGAGTATTCCAAAAACATAAACCAAGATAATGGTTTATAATTTATTTACTCATTTATTTTTATTTCTTTGAGATAGGTTTCCTTATTTTGCCTCAAACTTCCTGGGTCAAGTCACCCTCTGGCCTCAGCTTCACTAGTAGCTGAGTCCATGGGTGTGGCTTGGGTAGTTTATTTGAAAGGTGATAAATGCAATGATGAAGAAATGGAAGAGTAATCCAGAAAAGTGAAGAAATACTTTAAAAATCACATTAGCCTTGGTCTCTCTACTGAGGCTCAGCCCCATTGGGGACCCTCTGAGTGTTTATGTAGAGCAGGCTTCTGAGTCGTTAGACTGAGTTTGAGGATTGGAGGTATTGCCACCTCACCCACATCCCTTACTGGCTGGGAGTTGTTCCTAGTGGATTTAACTCCCTTGCAGTACTGGCCTACACTGAATCCCTCAGAGAATGCCTTCAGGCAAGAGACACAGCTGTGTAGGGGAACAGTAAGTGGACATGTGGGGAGGGCACAGACAACATCTTCTAGACACTAATGAATGGAACCTATTACAGCATTTTCTTTCTTTATTTTTTGTGGGTCATGGGGCTTGAAGGGGCCTGGGCATTGTCCCTGAGAGCTTCAGCTTTAGGCTACCCTGCCCTTGAGCCACACAGTACCACTTCTGGTTTTCTGGTGATTAATTGGAGATAAGAATCTCTCTGCTCTGTAGTGCTGGGCTGGCTTTGAACCTTGATCCTCAGCTTCCCGTGTATCTAGGGTTATAGGTGTGAGTTACCAGCCCAGCTATTGCAGCATTTTCAAAAGCTCAGTTTGGCCCATTGGATAAGATGGATTGAAATGGAGCAAAAAAAGCAGACAGAGGAATTCAGAGTTATTTTTAATAGAATTTCCTCTGAAATTTTGTTTGAAACAAAAAATCTTGCTGACAAGGTTAGCTTTCTTACTTGTGAAGAGGGGTGAGATAGGAAGATGATGAGTCTATTTCTGTGGTGGGTTGGAGCGGGTTTTGGCTCATACAGGTGACTTGTCACTACTCATAATGATGGAATGGTCCTAGGGACTGATGATCTATGATTTCCCAGGGAAAATGTCAAGGTAGGAAGAAAAGAAGGTCAAGTCATGTCCTTGAAAATGATAACATCGAAGGGGGAAAAAGTTGCTGACAAGAAGAATAAGAAGTTTGTGGCTATGGGTTTGAAGTAGTATTATTTATTTCTTTTAATGACAGAGGCTTAGACACATATTTATTTTAGTGGGAAGAAGTGGAATGAACTGGTGGAGGGAGAAATGAAAGGAAGAGTCAGAAAGCAGGGAGAAATGGGCTGGGAGTTTGGCCTAGTGGTAAAAGTGCTTGCCTAGCATGCACGAAGACCCGGATTCGATTCCTTGGTACCACATACATAGAAAAAGCCAGAAGTGGTGCTGAGGCTCAAGTGGGAGAGCTCTAGCCTTGAGAAAGTCCAAGGACAGTGCTCAGGCCCTGAGCTCAAGTGCCAGGACTGGCAAAAAAGAAAGCAGGGAGAAGGTCAGAGCCAGAGCACAGGAACAGGACTAACTTTAGAGGGGAAAAGGGAGACTTAGCCACTTTTAATGGGAGAAAAGCAAGAAGTGGGAGTGTAGGCCCTACATTATGTCATTTAATCCTTATTGAACTCCCTAAGGGTTGTTTCCCCTAACTTGCAGGCAACACAGTAGGGACCCAGAACAGTTAAATAGCTTGTTCAAAGTCACACAGGAAAACCTAGGTCTGACCCAAGGTTAATGCTTGCCTAACTGTAATGCTCATTTGCCTGCAGTATTTTAAGCTCAGTTTCTTCATAGGAATTAAATGAAAAATGGATGGGCTGTATTGAGTTCTTGTTTTATGACTTAATAAGCCAGAATACAAAGAGCTTCTACTAGAACAAACATACAGTGCCAGTTGGTAGACATCTAGCAAAAGAACCTCTCTTTATTAATGTTTTACCAACTCATTGTCAAAGAGTTGACCTTTCTCCCTAGGTGAGACTTGGCTAGAATAAACAACCTGGCTTTTGCCTCTTTGTGGCTGTGATGCACCAACATGTATATCTTATATAATTATTCTTCTTAACAAACCTGCTATGTAAATACTACTGTGTGTGCATTACAGATGAGAAAACTGAAGAGGTTGTGTAACTTGCCCATGGCTTCAACAGAATAAGAAGAAGTTTGAACTAATGTCTTTCTGACTCCAGAGCTTTTGCTTTTTCAACAGAGCATTGTTTAATTATAGCTTGGGGACAGAAAGGGACTTGTTTGGAAGATGAATTATGAGGTTTTGTAATATCCCCTGGCATCTAACCTGCTTCCCAGGATTTTGTCATCTTCTTTCAACTCCTTGAACTTAAACTTAGAAAGAGTTGCAGGAATAACTAGAGTAAATATTTATGTAGTGCCACTCATTGTTGCAGGTGCTACAGTTATAGTGACAATCTTAGATCAGTCTTGAGGTAGGTTCTAGTATTATCTCCATTTGCACATAAGATCGAGACACAGAGAAGCCATGTTCCAGGTTGCTCTTAATGTAAATATCCAAGTTGGGATCTGGTACCAGAAATTCTGACTCCCCTTAAATGATTATGTTATTGATTGTCAGGCAAGAAGTGTTGGTCTCTGATGAGGAGAATGACTAGACTTGATTTCCAGATTTGACTTTCTGGCTTCTTCTGAATCGCCTTAATAGTCATTTGGCTAAAGGCAGATTTTGAATCCAGATTTATGTATGAATCATATACATAGATAGAGCTCTTCTTCATTGCTCAGTTTTTTTTTAATTGGAAATGCAAAGATAATAAATACAATCAGCTGGGCTTGGTGGCTCATGCCTATAATCCTAGCTATTCAAGAGGCTGAGATCTGAGGATTGCAGTTCAAAGCCATCCTGGGCACATGAGAGATTCTTATCCAATGGAAAACAGGAAATGGGGCTGTGGCTCCAGGGGTAGGGCAGAAGCCTTGAGTGAAGAGCTCAGGGATAGTGCCCAGCCCCAGAGTATAAGCCCTGTGACAGACCAAAAAAACAAAGCACAATCACCAGGTGCCGAGTAGCTTAGATTGCAGGCATGAGCTACTGGTACTCAGGAGACATTAAGGTTTTACTCGTGTTTTAAGGTTTTACTCGTGTTGCATCTCTTTTATTTATACTGCATCAATGTCTTTGTATTTGAATTATGTGTTTTTGTTTCTTTTTTTTCTCTCTGCCTCTTTCTTTCTCCCTGTCTGTTTCTGTCTCTCTTTTCTTCTCTCTCTCTCTCTCTCTCTCTCTCTGTCTGTCTTCCCCCCCCTCCCCTCTCTCTCTCTTCCCCTCTGTCTCTTCCTCTCTTTATTTTTGGTGCAAGGTTGGGAGTCAAACTCAATACTTTACTCTTTAGCTTATTGGCTAGCTAATATTCTGCTATGAGCCATACCTCCAACCCCTTGATTATTTTATTAAGGTAATTCCTGGGATCAGAAATAATAGATCAAAGAAAACACATTAAACTGGGAAAAGTAGTTTATGCCTCAGCTACTCAGGAGGTCTCAGTTCTAGGCTTGCCAGATGGGAAATTAGTAAGACACATTTTGAGCAATATGCTTGGCATGGTTGTCTATGCCTTTCATCCCAAGTATGTGGGGGTTGTAAATAAGAGAATCAAATTCTAGGCCATCCCTGCAAAATCATTATTATTATTTTTTTTTTGGTGGGTCATAGGGCTTGAACTAGGCCTGGGCTCTGTTCCTGAGCTCTCTAGCTCAAGGCTACTACCCTACCCTTGAGCCAAACCCCACTTCTGGTTTTCTAGATGTTAATTGAAGATAAGAGTCTTAGGTCCTTTTGTGCACAGGCTGGCTTTGAACTTTGAGCTTCAGATCTCAGTCTTCTGAGTAGCTAGGATTACAGTGATGAGCCACCATGCCCTGCTAAAATCATAATATCTTACTTGAAAAATAACTAAAGCAGAAAAGAGCTGAGGCTGAAAAGATAGAATGGCTGTAGCAAACACAAAGCTTTGAGCTCAAACCCCAGTCCTAGGAACACTTATCCTTTCTCCTCTACTCAAAAAAGAAATCATATTAAAGGATTTTGGTATATATGCCTCCCCTTAAGGTCACATATTATGACATTCTATCAACTGCAAACGGGATGCCCATTATATGTTACTTTTGCCAAAGAACTCAGTAGCATCATTTCACTTTTTGTGTGCTTTATGTACTGTCTTTCAATATAGATTGCAATCTCCTTGAGCAGGTCCTGTAGCTGGCTACGTGCTCTGTTCTACCTGCCACAGAACATTGCTTTATGTCATTCACATAGTAGGCTTTGTTACTATTTGCCAAAGAATGAATTTTTCTATTCATGAGACTCTCTCTTGAGTTAGGAGCCAGAGGAAGTATTGACTAGTCACCTTCAAATTGGTCAGGTTGAGAATAGGCTTACAAATTTGCCTCTGAGGTCTTTTAGAGAGGTGGGTTGAAAAGTAGTAAATCACAGATGTTCAGGAGACTTGAACAAGGCATGGGTCCAAGAGAAAATGAGCCTTTTTTTTCAGAGTCAGTTCTTCAGCGTGTTTGAAGTTGATTTTTTCTACTTCTGTCTGTTCTTCCTTCTCAACTGGGTGTAGAGCAGGGCAGGATTTGCTTTTACAACTGAGCCTTCTAGCAGAATGAGTGGAATTTTCCAGGCAGTTCCTCTTGTTGGCTCTTGGCATAATTGCAGCTTTGCCCTTTGGGAGCCATTAGGCTGCAGTCCCAAAGCTTAAACGGCTGTTTCAGCAGGTCAGATTATGGAAGCTCTGTGTTTTCATTGGCACAGACCCACAAGGGATTTCAAACCATAATATCACTTTTATTTTACTTTCAATAATCAATACTTTGAGCTCCCCAGGAAATGCTCTAAGCAAGATTAAGGGCAGTATCACACCATTGCCCCTCAATATACATAGATGACATAGATGACATATACCCACCCCAAATAGTGATGAGTCCCTGGCAATGGACACCTTTCTGAATGCCAAGCTCTAGGGAAATCTGCTGGGAATAACACATTGCTTCGGAATTTTTCCAGTCATACACACCCAGTGTGAAGATGAGTTGATGTGTCATTTCTGTTACTCCTGAAGCTCTCTACTATCCTCTAGAATAGTAATTTGGGTTCTTCACATAAACATAGTTATAAGAGCAGAGCAATTAGAAAAGTTAGACCCTAAGCCTAAAAAGGAAAGCATTTTTCCATTTTGTTTGTTCAATGCATAGAACTCTAATATGTACTGGCACACTGACTTATCATGCTCTAGAGACATATGAGTATGTATTTTGGAAGAGGCCACAAACCTGTTATCTCAAATTTGGAATAAAAAAAGACTTTATTATCAGGGACAAGAGGATGCAAACAATATAAAAATGAAAAGCTTATTTGGAATTTAATTAATTTTTCCTTTCTTTGCTTGTCAAATGGGAGTTGGATGCTATTTGCGCTTTTTCTAAGGGTCATCATCTGTGATAAAATCTTTTGTGGTGGATCCCTCAAATGACCCTTCAGGGGAACTCTTAGGCAGTAGACAGA
The DNA here is from genome assembly GCF_031878675.1 of Megascapheus bottae. Classification (NCBI taxonomy): domain Eukaryota; kingdom Metazoa; phylum Chordata; class Mammalia; order Rodentia; family Geomyidae; genus Megascapheus; species Megascapheus bottae. Next base: position 40,816,638 of record NC_143518.1, on the reverse strand, counting down.
AATAATTGCTGGATCCTATCTACTTCTTTCCCTTCTGCTTCATGTGTACTACAAAGTAGTCATTGCATGCAATGGTGAGGCCTGCAATTAGTGAGAAGAAGCTCTGGAAGCCCACTTTGCCATCTCGACACTGATCCAGGTCCTTCATTATTTTGTCCACAGCCAGAGGATCTCTTTGGTTCTAAAACAACAACAACAAAGAACAAAGGTTAGAAAATACCAGTCAGGGGTTGCAACTATGAACTTTATCTGGTTTGTACTGTATAGTCAACCATGCACATAATCTCACAATTATCTGAGCTCTTATCTTTGATCATAAGTGACCTTTGTGGGTATCATCTAAATGCATTTCAGTAATTTCATATTTAGATTTTGCCTAAGAATGACTCTACACTTACTATTTTCTGTTCAAACTTATATTTTTATTTCTGTGTGTGTGTGTGTGTGTGTGTGTGTGTGTGTGTGTGTGTGTGTGTGTGGTGTGTGTGTATGTGTGTGTGTGTGTGTGTGTGTGTTTGCATGATTGCCAGTCCTGGGGCTTGAACTTGGGCCTGGGCACTGTTCATGAGCCTCTCTGTGCTCAAGGATAGCGCTTTTGAGCCATAGCATTACATCCTACTTTTTTGTTTATGTGGTACTGAGAAATTGAACCTAGGGCTTCATGAATACTAGGCACTCTACCATTAAGCCACATTCCCAGCCCATATATAGCATGGATCAGTCCTGTAAAAGGAAACTTTTTTTTGTTAGTCCTAGGGCTTGAACTCAGGACCTGGGCTCTGTCCTTGAGTCTCTCTCTGCTCAAGGCTAGAACTCTACCACTTGAGCCACAGTGCCAGTTCCAGCTTTTTCTGAGTAGTTTACTGGAGATTAGAGTCTCATGGACTTTCCTGCTTGGGCTGGCTTTGAACTGTGATCCTCAGATCTTAGCCTTCTGAGTATCTAGGATTATCGGGGTGAGCCACTGGTGCCCATCTTAAAAGGAAACTTTTAGATCTTTTAGATCTTTGTCCTATTTATTTTGAGGAGTTAATGATAAAGATAGAAAGATGGCTTTTTTCTCTTTGGCATGGCTGAGGCCTGGCTAGCATATCATAAGGCCATGTGACCTTGAGTAAGTAACATAGCTAATAATGTGTCTTCATGTATTTACTATGAATGAAGGAATTGGATTGAATGTTGTCCCTAGAATTCCCTCCCCCACTTTTTGTTTGTGGGCACTGAAGGATTAAACCCAGAGCCTAGCATATTTTAGGCAAGTGTCCTACCACTGATCCACACCCCAGCTCTACTTCCATTTTGAGTTGGTAAATCTATGCCTTTTCATAATTGCCACTAGATGCTTTATATTAGACAAGAATCAAAAGGAATATACACAGTGGAATCATGAGCTCCCTAATGCCTTGCATGAATGTGTGGAGCAAGGATGGTCAGGCAAGATCACTTTATCTTGTTTCTACAACAATTGGCTGGATCACTCTTTTTTCACAAGGATGCTGGTTAGAAGTGTACTTCTGTAGATCATGCTGTCAACCAGAGAAGAAATAACCTCTAACCCACTGGAGGCTATCAAGAGGCCTAAATAAAATATTTATGAATTCCACTGACTATATGTACATGACTTAGGAACTGAGTTTCAAGTGTGCTAAATGTTATAAATTGCATTCAGGAATCCCTTAAGGTAAAGCAGTTCCATTTTCTTTATGAGGAACGAAATCTTCTATCCTAAGCAATCCACTAAAACCTGCTCTAAAACTTGTAGCTAATTCTGGACTTGCCCTCAGCTTCCTGGCTGTGGTCAGAATGAGTGAAATTTGGAAGACTAAGGGGTCTACTTTAGAAACAAAATGCTCTGTTAATGAAGTGAGTATGGGTGTGGGTGTGTCTGGAATTATGACCTGGTTCCTGGAATGAATTATCCTGACATGTCTAGCACTCTATATTACATACTCCCTTTATGTTTCTCATGCCACAAAGCCTGGAGGAAGGGTCTATGACTTTGTGATGTTTACTCTGCCTCTAACTTATGCCATAGCACAGTTAACATGTGATTAATGCTGAAAACACTTTTGTCAATGAGCACATTTTGTTATTATATTTTATGCTTTCAGAGAAGGGTCATAAAAAATAAGAGAGATCTTGCAGATAATCATGTCACTCTCTCATTTTACAGAGGAAACTAGGTCACAGAGCTGAAGCAAACCTTTAGTGTTAGACTAAAGCCACATCTTTAGACTCTTGGTCTAGGGTTCTATAACAGCAGGCAGCTATTTCAGCTCATTCTGAGATAGCATAGTGGTAGGATTGTAGTTTGAAGAGAGGAGTTAGGCTATTTAACTGACATATATATGTATATATATATATATATACACAAGTAGAGCTCTGTAAAGCACTGTGTTTACTGAGTGTAGGAGTCAGGGATCTGACCAAAGTGCTGTTTTACCAGGCAGATGACAAGAGGCAGGATTCATGCTTTTACCATGGCTTCCTTTCAGCCTTCAGGAGTTAATACATCACCCATATCCTTTCAGATGACTGCAGTTATAGCATGGAGCAATGGGAGATGGGCATGGATTTTAATCTACAGTGTTCTGCCTTGCTTGACCATGAAATTTAACAACCTCCTTTTGATGGCCTTCAAAGTTAGTGTTTCTCATCACTTAATGTCTTGTGTAATATATATGGACTGACTTAAAATTTGTTATCTTTGGGTATTGCTTAATCTGTCAAGGTGAGGCATAAATCAGTCTATGCTCCTGTGCCCAGTAGTATCTTCAGTGTGAAAAGCAGTTATTTCTGGATTCATTCAGAGCTTATTCAGAAGATGATTGACACCATTCTTTTATGTACTAGAAATGGGGGAAAGAATTTGAGGGGCCAAGCACAGTGGCTCATACCTATAATTCTAGCTTGGGAGGTAGAAATCGGAAAGATCAAGGTTCTAGGTTAATCTGAGGAAAAAGTGAAACCATCATCTCAACCTTCAAACTGGGTATAATGTTACATATGTCATCCTTAGTATGCATTAGGCATAGATAGGAGGATCATAACCAGAGGCCAGCTCTGAGCAAAAATGTGAGACTATCTAAAAGAATAAATAACTAAAGCAAAAAGGGGCGGGAAGTGGTAGAGTATTTGCCTGGCCATTCCCTGGCTGAGTGTTTCCTCTGGAAAAGCCTTCTTTCCAATGTTGCCCCAGTGGATGCAGACAATTCAGGGTAGAATTTTCTAATACTTCATGTAGTGGTTATTTGCATGTAGTCTTACTTTACCTGCATAGTGTAAATTCCTTGAGCTTTTCTTCGGTGTTTCCCATATGATACCTTATACATAGTAGGTACCTAGTACTGTTTAATAAATGGACCAAATACCTTTCTAGTAGTGATCTTCATAGGGAAAAGATAAAAGAACAAAGGAAGAAAGTACAGGTGTGTGTGTGTGTGTGTGTGTGTGTGTGTGTGTGTGTGTGTGTATTGGTACTCAGGGCCTTGTGCTCTCATTTGGCTTTTCCACTCAACTTTGGTGCTCTATTTGAGTTACAGTTTTACTTCCAGATTTTTTTCTGGTTAATTGGAAATAAGAATCTCAAGGTTGGTCTTTTATGCCTAGTCTGACTTTGAACTATAATTCTCAGATCTCAGCCTCCATAGTATCTAGGATTATAGATGTGAACCTCCAAGTTTTAATTGTGTGTGTGTGTGTGTGTGTGTGTGTGTGTGTGTGTGTTTACGCACACATGCACATGTGCACACCAGTACTAAGGCTTGAACACAGGGCCTGGGTACTGTTCTTTAGCTTTTGAGCTGAGGGCTAGCTCTACCACTTAAGCCACTCCTGTACTTCTGGCTTTTTGGTGCTTAATTAGAGATAGAAGTCTCACAAACTTTCATTCCTGGGCTGGGTTCAGACTGTGATCTTTAGAGCTCAGCCTCTCAAATAGTTAGGATTATAGGTATGAGCCACCAGTACCTGGATGAAAGTATTAATTTTTATTGACTTATTAATTAATTAATTAATTAATTAATTTTGCCAGTCCTGGGCTTGAGCTCAGTGCCTGAGTAGTGTTCTTAGGCTTTCTCAAGGCTAGAGCTCTACCACTTAAACCACAGAGCCACTTCAATTTTTTCTATGTATGTGATACCAAGGAATCGTACCCAGGTCTTTGTGCGTGCTAGGCAAGTACTCTACCACTAGGCCAAACTCTAGGCTGAAAGTACTAATTTTTATGTCTTTTTTTTTTTCTGAGAGTTGTAGTACTTACTTCCAAAAATCCAGGGAACTCCTTATCCATGAGTACCCTCAGATCTTCCTTTACCAAGTAGCCTTTATCCCCTGCATACTTGTGAAATGTAAACATGATGGTTTCCATGGCGTGTTCCATTTGAGATGGCATTTTGGTGAAGTCTGTTGAAATCTGTTAAAGGATAAGAAGAACTGAGTTACGTAAACTTTTTTTTCCCTTGTCCCTGAGGTTTTTGCTCAAGGCTCGTCCTATACCATTTGAGCCTCAGCTCTACTTTCAGTTTTTTGGTTTTTTTTTTTTTTTTTGGTGCTGAATTGGAGATAAGAGTATAATAGACTTTCCTGTCTGGGTGGACTTTGAACCTTAGATCTCAGCTTCCAGAGTAGTTAGGATTGCATGCATGAGCCACTGGTGCCTGGCAACTTTTAAGCCACATGTAGTGTCAGTCTTTTAAGAATAATTGAAAGAAGGGTGAGTATATTACCCATTCTCTCCTTTCTAGCTGTAAAATTCAATGAATCTAAGGACAAAGTGATCTCTGTTTTGGAGGTCTCTTGCTTATGAAATAGGCATCTCAGGTATTGGAGCTTTACTGAGAGGTTCATCTTGTTGCCAGCTAATTTTTTGTAAATCATCTAATAAAGAATAAAAAGTAATCATTTGGAAAAGCAAGACTAATTCTTTTTTTTTTGCCAGTCCTGGGTCTTGAACTCAGGGCCTGAGCACTGTCCCTGGGCTTGTTCCTCAAGGCTGCACTCTGCCATTTGAGCCATAGCACCATTTCCGGCTTTTCTATGTATGTGGTACCAAGGAATTGAACTCGGGTCTTTGTGCATGCTAGGCAAGCACTCTACCACTAGGCCAAACTCCCAGGCCCAATAACCTTCTTTTAAACTGACAATGTACCTATTGAAAGAACACTTATTTATTTATTTATTTATTTATTTATTTATTTATTTATTTTCATTTCTCTTGGCACTGACCAATGAAACTTTTAAAATATGGCTTAACAATTCACACAATCAAGCTTGGCTAATATAAAAATTTTAACCTTTTATGCTTAACTTGATAGCTGGTTCAGTCTAATACAAGTTTTTAGAAAGTTGCTTAAAGATGAATTTGTCTGTTGGATACTCTTTACTGAAGCCAAAGCATTGAACTTGTATCTATTGCATTAAAACATTTTCATCCTAGTTGTAAAATGCAGTTGCTCTGCCTCAGTTCATGTGTCCTAATGTTTATTGTCTAGAAGTTAGAGCATATCTGAAGTTACTTCGGGGTCTGACACATTTTTGGCAGCACTAGATAAAAAAAAGCTGCTCTCAGAGTCCCAGATATAGTGACAGATCAAGAATTTTTGTCAAGGAGAATTTATGAGAAAGAAAACATGTGGGATCACTGTATTCAGGTACAATGAATTGGAGGCTTTATGGCTCATCAAGACCTAGTGCCTGGAGTTCAGTGGATTTTGCGTTAATTGGAAGACATGTTTTGGTGAGAACAGAGAAGCTTTGAGGAACATTATCTAAAAATCACTGCTGTGTAGGAAACAGTGAACTTGGTCAAAGTTTCTAATATATCATTTTATTCACACATACACACACATACACATACACACAGAGCTATGAGAATAGGTGGAAGGAGAGGCTTGACAATTCTGCTGAAGAATACTAACTAGGTCTTGGGACATGCTTGGTTCTGGTTCCTGTTGCTGACAGATGCCCGTTCAACATAGATCTTTAGTTGCTATCTTTTTCAAGGGGAACAATGGAGTGATAAATACCAGGGTTGAACAATTCTATTTAAGAATAATAACTTATACCTCTTAATCTCCAGAAAAGTACTAGAACTTTCATGCCAAAGAAGATTACTTTACAGAACCAGAATCTAGCATGATTCATCTGTAAAGCAGTTTGTCTTGGAAACAGCAGAAAATTCATGTTTCAAGGTTCAGTGTGAGATGAATTCCAGGGAAACCACACCCCATTTTCTCTCTTCCTCCACAAGGGAGAACCATCCCCCACTGCACATGTGTTTTCCATGGCAATGGGCTTAAAGGGAGCTGGCCTTGTATAGCAGATCTGAAAGCCTAGGAGCAAGTCACCTATAGGAGGACGTAGGATCCTACCTAAGTACTTAAATAACTCAGGAAAGGATCCAGACACCACAGAGATTTAAAAAATCCGTTTCCAGCCTGGCACTGGTGGCTTATGTCTGTAATCCTAACTGTTCAAGAGGCTGAGATCTGAGGACACAGTTTGAAGCTAGGCAGGAAAGACTGTGAGACTTATTTCCAATTAGCCACCAAAAAGCCAAGAGTGAAGCTATGGCTCAAGGGGTAGAGTACTAGTCTTGAGCTCAGAGACAGTGCCCAAACCCTGAATTCAAGCCCCAGGATCAGCACACACACACACACACACACACACACACACACACACACACCCCAGAAACAAAAACAAAAAAACCTGTTTCCAAGCTCAGAGCCACAGAACATTTCTCCAGCATGCCCCACAATTCCCGGATGTTAGACCTGGGATACCTAGTTTCTTTTGTTACAGGATGGAACAGAGTGTGGAGGTTTTACTGTAAAGCCAAGGAAGAAAGGGACCACAGTGTGATAAGGATCCCCTAAATAGGAAATAAGTGAATTCAGGAATTACTAAGACCTGTGAGTTATAGGCTGAGGAAATCTGGTGTTGCTCCAATTTCTTTTTCAGTCTGCTTTGAAGCAGGGCGCTGAGGTCTGAGGTCACCCCACTCTCAGCCCATCCCTGCTCACACTGGCTATGCAGTGATGGGGTTTTCTTCCACAAAGCCCTTTTCCTGCTAGAGGTCCTCCCTGGCTCCCTCCTCCCAGCTGCTGTATTCAGTAAACAGATGACAAACAACAGCTCCCTGGCCAGTCAGGTTTAGCCGAGGGAGACACAGAGAAGGGACCAAGCACAAGTGAAAGTAGCTTTGAAAGCCAGAGGAGACCAAAGGGTTTGATTGGGGTCTGACCCACAACCAGTGCTCTAGATGACATTGACCAGGGCTACAAGCAAAGAACGGTGTTTTGCCTCACACTGATTTTAAAGAATGAAAAGGGGGAAACGTGATTTAACTATTCTCTTGGCTGCATGAATCATGAGTCTCTTTCGGGGCTTGAGGAGGAGGGGGTGTCTGCTGGGTAGACAGTTCCTTTCTCAGTTCCTTGGGTGGGGCTTAACAAGCAGGCTGACAGCAGCTCTGACTGTTGGTTACTAAAGCCAAAGTTCTTCACAAACTTGAAACTGGCATTTCACCCCACCTATGGCCCCACAAGCCACATTCCAGCAGGGGTGTGTCTCCTGCTTCCTCATAGGATACACTTTGGTAGAAGACCTTGGAACTGGGTCTGGGAGGCCATGATGTCTTTTCAGTGCTTGGACAACCTACTCTTGTACCAGGAACACTCAAATGGCTTTTAATTGTCACCACTCTTGAGCTCCTCTTGATCAAGAACCATGAGTGAATGGTTCTGCCTTTATCCAGAAATAAATACACACTAAATAACTGAGTCAGTGAATGAGTCAAACTGTTGCCTTGGCAGCAGCTAATGTGATTATCCAATGGAGGCTGAAAAATTTTGTAGCTCAGAGCTCAGCAGAAAGGACAGGAAGGGGCCCCAACAGGGTTTCCTAAAGAATGAACAGGAGAGCATAGTTCGGACTCAAAGGAGTAAAAAAAATTTGTCCTGCTAAACAGGTCTGGTCAGATTGACTGCTTTTCTCTGCTGCAGATTTCTCATGTTTGTGTTCATCCCACCTCCCATTCCTTCTCCTCTACCTCTGTAGTTTCTCTGCTGACTCCACAGGATGTGAGGCTGCTCACTTATGTGGACTTTCTGCCCACTCATCTGCCATTGAATCATTTTATTGTGATGGTTGTGCATGCTTTTTACTTGTTTTCCTGTGCAATGGGCCTTTAGTACTGAAGGCCCAGAAGTCTAGTTGCTCTGTGAAGTTTTTTTTTAATCTATCTATCTGCCAGTCCTGGGCTTGAGCGCAAGGGCCTGAGCACTGTCCTTGAGTTTTTTCAAGGCTAGAGCTCTACCACCTGAGCCACAGCACCACTTCTGGCTTTTTTTTTTCTACATATGTGGTATCAAAGAATCCAGGCAAGTACTCTACCACTAGGCCAAACTCCAGGTCCCTGTTTTTGTTTTTTGTTTTTTTTAATTTTAATTTTAATTTTAATTTTTTTATTGTAATTAGTAAAAGGGTTACATGATATTTGCCAGATAGAAGGTGCATTAATTCACATACATTGATACCCTTTCACCTGTTTTTGTTTTAAGAAAACAGTTCTATACTCTATAAATTCTTTTTGTGTTAGGAAACCATTTTTGGTTCTCCTACTTTGTGTGTCCCAGCTAAAGAATTTTTATTTTAGGCACAAGGGATTCCCTCATTCTATGGTGCTTGCCTTTGAAAAGTTCACCAGCTAATGGAATACAATTTAAGTCTATCTTCAACTCTTGTTATTTTTGTTTCATAGAGCCTCCTTTATGGAACAGGAAGAATGAAATTGACAATAATGTCATCTTGATTGCCTTTGGCAGGGAAGCTGAAGTCCCCCTTAGGAAAGTGTTTATTTCTAAGCAGTCTCAACTGTTAGCTCTGGGCCTGTGTGGGGATCCAGGCCATAATTTACAAGAAGACACTTCTAAGGGACAACAGTTTGGATTTACTTTGTTACTTTGTATCATATCTATACCTTAGTTTTCTTACAGCTATATAGAAATAATTGTCAGGATGCAATAAAAATAAGCATGCTGATTCAAAAGATGTTTGAGGCTAGTTACGTTTGTGGCTCATGCTTGTAATCCTAGGTACTCAGGAAGGTGAGATCTGAGGATCACAGTTTGAAGCCAGCCCAAGCAGGAAAGTCTATGAGACTCTTCTCTCCAATCACAGAAAAAACAGAAGTGGTGCTTTGGCTCAATTGATAGAGTACTAGCTTTGAGGACAAAGAACCAAGGGACAGCATCCAGTCCAGGCTGAGTTCAAGCCCCAGTACTAACAAAACAATAAACAAACAAACAACAACAACAAAGACACCAAACAAACAAAAAGTCTGAAAACAAAATGTTTGAAGTTTTTTTTCCCTTTTGTTTCAGGAATTTTGAAAAATAATTTTTTTCTTTTGCAAATTTAACCCAGAAGATATTCATGAATAATCCCTAAAGGGAATTCAGAAAAAAATAATTTAAAAGAGAAGAGTTAAGATAATAGATTGGGATCTAGACTTTCTTTTACCAAACAAAATTTGCCCTCTAAAGAAAGATTAGCACAAGAAAGTTTCCAGTGCATCTCAAGGGAAAAAAGGAACTCAGAAAGCTCCTCTAACTCAACAGAATACATTATTTTTTTCCCCTGAAGAATTGTTAGGCCTAATTCCACCAAAGCTATTAAATCAGCAACTGCTATTAAATCTTTTGGTTGAATGAATGTATTACTTATTGAAAAGCTAAAAGTCCTGACGACTGTCAAAAATAAGTGAATTCTCTCTCTTTGCCTTTTTGTTTGGTCATAGTGCTGGGGATTTGGTCTAGGGCCCCATACATGTTAGTATGTGCTTTACCACTAAGCTATAATCGTTTTGCTTTTGAAGTGAGTCCTGGGAAAATGAGAAGCTTAAGAACTATCCTAAAATCTTGTTCAGCTTTCCCAGCACTCTGATCACTAATTTATAATTTGTAACCCTGAAAGAATTCCATTGTTTTCCCTCTGCCTTATGCTTTAAAAGACTGGACTGTGTCCAATGGCATTCCAAGAGGGTAATGCTCAAAAAGTCACTTTTTTATTTTAAGCTGTCAATGGAAAGCAGGAGATACCCAGACTTAGTTCCACCCAGCACAGGATCTGATCACACTGGGATGGCTGCTTAGGGTCTGGCCAGATGCCAGACATAGGACAGGGCCCCATCTAATGTTTCCAGGAAAAGCAGGCATCACTCTGAAACCAAGGTGAGCCCCCAAATCATTCTATGCTCAATATACCTAGGAAACAAAACTCCAAAACACCGGATCAAGGATCACCATGAAGAAACTATCTTCTTGCTGTCAAGGACTCATGCCACTTGGAATGATTAAATAGAAACTGCCTAGGAATCTGTGGGGGCAGGAATGATGAGGAAATCTCAAGCAAGTTATATGAACTCATTCCTGCCACAACCTCTGCTATTATCTTTATCTTTTGCAATTTGCTGAAACACATGGGAGGCAAAGATCACTGAGCCTGTTTCCATGAGCCTGGCCTCATCTAAAGTGCAGAATATAAAAATTCACTCCTGGAGGCTGTAAGTCAAGTTTTGGAGTTGAATAGAGCAGAAAGCAGGGAGAGGACCTGTGCATTATGAGGTGTAAACCTTGTAATGGGAAAAACTACAGCCCCAGTAAAGCTGAAGCTAGGTGCAATGAGACACATAAGACCTGGCGATAAGTGAGCAACGGTCTAGCTGAGGCCCTGCCAATCTAATTATTCTCACTGGCAGCTCAGACAAGAAACCTCTCCTTCAGGTTGGTGGCTAGTCCTAGTGACTCACTTCCTCTTGGAAAATGCCTTCTAAGATGGCACAGTTCCTCTTTTCCTTCAGTGACTGCTGGGTCCAAACCATCTGCAGTACATCAGCAACCAACAGGACCACACCCCACATGGTCTTCCAGCTGAGTCACAGGCCTCACATCACTAGGAGAATCCTAGAGCCTTTTGTGTTAACCTCACCCTGGAGAATGCTTCCTGCTCCTCCGGTGAAGGAAGGGTATGGAGAGGAATACAGGGGGTCCAACGGGAGGTGGATTTATTATGTTCCAGAACCAGGTTACTAGCTCTGCTTTGCTGGCCTTAGTTGTTCTGCTTTCATCACCGCTCTCCCCCAGCGTGATAGGGCTCCTGGCTTCAGTTAGCAGAGCCTAAGACTGGACCGTGTAAGATCCAGGGTCATAGAGAGCACCTTTGGCCCAAGCTCAGACTGTGAACCAGGCACCAAGGAAATCTCTCTCAGTGCATGAGGCCAATTTGATCTGGCACTGGAAGATCCTTCCCCATCCCAGCCTTCCCCGTCCTTCACCAAACCTCTGCTTCCCCAACTCTATCTGGTTCCCTTTATTTAAGCAAGAAGGAAATCTCTTACAGTAGGGAAATCACTTCACATACCTCCTTCTCCCACTCCCCCAGCACTGCTTTATAACAACAAATTAAAGTCTGCCTCAGTAGTAAAAACCTTCCGGACTAGCGGACCAACAAAACAGGAAGCCGACCTGCAGCGGGCAGGGGCTCGGAACCTAGTGGTCCTCGTGAACGAGAACCCTCTGGACACCCTAGCGCCCTCCGCAGCCCAAGTGGAGCCCACCCGGGCTGTCGGGCCGGCTGGGAACGACCTGAAACCCAGGCGAAGCCTGCTGGCCTGGGGAGGGGCGGGAAGTGGGTTTCGCTTAGCTAGTGAACCAGAGCCTAGTAGGACGGGCGGGAGTACAGAACTGCGCAGAAAGGGAGATCGGGGGTCCAGCGGAACCCGTCCGAGGATTCCTAGTCAAGGATCCGAGCCCGGCCCTTCCCGTCCGCGCTGGACTGGGGTGCCTTGCTAAACCCAGCCCCGCGGGGACATCGCAGCGGGGTGTGGGCTTCCTTCAGGGTGGGTTCCGGGGCTGGGGACTGGGCGGGGGGGCTGGACTCAGAGCCGGGCAGAACTCACCTGGGGGCGCGGCAGATGCTGGGCGAGCTGGGACACCAGAGGTGAGGGGAGCTCAGCGGCTGGGCGCCTTTGTACGTGGGTCGGGTGGGGAGAGGGCGGAGGCTTGGGGCTGCAGGGCAGGAGGAGCCTGGGCTGGCTGCCCGGACTGCGGCTTTCCCCTCCTCCTCCTCCTCCACCCCTTCCTGCCCCCCTCCCCCAGTCACACACACACATGCACACACACCCCACCCACACCCTTCTCTTGGCTCTGAGGCTCCCAGGACGATCCTCTCCCGCCCCACCCACCCCTAAGGAGAGCCTTCGTGTAAACTTTCAGAGTGTGAAAGCTCTTACTCCGGGATGTCCCCACCCAGGGTCCTGCCCTTCCTCTCGGGTTTGCTTTTACTAAGTGGTTGAGTGTGGGACTCAAAAGAATCCAGGAGTGCTGCGGGTGGAGCACGCAGGCCAGAGGCAACTGGTTCTTCAGTAACCTAATGTCTAGTTGACAAGACCCGGAGCAGCAGGTGGAAGCCTAGCCACCTCCAAGGCATGCAGACTGGGTTGCTCTAAGCTCAGGCCCTCCGAGGTGGGTGCTGAGGTCGCCAGCACCCGCTCCTGGGCTGGGCATACATCTTGTGGAGAAAGGAGTCTGAACCTTGCCTTGCTTTCCGGCAGGGAAAGAGGGTGTTGTTTGGCATGTCAGCTCCTGGAACTTTCAAACCTCTTGTAGGAAGACAGATTTACCTCTCCTAGTGTGTGTGTGAGTTTACTTGGTCTTTGGTTAAATTTCAGTTAATGTCCTTAAAACCTGTTTCTAAACCTCCTCCTTTTTGCTCTATAATGACTCCACTTGGCACTAAAAACTCTTTCTGGAAGATATTTGGAGAAAAGTGTTTCATCTGGACTATCATATCCCTCTCCCCTCCTTATACCATATTTATTTGAATTGTGGATTAAGTACAAATTAGTCACAGCTGTTGGTGGAAAAGAGCCCAATCCCCAGTCCTGGAGTTTCCCTTTGTTCCCGAGGGGCCTTTGGAGGAGTAAGATATCCCCAAGAAGCAGCAGCAGAGTCTGGAGGGGTGAGTGATCCCAAAGGAATGAACAGAATCAGGGAATCCTCCAAGCGCCACCAAGTGACTAACCCTGGCTTGTTGCCAGCAAAACCCAACTTGAATTTCAGCTCTTACTTTTCCCCATCTTTGAAACTCCAGTGCTGATTGTTCCAGCCAGCAGATCTTCTAGATATTCCCGTACCCTTCCCAAGCCTTGGGTGAGGTGCTGCCCCTCTACCCTAAAAAAAAATCCTGGATCTCTTCAGTTCCAGAGAAGATGCAACTGGTTTAGATGGAGAATGCCAGGGCCCCTAATCATTTGCTTTCTTTACAAAGTCCACATTCCTTGAGGAATAGTTAGTATGTGGTAGGCCCTGGAGATTCAGAAATGAAAGAATTAGTCTTTTTCCCTAGAAAGAGCACCACATCTTATTGGGAAAAAGATAAGTAAAATTGAGTGTGATTAGTGAATGTCATAGGAGACTGTAAGAATGTTGAGAAGGGCTTTTAAGACCCTTTGGAGCTTTCATGGGATTCTGAGAGAGGCAACAGGTTTTTTTTTTTTTTTTCATTCAACATGTATTTTCCCTTCTCCAATCTTCCAGTAGGACTCCAAGACACTGAGGCCCACTTGCTGTAGGAGATGAGTTACCAAAGCACTGGGCTAAGTGCTGAGAGTATGGTGGTGAACATGGCCTGCAGGATGGACACAAGTACCTGACATACCTATAATTCTCTCTTTAAGAAAAGTGGTCCCAGATAGTTTCTCTCTCTAGGAAGTAGTTATGCCTCATCAATCACATGCATACCATCTATCTAGCTCTGCTTCCTTTGTGACAACTGATTGGAACAAGGGTCAGGGCCTGAGTCAGAGCTGCCTAGCAAAGATGGGTATCTTAGCAGTTGGTGGAGGGGAAATATGCAGTAAGAAGCAGATGGTATTGGAAAAATGGGAACAGGGGCTAGAGCCAGTGTCCACAATAGAATGACGAGGAGAGAGAGTACAAGTTCTCCACTAGAGAACTAGACCTGAAGTACCTTCCAGTGTGTAAAATGCTGGGTAGGAGCAGCAGAATTGTTCCACTACTGAGGCAGTATTGGGCGTTTTCCTATTTCTTCATGAGGCAAGAAAACCTTTTTATCTAGTGGTTCTCAACTGTTTGAGTTTGTGGCTGGAGCACAGAGGACAGACTGTTGGCTAAAAATGTTTCTCCTTCCATGGGGTATGTTGCTGGAAAGTGGCATCTTAGCCAGCTCCTAACACCTCCTGTATCTCATTGGGACTATGTGGCTCTCACACCAAGACTGAAACTGGAAATAAAGTATGTTATTTGCAAGCCCACACAACAAGAAGTGACATTTCTACATTCTTTCTCTTGGATCTGGCAGGACTCCAGAGCTTTAGATTTGGAAGAGCCACAACTAGTCTCCGAGTAACAGTATGCAGAAAAACTATTTGCTGATCAGGAGCTCCTCATTGGACTAGTTATGTGGGTGAGAAAGAACCCCAGAATTTGAGCTTTTTTTTTTTTTTTAACTACAGCCTAGTCCTAATGAATAGAGTGCTAGTATTTTGGGCAGCATATTTGAGAGGATTAATTTTCTTCTTTTTTTTTCTGCCAATCCTTGGGCTTTCTCAAGGCTAGCTCTCTACCACTTGAACCACAGCACCACTTCTGGTCTTTTCTATGTATGTGGTACTGAGGAATTGAAACCCAGTCTCCATGTACTCTAAGCAAGCACTCTACCACTAGGCCAAACTCCTGGCCCCAAAAGGATTAATTTGACTGTATAACTAACACATTTATTTGATTTATTTTTATTGTAACTACACATTTATTCTGACCATATCAGCAGAGTGTAGTTTGAGGAAAATCACTCTGTCTTAAATATTTATGAGGCGAAGTGTTCCCAGCAAATGCAGTTTTTTTCCTTTTTTCTCCCCATGTGAATCAGGTAGTGCTCAGTGCCACACAGAAACCAGAAACCTGTGCAGCTTAGCTCCACATACTGTCTTCCCAGACACTAGTGTGAATCATAGCTGTAGAAACTTTATCCATCAGTAACAATGCCCTAGTAAAGAGTCATAGGTGTCCTCCACAGCCCTTCATTGAGCTTCACTTGATAATGTTAAGATGCTTTTGCTGGAAATCCAAAAAGGAAAAGAAATTGGGCTGGGATGTAGCTCAGCGGCAAGGTGTTTGCCTAGTAAGTGCAAAATCCTGGGCTCGATCCCCAGTACCAAAAAAGAAGACAAAACAAAAACAAAAACAAAAACAGTTAAATGATGTAAAAATCAATGTTAATAAATTCTTTAATTAAAAAAAAAACAGTTAAAAAAACCCAGGGGCATTAGAGTGCTTGCCTAGCATGCACGAAGACCTGGGTTTGATTCTTGGGTACCATGTACATAGAAAAAAGCTGGAAGTGGTGCTGTGGTTCAAGTGGTAGAACTCTAGCCTTGAGAAAGTCCAAGGACAGTTCTCAGACCCAGAGCTCAAGACTAGGACTGGCAAAAAATCCCCCCCAAAATATAAAACACAAACAAAAAGAAAAACAAAACCCAAACAAAAAAGAAAAAAAAAAGAAAAGAAATGTGACTGTGCTCTTATACCCTAAATAGGGAGGCATTTTCATTTGCTCAACATATTCCATATTTGGAGTGGGGTAGGGGTTGTACTAGGATTTGGATTCAGAGCCCAGCAATTTGCTAGCCAAGAGCTCTACCACTGTTTATTTTTCTTTTTCCTTTTTGCCAGTCCTGGGGCTTGAATTCAGGGCCTGAGTCCTGTCCTTGGGCTTTCTCAAGGCTAGAGCTCTACCACTTGAGTCACCACACCACTTCCGGCTTTTTCTATGTATGTGGCAACTGAGGAATCGAACCCTGGTCATTGTGTGTACTAAGGCAAGCACTCTACCACTAGGCCACACTCCTGGCCTACCCTCAGTGCTTGTGTTGTTAATTTTCAGATAAAGTGTTCCTGCATTTTTTAAAAAAAACACAGACTTTGTTTCTAATTTAATAGTCTTGTAACTAATTATGAAAAGAATAGGTTTTTTTATTTTTAGTTTTCTGTGAGACCAGGGCTCCAACTTGGTATCTGATGCTTTTGCTCTTGGGTGGCACTCTACCAAGGGAGCCCACACGTCTATCCCCCCCCAATAACTTTTGAATAAACATATTTAACCCCATGTTTATTTTGTTGGGATAGATTCCTTGTAGTAGATATCTGGTTTTGTTTATGAGGGTCTTAAAGGATCACTAGAAAAAGGCACATTGGCTGGGACAGGCAGGAGGGTAAAGCAAGTGTGGAGCACAGACGTGTGAGTGCATCTGTTCTAGGAACTGTCCCAGCTCTGCCTAGGGAAATGCAGAGTCCTCACATCCTTGGATGGGGAAGAGTCCTGAGAGGAGATGTCTTTCCTTGTACTTGCTAAGTGGAGGCTGAGATTTGAGGATTGTGGTTTGAAACCAGTCTGAGCAGGAAACACTATGAAACTGGTATCTCCAGTTAAGCACCAAATAAATAAATACATAAACAATTAACTACCTGGAAGTGGAGAAGTGGAGCTATGGCTTAAATGATAGAAAACTAACATCAAGGAAAAAAATTCAAGGACATCTCCCAGGCCCTGAGTTCAAGCTCCAAGACTGGCAGGAAAATATATTTTCCTCAGCATGTCCAGCCTCTTTATGACTGCTCCAAAAGAGACAAAACCAGAAAGAAAATCAGTTATATATTTTGGGTGTGCTTCTGTCATAGATTGAAGTAGCTGTTTTAGTACCTTTCTAGCATGCTACCATAAAGGAATCTGATATCCCAGGTTTTTCTTTTTTTTTTTTTTTTTTGAGGAGGAGGTGATGTACCTTGAACTTTGAGCTGAGTATTTAGGCATGAATGGAAAACCAGCATGGGCTTGTTTGAATCCGAGTGTGTTGTGTTGGGGGGCAAAAATTCTGCAAGACCTGACCTGCCCATCATGGGTTTTAAGCTGCCAATCTATAGAAAGCATTTCTTTTTTCTTCATGAAAACTTGAGGGAAAATGGTGTTCTGGGCAGAATTCTGGAAACAGTGTCAAAGGGAAACAGTTACTTAAGTCACTAACACTCTTTGTTCATTGACGATACTGGAATGTGGCTGGGGAGGGTGCAAACAGAAATTTGACTGGGTGAGGCCCCAGTGACTCAAAGTTCTTGTGAAATGCTGGTTGCCTGGTGAGGGATGATCCCTCAACAGAATAAGCCAGCAGCTAGTCTGGGGCTCCGGGGCAGTCCTATTTGGTAGAAGCTGGATCCTCTGCAGATTATATGGAGAATGGGCATATCCTTACTTTCTAGAAGAGGCTATGGAGCCCTCTGGTGGTTACAGAATGAGTACTTCTGCAGTGGGGTTTGCCTCCTTCTAGGTAGCTCAGCTAGAGTTAGGGACAGGAAACCAGAAGGTTGAATATAAGGCTTGAAAGATGATCCAGTTGATGTGAGGAGACTGTCTGTTAGATTTGTACTCTGTCTTGTTTGCACATACCTTTGGTAGCATTTCTGATCAGCTGGGAAAAGAATACTCTGTGAACAGATGCTATTTTTAATTATTTATGTCAGTTGTAGAGCTTGAACTCTGGGCCTGAGTGCTGTCTCTGAGCTCTCAGCTCAAGGCTATTGCCCTATCTTTTGAGCCACAGTGCCACTTCCGGTTTTCTAGTGGTTAATTGGAGATAAGAGTCTCACAGATTTTGGTGCCTGGACTGTCTTTGAACCATGATACTCAGATCTCAGTCTCCTGAGTAGCTAGGATTACAGGTGTGAGCCTTTGCACTCAGCCAAATGCTATTTTTTTATAGTTATAAAAAATAGAGATGTTATGTTGAACTATATTTGGTGCTAGATGGTCCAAAACCTCAGTTTGGCCATACAATTCAACTAGCTTTAGTGGTTTATTATTATTATTAATTATAATAATAATAATTATTATTATTTTGGTACCAGTACTGGGGCTTGAACTCAGAACTTGGGCATTGTCATTTAGCCTCTTCACTTAAGGTTGGAACCCTACTACTTGAGCCAAAATACCACTTCTGTCTTTTTGCTGGTTAATTGGAGGTAATGGTCATATGGCCTTTTCTATATGGGCTGTCTTCCAACGTGCTCCTCCAAATATTAGCCTCCTGAGTAGCTAGAACTATGGGTGTGAGCTGCTGACATCTGGCTTATTGGTTGATTTTGTGTGTGTGTGTGTGTGTGTGTGTGTGTGTGTGTGTGTGTGCCTGCCTGTCCAGGGGCTTGAACTTCTTTTGCTCAAGGCTAGTGCTCTACCACCTGAGCAACAGCCCCACTTCTTACTTTCTTTTGGTAGTTTTGGAGATAAGAATCTAAGATCGTTCTTGCCTGGGCTGGCTTCAAACTTCAGTCATCAGTTTTCAGTCTCCTGAGTAGCTAAGATTACAAGTGTAAGTCACCAATGCCTGCCTTATTGGTTTATTTTATTTATTTTTATTAAAGAATTTATTAACATTGATTTTTATATCACATTTCAAATGATGTATTTAACAAATAAGTATTCAAGAAGGGAATCTCTATATACAATCACTGGCACTTAGGTTTTAGAACATAATTAAAATTAGGCTGAGGGTTTGTATATCATAGATACATATTAATCTATGTAATAAAACATTATGTCTATAGAGTCATAAATTTTTTGTCTATGTAATTGTGTTTATATTTCCAATACCATGTCCATAGCATTGGGTACGCAAATATTGAGTCCTCACTCTTGTACTGTTTGGATCTAATAGCCACATATTAAGGATACCCTATGTCTTTTGTTCCTTTGGTCTTGACTTGTCTCACTCAACATGATTTGCTCTAGATTCATCACTTCCCTACAAATGCCATTATTTTATCTTGTCAGTTGGCTATGTAGAATTATACACAACATTTTCTGTATCCATTCATCAGCAGTAGGGCATCTGGATTGTTTCCATCACCTGGATATTGTGAATAGTACAGAGATGAATATAGCTGAGCAGGTGTCCTTATCATATCTTGGGTTATGATGTTCAGGATAGATGCCCAGGAGTGGTATGGCGGGATCATAGGGAAGGTTAATTTTCAGTTCTTTAAGAAACCTCCACACTGCTTTCCAGAATGGCTGAACTAGTTTACAATCCCACCAGCAGTACAGTAGGGTTCCTTTTTCTCTATAAAC
Organism: Megascapheus bottae; assembly: GCF_031878675.1. NCBI lineage: Eukaryota > Metazoa > Chordata > Mammalia > Rodentia > Geomyidae > Megascapheus > Megascapheus bottae. The sequence goes on along the minus strand of NC_143518.1, from coordinate 40,797,441 downwards.
CTGCCAGCATCTGTCTGAGTTCAAAATCTTGGCCATTCTTGTTGGGGTAAGGTGGTATATTAGGGTTGTTTTTATTTGCATTTTCTTTATGACCATGGATGATGAGCATTTTCTCATATGCTTTACTGCCATTTTAACCTTCTCTTTTGATAAGTTTCTCTTTAGTTACCTTGCCCATTTAGTGATTGGTTTGTTGGGTTTCAGGGGGATTTGTTTCTTGAGTTCCCTGTAGATACTGGATATTAAGCATTTGTCAGATGTATTATTGGTAAATATCTTTTCCCAGGTGGTTGGCTGTCTTTCTACTTTAATGGCTATGCTTTTATCTGTGCAGAAACTTTCTATTTTTAGGTAATCCCATTTATTCGAGTCTCTCTCCAATCTGTTGTGACCTTGGGATTCTGTTCAGGAATTTTTTGCCTGTGCCTATGAGTTCCAATGTCTCTCCAACTCTATAGTTTTTTTAAACTTTTTTTTCCCCCCAGTCCTGGGACTTGAACTCAGGGTCTAGGCACTGTCCTTGGACACTTGTCCTGTACTCTGCCACTTGAGCCACAGCACCACTTCCGGATTTTTCTGAATATGTGGTACCAAGGAATCAAATCCAGGGTTTCCCACATGCTAGGGAAGTACTCTATCACTAGGCCATGCTCCCAGCCCTTATTGGTTGATTTTAAAGTAAATTTCTACAGTTTTGCACACAGATATTCTGAAAGCTGAAGTGCATAGTTATTGGAGGATGTACTGATGGGTAATAAGTACGGCATCTTTGATGTTCATTATTGGTCATATTATATAAATACAAAATGTATTTCAGTAGTTATAATAGTAATGTTATAGTCTACAGAGTTCTATTTCTATGATCATCTCAGGAATTCTTTCAGGGAATAGAGACAGAAGTCAGTGACAGAGCTATATATATATATATATATATATATATATATATATATATATATATATATATATATATAAAGCATGCCTCTGGCCCTAGGTTTAAAACCCAGTGCCCAAATAGATATTTTTAATTGATTGATGTTATGATTATAGTAATAATTTATTGTGGCTTATTTATACTTCCTTTGAACCTAATAAAAGCCCTGTAAGTTAGATGCTAAGTCTGTTTTCAGATGAAGAAATAAAATGTAAAGACATACGTTTCCTTTTCCAATAAGCAAAAAGAATGACAATTGGGACTAGTAGTTTGGCCTACTGGTAGAGTGCTTTCCTAGCACGCATGAAAGACCTGGATTCAACTCCTCAGTACCACATACATAGAAAGAGAAGTGGCTCAAGTGGTAGAGTGCTAGCTTACCAGGACTGGCAAAAAAAAAATATGGCAATCATAAATGAAACAGAAAACAACAAATTTATAAAAAGGCAGATTAAGGGCCTGGAGTTTGACCTGGTGGTAGAGTGCTTGCCTAGCATGCACAAAGACCCGGGTTTGATTCCTTGGTACCACAAACATAGAAAAAGCCAGAGGTGGTGCTGTGACTGAAGTGGTAGAGCTTTAGCCTTGAGAAAACCCAAGAACAGTGATCAAGCCCTGAGCTCAAGCCCAGAATTGGCAAAAAAAAAAAAAAAAGGCAGATTAAAGCAATGCATGATTTGTGTGTGTGTGGGGGGGTCATGGGTCTTGAACTCTGGGTCTGGGTGCTCTGGGCATGGGTAGCTCAAGGCTAACACCCTACTCCTGAGCTACAGCCCCACTTCCCGTTTTCTAGTGATTAATTGGACATAAGAGTCCCTTGGCTTTGTATTGCCTGGGCTGGCTTTGAACCGGGATCCTCATATCTCAATCTCCTGAGTAACTAGGATTACAGGTGTGAACCACCGTGCCCTGCTAACTATGCATGATTTTGAGCAATGAATATATATTACTAAAAAATAGTAATTAGCCTTGACTAGCCTGGTCAAAAGCTGCCTTGCTCTCTGGCCACCATCACTTGCCTGTCTTTATGTAGAGCAACAGCAATGAAATCAGCTTAGGAATATAACAGAAATCTGGGCAAGAACATGAGGATTGTTCCAAAACAGCTCAACATGAGGTAGTGTGTGTGTCAGTATTACTTGAGGTAGACCAAATGATAGCAGGAACTCAGAACTATAGGCTCCCCGCCATTTTTTTCTAGTCCTGGGGTTTGAACTCAGGGCCTGGGCACTGTCCTTGAGCTTCTTTTGCTCAAGGTTAGCATTCCACCACTTGAGCCAAAGTGATACCTACACCTCTCTCTCTCTCTCTCTCTCTCTCTCTCTCTCTCTCTCTCTCTCTCTCTCTCTCTCTCTCTCTCTCTCTCTCTCTTCCCCCCCCCCCCTCACATGGTAGCCAGTAGCGTATGTAGGTATTGGTTCTCCCAGTTGTTACTTATCAGAGAAGAGCTTCGCTGGGAATACCTCAATGGCTGCTAGCATCATAGGCAGGCTAGGATCCAGGTGGCTGCCAGGCTCAGCCATCTGTCTGGTGATGAGAGCTTTAGGCTGGGAAGTTGGAACAGCGGCTGGGCAGGATGTTGTGGAAATGCTCAGACAGATGTGACACATACCTTACATTTGAGGAAGTCATATTCTGGTCAAGGATGCAGGTGCTGAGGGAAGGCAGTGACCCAGGGAAGGGGGAACTAGAGGTAGACATACTGGCTGAAGATACAGTTTAGAACCAGATAGCCTCAAGGTTCTGGTCAGACATTTCTGTGGTGAAGCTTCCCCACGCCTGGGATTGAGTATTGTTCCTTAGCCTCCTTAGCATTTCCAGGCCTTTATCACAGAATAGAGAATCCCCTTTGTGTATGTTTGTCTCCCTCAAGGCTTGCAGGCTTGGGGACAGGGATTTGTCTTGGAACCAAGACAAATTCCACAGGAATTCTTACATGGTTTTGGCTCAGAGGGGCTTTAAATCCTACTAGGTCACCTAAGGAAGGGGGGATGTATGGGTGAGAAGATGGCTCTGTAGTAAGCTACTTTAATTTTTTTGGGAATATGCCCAGAAATGGTATAGTTGGATCACATTACAGTTCAATTTTTAAGTTTTTGAGGAAACTCTCTACTGATTTCCATAGTGGCTGGATTAATTTATGTTTCCCCCACCAGCAGTGAATAAGAGTGTATCTGTTCTATTTTTCCACCCAACCCCATGACTCATTTTTCTGGCATTTGTGGTCATTTATTTTCTTGATGGTGTATGCATCTGGGTAAAAAAGATTAAACAAATCTTATTGTCATGGTGACATATAGAGGGGTTATAGATATATTCATAAGGTAGTGAGTACATTAGTTTTTGAACATTGTTACCCCCTCAAAGAAAGGTTTTTAGTAAGTGTTGTTGGGAAAACGGGATATCCACATGTAGAAGATGGTAAATGGATCAGTATCTTTCACCCTGTATAATAAGAAACACAGTGATTCACTTTCAAAGTATAACACTGAACACCCTCAAGCCAGGTTTTATTGTACTGAAGCTATTTTCTGTGATAAAAAGAAGAAAATGGACAAGAGGTAAAAACAATCACTCATTTGTATAAAATTTATCTTCAGTTTTCCAGGTAAGGAAGAAGAGATTCAGAATTTGCCAGCGATCACATACTTAATTGGTGGCAAGTTGGGGACCAGAATCCAGTGTTTTTTTCAGATACAAGGAAGACAATATGCGAGTGTGGGTATTCTGGGAGAAGGAAATGACGTCAGGGAATTGCAGAGCCATTGACAGTTTCTTTGAGGGTGAAGGCTGAGAACAGGCTTTCCCTGGGGAAAGTGATTTTTGCTCCAGGGAGCAGAAAGCAGACCAGCTCAGCTTAGTGTAATAGTGAGGAAATAGGAGGGTGAGCTGGCATCTAGGAAACAACCTCTGCTGCTTAGTTACTATTCATTTACACCTTTCTCAACTTTCCATATTTCCTTCCTCTGCTAGAACTTAATCAGCTTATGGACTGGACTTGCAACACATCTCAGAACTCATCTTTGTTGGCATTCCTATAGATGATGTGAAGGGTCAGGAGTATACCTGGGATGGAAGCATTTCTTCACTTCTGTTGTGTGCTCAGCCATGGAGGGTGGGACAAAGGAGACAGTGACCTGCCCACCTAGCCACTTTGGCTGTTCAGAAGGCAGTTCTCTGCCAGAGCAGACTTGCCCCGCCTCCCAGTCTTCTTCCTTGATTGCTGTCATCCAGGAATGCTTTTAGTGGTGACAGAGAGATTTAGGAGATTAGAAAGCCAGAGACAAAGCAGGATTGATGGTAGGTGTGGTCCTCCCATCTCTGCCTGAATTCCCATTACATCTTTCACCAGCTTCCTGGACAGTACAGTAGGGTCATTGTGAGGTGGGTGTAGTGAGTCACCCAGGTCTTCCTGGGGTATAGTGGAACTGGCCCAGTTTCTCCCCCTTATCACTGGAGCTTGGCCAGTATAATTGGGGGGGTGGAGCTAACAGTTTTAGGGTCCCTTAAAATATTCATGATTATTAATAGAATTTCATAGCATTTTTCATATATATATATATTTACTCTCTAAGTATTCTCTTAGTATTAGACTTTTAGCTGTATTTATGATGAAGTCTTTTCTGATCTTTTTCTTTCTTAAGTGTATGTGGTCTGTGGTCCATTGCATGTATACATCATCCCTCATGCTGTGTAATGTTGGCCTCTGAGCCTCTTTCGATGGGTCTTATCACCTGTAGGAGTTCTCTAAATGGCAAGAGGCACCTTCATGAGGTAGTTTGGCATTCATCTAGCATTTTATGCCACTTGCTGTTCTGAAGGAGGTTTTAGTGGATTTCTTGGACTGGGGATTTGGTAGGGAGCAGTATATATTTGAAATTCAAGAGCAGTGTTCCAGTTTCTTTTGGATGATTTTATCTTCCCTCTCCCTCTTGGAACTAATTTTGAGTCCTGTTTCTAGATGGTGGATTAAGTTTTCTAGGTTCTACCACTGACAGGGAAAATCCTTTAGCAGGGGTCTCCCATAGTTAAGAACTCACCTCCTCCTACAAGGTGGGCTCTGTGCTCAATGCTGAAACACTGTGACTGCTACAATTTTTCTTTGTTTATTTTTGCCTGTTCTGGGGCTTGAACTCTGGCCTGGGTCCTGGACCCTGTCCCTGGGATCCTTTTTCTCAGGGTTAACATTATACCACTTGAAGCTCTGCGCCACTTCAGGCTTTTTCTGAGCTAAAAGCCTCATGGGTTTTCTTGCCTGGTCTGGCTTTGTACCACGGACCCTTAGATATTAGCATCCTGAGTAGGCATAAGTCACCAATGCCCAGCCAAGTTTATTGTAGCTCATATATATATATATATATATATATATATATATATATATATATATATATATTTTTTTTTTTTTTTTTGGTCATGGGTTTGAACTCTGGGCCTGGGCATTGTCCCTGAGCTTTTCAGCTTAAGAGTAGCTCTCTATCACTTGAGCCACAGTGCCACTTCCCATTTTCTTGTGGTTAACTGAGATAAGAATCTCATGGACTTTCATGCCTGGGCTGGCTCTGAACCATGATCCTCAGATTTCAGCCTCCTGAGTAGCTAGGATTATAGGCATGAGCCCCTGGCACCCAGATATCTTTTTGCCTTTTATCTGATAAAGTATTTTTAATATTTTTGGAGGGGATCTATTATGCAATATTATTTGTAGTAGGAAAGGGCTTTCTGAATCTGTTCTATCCTAGTCTCAACAGAAATTCTACCATTGTTGCCTAGATCTTCATCAAAAGAATAAATACTTGTTTGATTTGTTCTTAAACAATTGTGTATTGGCCTAGAGTTTGGCCTGGTGGTAGAGTGCTTGCCTAGCATGCATGAAACCCTGGGTTGATTCCTTTGTATCACATACACAAAAAAATCCGGAAGTGGTCCTGTGGCTCAAGTGGCAGGGAGCTAGCTTTGAGCAAAAAGTGTCCAAGGACAGTGTCCTGGCCCTGAGTTCAAGCCCCTTGACTGGCAAAAAAAAAATGTATATTGATTAACAATTATTTCTTGGATGTCATACCAAAAGCACAGGCAATAAAAGAAAAAAAAATCAACTGGTTTTCATTAAGGTTAAAAGCTATTTTTCAAGTGATGCTATAAATAAATGAAAATGTCACCCATAAAATGGAAAAAAATAGTTACAGGTTATATATATGATAAAGGCTTAAGATCTTAGGCGTATAAAGGACTGTTACAGATCAATAAAATGACAGAGACAAAAGCTGAACAGAAATTGGGCAAAGTGGGGCTAGAGATTGAATTCAGTGGTAAATGTATTATCTAGCATGTCTGTGGCCCTGGGCACATACCCAAACCTTGAGAAACAATGGACATCAAGCCCCAAAACCAACACACACACACACACACACACACACACACACACACACACACACACACACACACGAAAAAGAAAAACAATGGACAACAGTCCTGAATTCATATTTTTCCTGAGAAGCTATACAAATGACCAATAAATATAGGAAATGATACTTAAGATCTCTTATCATCAGAAACATGCAAATCAAAACCCCAATGAGATATCACTTTACCTCAATTAAGGTGGCTTTGTGTTTTGCTTTGTTTTGCCAGTCTTGGGGCTTGAGCTGTCCCTGAGCATTTTTGCTCACAGGCTATGCTCAACCACTTGAACCACATCTCCACTTCCCTCTTTTTGGTGGTTAATAATAGATAAGAGTCTTACAGACTTAGTTTCCTGACTAGCTAGTAACAGGTGTGAGTCAACATTGCCTGGAAAGATAGCCTTAAAAATGGCAAGTTGAAGCCAGACATGGTGGCTCACCCCTGAAATCCTAGCTACTCAGGTGCTGAGATGTGAGGAGCAGGGTTCAAAGGCAGCCCGGGCACAAAAAGACCTGAGACACTTATCTCCAATTAACCTCTAGAAAATGGAAGTGGGGCTTGGCTCAAGGGGAAGCCATAGTCTTGACTGAAGAGCTCAGAGACAACTCCCAGGCCCAGAGTTCAAGTCTCATGACCTCCCCCCCCCCCCCCCCCCCCCGCCCCCCTACACAAAAAGACAAGTAGTGGTGAAGTGGTGATGAGGGTGGGAGGGGTGGAACTGCAGCTCTGGTGCACTGCTGGTGGGTTCAATGGTATAGGGACTGTGGAAAACAGTATGGCTTCCTTAAAACTTGAAAATAGAATTGTGTGTGATTTGGCAATTCCACTTTTGGGTTATATTCTCGAAGGAATTGAAAACAGAGATTAAACAAATATTTTTATACCCATATCTATAGGGCTAATATTCACAATAACCAAAAAGTGGAGGCCATCCAGAGATTCAGGAATGTCAGATGAACACATAAAACATAGTAGATACACACTGTGTGTTACCAAATCCACAGGTTAAAAGTAAATACCAGTGTAACATTGTGTCGAGGGTTTTAGTCCTCAGTCCCTCCCTACCTGCAGGAAGGATAGAGAGAACACTCCCGACTAGGAAAAGCTGAGAAAGGAGAGGGCCAACTGACCACCCAAACCCAGCCCTCCCTTGATGGAGGACAATCAGATGCATCAGGGAGACCCGTCAAGGCATGAGCTCCCTTTATTGAGGAAGTTCATTCAGCTAACATAGGATACAGGAGCCTATCAGCACAAAGGTGGGCAGGGCAGGGGAGGTACTCTCATTGAGGAAGTCTATTCAGCTAACATAGGATGCATGTGCTACCTCAGAGGGAAGGGTTCGATCCCAGAGGTAGCCTTACTTTCACAAACTACAGCCACGCCTTCCAACCAGAGAGCAGGCACCATCTCAGCCAGATTCGGTCCCAAGACCAGGGAATGAGCACTGGGCGGTGAGTTAGGCCTCCTTTTATAGCATAGGTTTCCATTTCCCTGATGTGATGTGCCCCATAACAGTGTTTGGAGCTGGAGCCTTATGGGAGGTATTCAGATAATGAAGACTTTGCCTTTATGAAAAAATGTCACTCTAAAAAAGTCTGGAATGGGCTGGGAGTTTGGCCTAGTGGTAGAGTGCTTGCCTGGCATGCATGAAGACCTGAGTTCTATTCCTTGGTCCCACATACATAGAAAAAAAGCTTGAAGTGGTGCTGACGCTCAAGTGGTAGAGCTCTAGCCTTGAGAAAGTCCAAGGACAGTGCTCAGGCTGTGAGCTCAAGCCCAGAACTGGCAAAAAGTAATAATAAATAAATAAATAAATAAATAAATAAATAAATAAATAAATAAAAAAAAATAAAAAATAAAAAAGTCTGGAAGTGATTTCCTATCTTCTGCACCTCCCATCTAAGAATAATATGCCTCAGCTCCAGAGAATGCAAGGATTCTAGGGACCATCTTGGAAAAGATGAAAAGTTCCTTTCCAGGCAATCAACAGGCTAGCACTTTGATCCTGGACTTCCCAGACTCTACAACAGCAAGCAAGAAATTTCTGATCTTTTTAAACTGTTTAATCTTGGGCATTTTTAAAATAGTTGCACAAATGATGTAATGGAATATTATTCTGCCTTAAAAAGGAAATCCTGTATTACATTATAACATGTTCATTCATCCAGGACATCATGCTAAGTAAAAAGCCAGTAACAAAAGGAAAAACACTGTGATTTCTCTATGAGTTATGTAGAGCTATCAATTTGATAAAGGCAGAATGTGGAATGTTTTTCACAGGGTAGGAAATGAGAGAACGGAAACTTCCTTACTTCTTCCTTACTTCTTCTTCCTTCTCCTCTTCCCCCTCCACCCATATCCTCCTTCTTTTCCTTTCTCCTTCTCCTTCGTCTCCTTCTCCTTTGTCATCATCGTCCCTTCTTCTTCTTTTTTTTTTTGGTACCAGTCCTGAGGCTTGAACTTAGAGCCTGGGTACCATCTCTAAACTTTTGTGTGCAGGGCTAGAGCTCTACCACTGGCTCCACTTCTGGCTTTCTGGTGATTAATTGGCGTAAAGAGTCTCATGGACTTTCCTGCCTGGGTTGGCTTCCAACTTCCATCGTCAGATCTCAGAGGCCTTGAGTAGCTAAGATAACAGATATGAGCCACTGGTGCCTGGCTCCTTTTTTCTTTCTTTTGGATTTGAACTAAGGTCTTACACTTGCTAGGTAGACATACTGCTTGAGCTATATTCCCGTTTTTACTTTCTTTTCAAATGGGATCTCATGTTTTTATTTGGGCTGTCATGAACTATCATCCTATTTTTCTCTTCTGTGTAGAAGGGATGACAGGTTTGTACTACCACACCAGACTTGTTGCTTGAGATGAGTCTCACTTTTTGCTTGGCTGGCTATAATCCTCCTAATTTTTGCCTGGGATTACAGGTAATAAGGTACCATGTAGGAGTTGTTTAGTGGATACAGACTGTTAGTTTAGGAAGAGAAAATCATAGAGACTGATGATGGTGAAGTTTATACAACATGAAAAATACTTAATACCACTGAACTATATACTTTAATGTTACATTTCATGTCTGCATTCATAAACACAGCAAAAAAAATGCCCTCTCTCTCGCTCTCTCTCTCTCTGCCAGTCTTGGGCTTGAGCTCAGGGCCTGAGCACTGTCCTTGGACTTTCTCAAGGCTAGAGCTCTACCACTTGAGCCTCAGCACCACTTCCAGCCTTTTCTATATATGTGGTACTGAGGAATGAAACCTGGGTCTTTGTGCATGCTAGGCAAGCACTCTACCACTAGGCCAAACTCTCATATTTTCTACTTCTCCCAGGAGAAACTGTTTACAGGGAAATAGTGGTCTCACTCTCTATAATGTACTGCATGTCTTGGTCTCAAAACTTCTCTCTCTCTCTCTCTCCTCCCTCCCTCCCTCTCTCTCTGTCTCTTTCTCTCTCTCTCTCTCTCCCTCCCTCCCTCCCTCTCTCTGTCTCTTTCTCTCTCTCTTCTCTCTTCTCTCTCCTCTCTCCTTTCTCCTCTCTCCTCTCTCCCCCCCCCCTCTCTCTTTTGGTCAGTTTTAGGGGTTGAACTCAGAGCCTGGGCACTGTCTCTGAGCTCTTTTGCTCAAAGTTAGTGCTTTACCACTTTGAGCCACAGTTCTACTTTGAGTTTTTGAGTGCTTAATTGGAGAGAAGAATCTCATGGGATCTTTTCTGCCAGTAATGGCTTCGAACCACAGCCCTCAGATCTCAGTCTCTTCAGTGGCTAGAATTACAGGTGTAAGCCACTGGGGCCCAGCATAAATCTTACTTAGTCATGATGATGTACACAACCCAGAGGCATTTGTACTGTTTACTACTGCCAATTACTACCCGTAATGACTTCCATTGATCTAATTTACATCCCTCCTATACTCCACTCTCCCTTGCACAAATTTACTGATTCGTCAATGTAATTTTAAAAGTGTTTTATTATTGCCACCAGGAGTGATCTACACAGTGTGGTAGGTGTATTAGGCTTGAGGTAAATGAGGGCTGGGAGAAGGACGTGACAATTCAGTGGCATGAGGGGAACACAAAGGTCTGATGCCAGGCCCGTGGATGCTCAGATATGCTTCTAATGACGGCTCTGGAGGAAGCTGTCATGGCAAGCTAGGGCTAAGCCGCCAATAAGATTAAGAAACTCTTGGAAACTTAGCTGACCATCAGCGTTGAGGTCCAGCTTCTTCATCATGCGGTCAAGGACACCAGGGTCCTTCTGGTTCTGCAAAGATAATAACGAGGATGCTTATGTCACATTGTCTAAAATGCTTTCAAATATGCTGCCATACTGAGTATAAAGTATAAATAAGAGAGTTAACAGTATCCCCATTTTCTACATGTGGAAACAGCCTCTTATTTTATATAAACATCATTCACCATTCCCTAACTCATGCAGTTTGCACACTGTGATCTTTAAGCCACATTTTTGGGGGGAGGGCGGCCAGTCCTGGTGCTTGAATTCAGAGCCTGGGCATATCCTTGGGCTTTCTCAAGACTAGCATTCTATTAGTGCCACAGCACCACTTCTGGCTTTTTTTCTATGTATGTAGTAATAAGGACTAGAACCCAGGGCTTCGTGTATGCTAGGCAAGCACTCTACTACTAGGCCATACTTCTGGCCCCAAGACAAAGTCCTATAATAGTCATTCAGAGCATCCCTAAGGCTCAGGGGGCTCAGCCTGCGCTGCTCTATGGATCAGCTTGTTTGGAGTGAATGAGAAGGGGGCAGAAGTGTGGGAAGTAAGCTGCTAACCCTTTATTCCTGGCCATGTTTCATACCGGGGACTGTGCACTGTGAATTCTGGGACTAGTACCTTTGTAAAGGAAGCCAGTTCTGAATTCATGAACCTGAGGAACTCCGTCTTGGACAGAGTTGCGTTGTTTCCATCCTTTCCAGCATACTTCTGGAAAATAGCAATCAGGGACTCGATGCATCGCTCAGTCTCTGTAGGTCCAGACATTTTTTTCCCTTGGAAAAAAAAAACAAGCCACAAACACAAAAACAAATGTAGGGATCACACAAGAGAAAGATAACAAGAACTAAATGTTAGAGAACATGCCAGAGAATCTTACTTCCTTTTGAGTTGGAGCAGTTTCATAAGAGGCTGGATCATTTTTCAGGGGTTGATGGGTCCAAGACTAACATAGAAAGTCACTTTCTGTGAACTTTCTCATACGTCTCATGTATCTATCTGCTATAGGTGAAATAGTGAAGGCACATAGAGAGTGCTTGAAAGCAATTGATTGTCTAGATTATAGTAAGGATTACTGATGTTTTCAGAAGGTGTGGGCAAATATAGCTATAACTATATATATCCACAAATATGTATCAAGCATTAGCTAGAGATTGATTTGTCTCCAACTTTCTATTAATGTGTAGGGTGTTCTGTGAAGCATGAAATTGCAGTTCTTTTGAAAAATAATACTAAACTGATATTCATGTACTTTCTGGAATAAAACTAGAAGCATAGCTGTCATTGTTGATGGGATGGAAGATGAGAACATTTTAGGCATTCAAAGCATATTTCAAGCCCAGCATGGTTGCATATGCATATGATCCTAGCACTCAGGCAGGCTGAGACAGGAGGATCTCAAATTCCATCCTCCACTCCAGCTTGGGATATGGGTTTCATAGTGAGACCTTATGTCAAAAGAACAATGAAAGTACTCTGCATATTTGAGGGTTAGGAACCATTCATTTTACATGTGCATAAACTAGAGCATGGGAAGAGATGCAGCACTGCAGAGCTGCCTCTAGAATCTGGACCTGTAGGGTCTTTTCTGTAGACCCTAGCCTGCTTTTTTCACTTCCAAATGCCACTGGAATTCTCACAGGAATGGTGGGTGGACAGACTAGCTACAGAACAGAGCCACAGGTATGGCTGCAACAGAATTGAGAAGTAGATTTAAATCTTGTGCTGGGATGCTTTTTTTCATAGCAGATTCCTTAAGAAAATTATATTAGGCAGAGTGTGTGTGTGGGGGGGGAGGGGGTGGCCTGCCAGGAGAGAAGTGAGGAGCCATTGAGCTCCCTCTGGTGGTTAAGAGCAGCAAATGCAGGATTTCTGGGACCCTGCTGGGCCACACCCTTCCTCTAGAAGCTTTACCTCTTGAACATTAACAATGATTTATGTTTGAATGATGACATCTGCAACCTACTGTTTAGTCTTTAATTTCTCCTTAGGATAGACTTCCTGGATCCTAGATCAGGAGGCTTACATGTGCTAAGAATTGCCCTGTGTCCTTTACTACACAGTGGCTAGTCTCCATCCAGCTGGCCTTTCCTCCTTTCTGACTTTTTAAGTGATTTATCAGCCTACTGAGCTTCATCTACTCTTTGTATCTTGGAGTTTTTAGAGCCTTTGTGACTTCTGGAGATGGACCACTTTCTAATAGTCACAATGTTGGAGAATTTTTTCCCCTAAAGAGAATTTTTACTTAAGCAAACAAAAAGTGTTGGTAGGCAGGACTGGGAGGAAAACAAAACACCACATCCTAGGAACCGATGTGTTTACACAACATGCCCTTCTTATCAGAACTAAAATCTCACTGTCTTATGTATGTCAGAAGAAGAGAGGAAGGCTGGCTATGAGGAGCACATCAGACTGGGGAGAAGGTTCCAGGCTGGTTCCAGCTTTGTGACCGTTTTCTTATACCTACAGCTGCTTCCCCATTTATACCTACAGCTGCTTCCCCATTTTCTTGAAGAACTCAGATAGACTTGATTTTAAAAGTGCCATTTTGCTATTTTTTTATTTTCAACATTAATACTGACTACAATCTATTTTAATTTCTTTTCCTCTTGAAAACTGTTGCTGTTAGACTCAAGGAGAAAATGAAAATCTTTCTGCCCCAGGAAATTAAAATTTCTGGCCCCAGAGGCAGTTCTCCAAAGCAAAAGAAACACAATTACCAAATCAATGAAATGGAACTGTAATTTGAAGAGTTTAAGGGAACTTTGGAGCCAGTTCCTGAGGAAGCCCAGAGATTAGAAAGCTTTTCCCATGGTGGAAGAGTAGCAAAAGGAAAGAGGACCAGAGTTTGTCACATCTCATTGCACCCTTGGAGTTTTACATGGTGGAGATGAAAAAATATAATAAACCTATACTGTGAAATAATTTGAAAAAAATGCAAGGCACATACCAACATCTGAGAAAGCAATATATAACTCTCTATAGATGCATATGTGTGTATGCATGTATATATCTACATGGTGTTGTATACATAAAAAATAAGCTAAAGAAAGAAAGCCCAGGCTATTAACAGTTCCATCCATAACCAGCACTCTTCTTTCCCCAGGAATTCATGGTCTCCTCCACCTGCTTCAGTCATTCTATGTCTTCATAATATATCGGTGCTGGGACTCCCACCTGCTCACCATTCCACAAGACAAGTGACAGAGAGAGTTCCATTTTGCTTGGAGAAAACAGGGTAAGTAGGAGGGGATATAGATTACTACAGTAAAGCAGGAGTTAGCAAGGTTTTTTTTTTTTGGACAGCTGTAAATATTTCAGTACTTTGTGTTTCATATGGTCTCTGTCAATTCGCTGTTGTAGCCAAGCCACAAGGGCAGTGAGTAAGCCAATGGGTGTGGCTGTGCCTATAAAACTTTATATATGGTTTGCCTTTCATGAAATTTTCATGTGCCACGAAGTATCATTCTTCTTTTGATTGTCTATCAACCACTTAAGGAAAGTGCATTCTTAGCTTTTGGGCTGTACAGAAACCTCATCTGGCAAAATGATAGAGGCATGTTGACCCCCTTCACTGAGGTAGATCTAGGGGCGAATTAACAGGAAAGGGTACAACGTGGGAAATGGCAGGAGCAGAGAAGGGGGAAAAAATGGGTGATGGGAGTGAGTTGCTCAAAAGAAGGAAGCAAAGGGAAGGGGAGTGGAGGAGGGGGCAGGGACGGGGCGCTCCCCCCACATTCTGGCTGGTGGTTGCAGCCTTTAGTTTCTGTGTCTTCTTTAGTGTGTCTTGGCCTTTTGCCGGTTGCTTACCAAAACTCGGGTCCCCCCCCCCCCCCAGGACCCAGGCGATTAAGTTCTCCAATGTTCCCTTTCTCTTTTGCTGCCTCCCGCAATTCCAGCTCCCAACTTTGTTTCCCCCAGGCTTCCTTCGCCTTGGGCTGGGGTGGGGGGGGGGTGAGTGGGGCGGTGGTTCAGAGGCAGGGGAGAGGGATTCAGAAAAAGGGGGGGCAACTAAGATCCCAGCCACTCTCTTCTCTCCGGGCCCAAGAAGCACGGATGGAAGCGGGAAGTCCAGCCGGCCCCACCCCGCCAGGGCGCCCGGCGGGCCAGCAGTCTCGGGTGGCCTCGCCCCGCCGGCCCGGCCCCAGCCTCCGACCTAATCTATGCGGGGACGACAAAAAGAACCCCAGGTTACCACCCCCTCACCCCCCTGGGCTATTTCTACAGCTGTAATTTTAGGGTTCGTCCTTCCAACCTCCGTGGTCTAATTGCCTCCCCCAGATTTCGTTTTCCTGATTTGTCTCCCGCCACGTCCGCACTCAAGTCAAAGATAAAGCCTGCTGTCCGGCTGGGTCGTTCCCGCAGCCCTCCGCTCCCACTCCCCTTCGCATTTAAGAAGGAGAAAACGATTTAAAAGTTAGGCTTACCGAGTTGGAGTGGAGCGAGGCCCGGACGGCTGCAGGCGGTAGCTGTGTGGCTGCGGCGGCTGGGAGCGGCGGTGTGCTGTGCGCCCGGCGTGTGGAGTCCTGCCCTGCCCGTCCCCGCCGGCCGCCACGCCCGCAGGCCCGGGTTGCTCAAGCCTGACTCAGACCGCCCCCTCCCGCCCGCCCGCCCGCTCACCGGGCTTAGCCTTAAAACTAACCCTCTCCCGAGACTTAACTAACCGCTCCATTTCCTGGTGTGCTAACGTTGAAGATGGTTGGCTTTTCAGAATTAGGAATGTTTCATAGGTATTTTAGGGAAGCCTGACCATGTCTGTGGACCTTTTTCATGTATGAACTCCCTATGCAGTTCAGATAAGTAGAGGTTCCTCTTTAAAACACACAAAAAAGCAACAGTGTTAGGACTTGAGTGAGTGTGGGCTATGGTGGCTATTGCCAGCCCTTCTCTCAAGCTTTTTTTTTTTTCTTTTTTCTTTTTTGGTCAGTCATAGGGCTCGTGAATTCCTGAGCCCTTTGGTTCAAGGCTCGCTAGTGCTCCATCGCATTAGACATAGCTCCACTTCCGGTCTTCTGGTAGTCAAATGGTGACTGGAGCCAATTGGAATCTCACAAATGTTCCTCTCTTGGCTGCCTTTGAACACCATCCTTAGATCTCAGCCTCCTGAATAGCTTGGATTGGTGGCATGAGCCACTAACATGGTGTTTCTCTCAAGCTTTACATTGACAATAGTTATAAAGATAAAACTCACTTAGCTGAACCATTTTAATTGCAATTAAAAATTTCTCTGAGCATTTGCCTGCATGCAATTTCGTGTTAAGAATCAGAAGCTGGGGCGGGGGGGGGGGGGGGGGGGGGGGGGGGGGGGGGGAAGAGAGGGAAATGAGGACCAAGACATGAGAAAGGGTATCAATGTATGTGAATTAATGCACCTCCTATCTGGCAAATATAATGTAACCCTTCTTATAATTACAATAAAAATATATGAGAAAAAAAAGGAATCAGAAGCTCTTGGTTCTGATCTTAGGTCTATAACTGCATTGCGATATTTTGGACAAGGCCCTCCACTCAGTTGCTCTATGCTATTTTAGATCAGGTTGCCTTTTCTAGTTCTTAGGATTGTTGTGTATGTCACATAAAATAATGGCTTTGGGGTTTCAAAAGCTGCAGAGGAGATGTTAGCCAAAGATAATGGGCTGCTGAGCACAGCCTTTGTGACTTGCTCCTTAATACCTCTGTGACAGCAAGGCTACTGCCCTACCCCTTGAGCCACAGACCCACTTCAGGTTTTCTGGGGTAATTGGAGATAAGAGTCTCATGGACTTTAGTGTCTGGGCTGGCTTTGAACCTTGATCCTCAGATCTCAGCCTCCTGAGTAGCTAAGATTACAGGCCTGAGTCAACCTCACCCCACTTTGTTCTATGCTTTCATCTGCTCCGGATCTACAATTTCTGTTGCTTTCTTAGAAATCCATGAGATAGCCCTACCTGTGATTCAGAATTCAAGAAACAATTCATTTTTCCTAAACTACTTGTTTATCTCCCAGCTTCTCCATTTGGGCCAGTGGTTGTGTTTGTTCTTCCATTTTTGCCTACTTGGGAACATTAGAGCTATATTTGTCATTCTGAATGCTTTTCTTACTTTTCCCATGATAAATGTGCCAAGTGATATTAGTTTTATTTGCACTTTTTCTCTCTTCCTCCCTTTTTTTCTCTCTCCTTTCTCATTCTCTTTTCTACTCATTCCTTTCTCCCTCCCTTTTGCCTCTTACCCCCTCCCTCTCCTTCTTCCTTCCCCTCTCTTTCTCTTGTATCCATCCCTCATTATCCTATTCCCACTTATATTGTTCTACTCTAGATCTTATGTCCTCTTCCTCCCAGTTTTCTGACTGCACCCATTGCCCTCTATTGGCTGTTGAAGATGTATTTTTTTTTCCTGTGATTATTGCTTACTTTAAAATATCACAAAAGAAACTAATAAAATGACTACCCAATGCCTTTATGTGAAATCCAAATTTGTTAGAATCTGTATTGCTTAATGACTTTTTCTTTTTTCTTTCTTTCTTTCTTTTTTTTGTCAGCGTGGAGCTTGAACTCTGGGCCTGGATGCTGTCCCTGAGCTCTTCAGCTCAAGGCTAGCACTGTACCACTTGAGTCACAGAGCCACTTCTGGCTTTTTCTGTGTATGTGGTACCAAGGAATCCAACCCAACCCAGGGCTTTGTGCATGCTAGGCAGGCACTCTACCACTAGGCCAAACTCTTGACCCTTAATGACTTTTAATTAACTTTATTTATTTTTATTTTTATTTTTTTTGCCAGTCCTAGAGCCAGGGCACTGTCCTTGGGCTTTCTCAAGACTCTTTGCTAAAAGTATAATCTTCAGGACCGAAAGGCTAAGATTTGCATGAGGTGACTTGAACAAAGTCATGAAAAGAGATGTTGTGGAGGGGGAAGTTAGGGCAAGATCATGGCTCAATACCGATCCTATTGGATCTTGTAGTAACCTCTCAGGATTAGCTGTCTAATTCTGGTTTTGCTTTTTGGTAAACTTAAGCTGCTTGACCACCTGTGTATGGTGCAGTCCTTGTGGTAATGAACACCTGCATGTGGTGTTCTCCTGGTGTGAATAGGACCACTTGTGTGTGGTGCTCTCCTTTAAAAGCTCAGCACCACGGAAGGGGAAGGTCAGGGTTGTTCTCTATCAGCCCAAAGGTGGAGAGTAGCTGCTGTGCCTCTATTAAACTGACTCCTAGCTCAGTTCACTCAATGCTGGTGACTATTGCTCAAGGATTCTGGGACCCCAAAATGCCTGGGATATTTCAATCTGAGGCAAGTGGGACACTTGGATGCTGAAGAAATTAATCCCTTCCTGTATCTGGCTCGTGTTCTTCCATAGCTCCATGTGTCCTACTTCTTAACATACATTGCTATCATTTTTTTTGTGTGCGCATGTGTGTGTGTGGTCATGGGACAAGTCCCTAGGTGTTGTCCCTGAGTTCTTCAGCTTATGGCTACTGCCCTACCCTTCAGCCCCAGCGCCACTTCCAGTTTTCTGGTGGTTGAGATAAGAATCTCAAGGACTTTAGTGCCCACGCTGTCTTTGAACCCCGATCCTCTGACCTCAGCCTTCTGAGTAGCTAGAATTACAGGCATGAGCCACTGAAGCGCAGCTTATCATTTTCTTTTATCTTGATTGAATTCCTTTCTGGACTGGAAGCTGCTCAAGGGTAGAAATGGTGCCCTTGTCATACAGTATTCTATAATTTAGTCATTCACAGTTCTTTGAGGAAGGTCTGTGTATGTGCGGACATGTCTAAGCCTTAGGAGGAAAGTTAAAGCAAGTTAAGGCTCTGTTCTGATGGTGTACAACCTAACTCAATGAGATGAATAAATAGTATTTAAAGAGTAAGTGGAGCAAGATGTTCCAGCATAGGAGGAAGAAGAAAGACAGCTGAGTGCTGGTGGCTCATACCTTTAATCCTAGCTACTCAGGAGGATGAGATCTGAGGATTTCAGTTCAAAACCAGGTAGAGCAGGAAAGTCTATGACAAGCTTATCTCCAAATAACTATCAAAAAGCTGAAAATGAAGCTGTGGCTTAAGTGATGGAGTTCCAGCCTTGAACAAAAAAGCTAAGGAATTATACCTAGACCCTAAGTCCAAGCCCTGATACTGGCACAAAAACTGAAGAAAGAGATAATCAGGAAGTAGGAAGAGAACTTTCTGTCATCAAAGTCCATTAAGAGAGACTTCTAAGGTGAAGGGAGAGGTTGACAAGATGGAAGATTTCAAAGAGACAGAACAATATGTATGATATACATTGACTGCATTTGGCAGTTGTACCTTGAAGAACTTTTGCAGAGCAGTAGTGTAAGGTGAAGTGAGAGGCAGGTAACAGTGGGTTTGAGGAAGAATGGAAGATGAAGAATGGGGTAAAGGGGAGTGTGGATTAGGCATTTGATCAAATTGAAAATATAAAGGAACTGGGTGTAGTGGCTGCCTCCTAGCCACCTGGGAGGCAGAGTAAGGAGGACCAAGTATTGGAGGCCAGGAGAGGCAAAGTTAGTAAGACTGTCTCAAAAACAAAGTGCAAACTGAAAAGGGCCGGAGGTTTAGCTCACATAGTGGAGCATATACCCATATATGTGTGTGTGTGTGTGTGTGTGTGTGTGTGTGTGTGTGTGTGTGTGTGTGTGTCTATATATATATATATATGCACACACACATATATAACATACACATATACACACATGTATATATACCCCTACTTATGTATATATATATATATATATATATATACACACACACACACACACATATATATACACACACATATATATGCAAAAGGAGAGAATAGAGCTGGAGTGCAGACAGGATCTGGGAGGTTTAAAAGTATAGAGGTTTTAGGGCTGGGAGTTTGGCCTAGTGGTAGAGTGCTTGCCTAGCATGCATGAAGACCCAGGTTTGATTCCTAGGTACCACATACATAGAAAAAGTTGGAAGTGGGGCTGTGGCTCAAGCTCTTGCCTTAAGGAAAGCCCAAGGACAGTGCTCAGG
Organism: Megascapheus bottae; assembly: GCF_031878675.1. Lineage (NCBI taxonomy): Eukaryota > Metazoa > Chordata > Mammalia > Rodentia > Geomyidae > Megascapheus > Megascapheus bottae. The sequence goes on along the minus strand of NC_143518.1, from coordinate 40,777,885 downwards.
CCCTGACTTCAAGCCCCAGGACTGGCCAAAAAAAAGATATTAAAAACATTAAAAAAGTATACAGGTTTTAAAAGTATATAGGAGAAGCTTAAGCATGTTTCCAGTCTGTAGAGAAGTTGTTATTAAGATGAGAAGTCAAATGCACAGGTATAAAAGGATATAAATGTGTTCCATTCTTCAATAGAGCAACAGAGCAGGAGGGACTAGACTATAGATCTGGATGGGCTACTGAAAAGTGTTCTCCCTGGCTGGGGCCAGGAACTGAGTAGGGCAGAGGTGGCAGAGGTATTGAGAAGGAATCTACTGAGGATATGTGGCCTTAGAAGCAATGGAAAAGAGACCCAGAATGGCTGAGTGTTGTAAGTACTCAGAAAGCTACAATTTTGCTGTGATTTGTAAGCTTCATGACTATGTGAGTATGCCATTATATAGATTTTTTTTTCCAGATGGGCTTTCAAGTCTACCAATCAGATGAAAGAAAAAAAGCTAATGGAATGGATTTAGGGCTAGGGGTATACAGAAGGCTGTAAACAAAGGGTGAGGTGAGTGAGAAGGTAGTTTACCTGAGAAGCACAGAGGGCAGGACACAGAAGGAAGGAACAAGATCTGGGAGGTGAGGTGAGTGGGCAGGAAGTCTTCATCAAATCAAAGACAGTCAAAAAGGGGATGGGTGGAGAGAGTTAGCTCTGGTATAGTATAATTTTTCAATGAGTTTAATATTTTGTATGTATCTCTTTTATAAATAGTACTAAATTCCAGGTATTGCTGTTGGAATTAAGCTGATTTAGGTTAAGTAGTGGACATGGAAGAGGTTAAGCAGCTGTGAAGGTCAGGTGTTGGGCAGCGCAGCCAAACATGTGCTAAACTCTGAAGTGGGTGACAATGTCAGAAGACACCTGGTATGTGACACTGATAGGCTGGTGCAGAGGATGTCAAAACCTCACATCTCGTTTTCTTTCATGTCCTTTTCCTTTAATGAAATGGTATCACTGATTATCACAAGAGAACTCCTCTGTACTTTTCTTATCTCTGCCATTGCTCAAGTTTTTTGTTTTGGAGTCTGTAATTTCAGTTTCCTCTGATAAAATTCAGTGGCTTCTTCAGTGAAGCTCATCCTTTATGAAGCAATGTTCATCTTCCCCTTCTCCTTTGTATTACAAAATACTTCATAAAACCAGCTTTTTGGGGGAAGGATTTATAATGTTTTTTATATGTTTACAGGACTTATTTTAATACTTTATCTCTTTACCTAGCAAGTGAGTTCCTTGACATTATGGGTCTACCTTGCTCATCTTCGTGTTATTTATAGCAACTTATACATAGAAAAACCCAATGAATGTTCATGCGATTGAATGAAACAGCAAGCTTTCAGAGTAGAGTTTATTTTGTCAATATAGTCTAGCAGACACTTCTTTCAAATCAAGATCTTTTGGATTTCAGCCTCCTGACTAGCTAGGATTATAAGCATGTGTCACTAGTGCTTGAAATTTGGTTCTTAAAGATGAGAACTTCAAGTAGAGAATATGAAGTTTTCTTCATTTAGCTGAGGCCACTTTTAGAAGATTGAGTGACTGCTGACTCTCTGAGATTATGTTGATGTAAATGGGAATGCTGGACAATGACTCAAAAGGCCTGAGTTTGAATTCTATGTCTTTCTTTCCCTTACTAGATAAGCTGTTCTGTAATTCTGAATTGGAGTTTTCTCAAGACTAAAATCAGGATAATAATTAAGAAGATAAAAACTATAAAAGGACTGTTAAAATGTTACAGTGTTATGCAAATGTTAATTACTGTTCACAGTATTGTATAGATGAAAGTGTGCTTTGTAAAACTACTTTGCAGTGTTGGAGTATTATTATGACTGTCCTCCAAGCCCTCCCCTCTCCTCAGTTCCTAAAGCCTCTATAGGAACTCTGGAAATTTCCTCAGTTCCTACAGCCTCTATAGGAACTCTGGGAATTGTTCTGTTGCTAGGGCATCTTCAAAGCTTCAATAGAGTCTGGTGCTGGTGGGAGTCAACTGTTCCCTTTCTTCTATTGTCTGTCTTTATATACATTTACTTTCCCTATGTTTTGCCAGTCCTGGGCTTGAGCTTAGGGCCTGAGCACTGTCCTTGGACTTTCTCAAGGCTACAACTCTACCACTTGAGCCTCAGCACCACTTCTGGCTTTTTCTATATATGTGGTACCAAGGAATGGAACCCGGGTCTTTGTGCATGCTAGGCAAGCACTTTAACCACTAGGCCAAACTCCCGGCCCCCTATTTTTTTTTTTTTTTGACCTTTTTCATGTGGATGGTCAGAAACCGCTGAAGTATTCCTAGAGATCTGATTTTAGGTCTTCAGTGGTTTAGCAGAATTGAAATTTTTTTTTTTTTTTTGCCAGTTGTGGGGCTTGAACTCTGGGCCTGGGTGCTATCCCTGAGCAATTCAGCTGAAGGCTACCACTGTACTCTTTGAGCCACAGCACCAGTTCTGATTTTCTGGTGGTAAATTGGAGATAAGAGTCTCACAGACTTTTCATGCCTGGGCTGGCTTTGAATCGTGATCCTGTTTTCAGCCTTCTGAGTAGCTAGGATTATAGGCATGAGCTACTGGCATCCGGCTGAGACATTTAAGAAAAATTTCACAGTGATCCACAGGAAATTACAAGACTCACAGGAAAATTGTCTAACATTAAACTTCTGTTTTGAAGAAGTCACAGTACATTGGACATATGTTCGATCCATTGTAATCTGAATGACTCATTATCATATCCTCAGTGGCTCTGTATTACTTTTTTGGGGGGATGTCCACATTCTTCATTTTAGAATTCCAAGTTTTCCTTTGTGGTTTATCCTTTCCTTTCTTCCTTCCTCTTACCTTTCTTTTTTCTTTCTTTCATTCCAGGCCATTCATCGTGAATTCCAGCTGAATGGAATTTTTCACTATTACCTATTGGCAGAAATGTTGGTATTCCAGCTGTTTTTACTAATTCTTACTGGTTTCTAGGCATTTGGTTTGTTAAAGTATTTGAATACTTCTCAAACAGTTGTAATAATGGCCTTTGAGCTCTGAGTGCCATCCTTCTAAATCTTTATCTACTACCTCTCCTGGGCCATTCCATTTTCAAAGTTGAGTAACTTAAAGGTTGACACATGCATGGCTGGACCGAGAATCTCTAAGACTTGCTCCATCCCTGTAGCAAGGCTGCTACTCCAACTGATCAGTCCTGATCACATTTTAAATATTTTCTAGACTTTAAGAGTCCCTATTTTGTTTTCAGTTTCTGATTTTTGTTTTTGTGATGCTTTCCTTCCATCTGGAATGTTCTCTCCATCTTCTTAGTTCAAAATTTTACTTGCTATAGTTCAGATCTTAAATGTCCCCCAAAGACTTATATGGTAAAACCTTGGTCTCTTGTTTGGGGCTATTGGGCCGTGGTAGAAAATTTGAGATGTGGGGCCTAGTGGGAGGTTTTAGGTCCCTAGGAACATATTGTTGAAGGGGATTGTGGGACCCCAATCTTTGCCCTCTTCTCTTTCTTAGTTTTTGCTTATTGGACATGTTGTGAGGACTGCGCTCTATCATGTGCTTCTAGTGGCCATGTGCTGCTTTGCCATAAACCTAAAGTAATGAGGGTAACTGACCATGAACCAAAAGCTCCAAAATGGTTAAGCAAAGTAACCATTTGTCTTTGTCAGTTGATCCTATTAGTTATTTGTTATAGTAATGGAGAACTTACTAACAGATTACCTGTATGAACACTCAACTCAAAAATACCTTTTCCATGAAGCATTTAATTATTTCTTTCAAAACCTGACTCTTCTACCACTAACTACATTTTTTTTTTTGTATGGCATGTGATTCGGTCAACATTGAATTACAGGTAATTATATGCCATTTTCCCCTGGTTTGGCTTCTTTTAAGACAGGCTCTAGCAATGCCTATAATACCTTGTGTTGGTGCCAGGATTCACTCATACTTTAAAATTTTTTTTTGATAAAGATGTGATTGGCTAGCATTAGGTTTGAGGACTTTTCTTGTAATAAATGAAGAATGAAAGGTTCTTGAGAGGTTTTTGGTAATTTAGCATTATTGTGCAACAGGACTTCCTCTGGTTTGCCTTTTCCTGTCTTCTACCCCCACCCTACTCTTAGATGGCTTAAGGATGGGCAGGTTATTAGCTAAACAGTGTTTTTAGTCTTTAGCAGAACTTGTGTAAATTGCAGTGTTTTGGAGGTGAACATAATAGAAATCTGACTCAAGTTGGTTTAAAATGATTGAATTATTATTTATTATGTCCAAAAAAAGAAGTTCCAAAGCAAAGCAGGTGCCAAGGCTCTCAGATTCTGTGGTTTGGTGATGTCATCAGAGATGAGGCTTGGTTGTATTTTTACCCTGTGGTCCACATCACTCTTGTAATCATGGGATAGACACAAGGAGCAGGCGACACACCAGGGGTATACATTTCTTTGTTCAAATCCAATAAAAGAGACTAGTCTTCTCTTGAGTCTCTCTGTCCAGAATGGTTTAGAACTGTCAATTACTGAACCAATAACAAGCCCAAGGTACAGAATTACCTAAATTAGCTGAGACAAGTATTTTTGGGTAGAATGCATGTTGGGGAGCTGTTGCATATTGTATTTTCCAAACATGGCCATGATAATATTTGTTTCCTATATGTTCCTCTTACAAAGTGACCTGCACTTTTTTTTTCCACCAAGAGCTGGATTCTACATTTCATCCCCTTGTGTCTGGGTAGACTTGTGGCTTATTCGGAAATGATGCTACACGATTAAAATTAAAGTGAACATTAAAAGATGATGTGGCTTCTTCCTGGTTCTCTCTCAGGAAAATCATGGAAACTAGCACCATGGTATGAAGAAGCTCAAACTGCGTATGGAGGGTACCAGGAGTCAACACCAGGTTGCCTTGTAAGTGAAGGGTCTGAGAAGTGGATAGGACCTAGTCTCACTGACCCTAGTTCTACCATGTGAAGCTGAGGACAGTTGTTTCACTAGCCACAGTTAAGGGTAGTTTGTTATACAGTGGTAGATAGCTATAACTAGAGCCCATTGTAGAAATATTTACATTACTTCATTTTCTCTAGTGTCTTATTCCTTTTGGATTAGGTGTTGAGAAGAGGTTTCAGGAAGAGGCTTGAGGAAAGATTCCAAGCCAGAAGAAATCTGATTATCTAGTTCAATTTGTTCACTGAGTTTGGAAATTCTTTATGAGGCTATGGGATTCAAGATTTATAATAATATTGCTATTTTGCACAATGTTTTCCCTTAGAAGTTGCAACAGAAGTCAGCTGATTGTTTTTCTTGGATCTCAAATGCCTAATTACAATCATAATTAATATGTATTTCTTTTTTAATTTCAAGTGTGGGCATGCTGATGGAAGAAAACCTTGCTAAGACATATCTCTCAGAAGAGTTCCTTATCTGTTTTCTTAACTTAAGATTTTGCTGTAGCTGTCAAAATGTTTCAGTTAGTAGATGTAAATATTCCTTAGTTGTTTTATCTGGAGAATAACTGAGTTCGCACTTTAGAACAAAAAGCTTGTGTTCTTATATCATTAACATAACCATAGATTAAAATTAATAAAACAATCATTTATGGTGTGATTTTGATAGGGACATAGGTATCTGAAAGAAGTTCCTTAACTAGGTGTGGCTAAAGGAACTATTGCTATCTTGAACCTGTACGTTTGCTTTGTTTCACTGATTTTTTTTTTTTTTTTTTTTTTTTGTGGTTCCTGGGGCTTGAACTCTGAGGCCGGGAACTGTCCCTGAGCTCTTCAGCTCAAGGCTATCACCTTACCCTTGAACCAAGCCCCATTTCCCACTTTCTAGAGTTTATTTAGAGATAAAGAGTTTCAGGTCCTTTTGTGCTGGGGCTGGCTCTGAACCTTGATCCTCAGATCTCAGCCTCCTGAGTGGCTAGGATTACAGGCATGAGTGTTGCACCCAGCAAAACTTTTTTTTTTTTTTTTGGTAAAGCAAGTTTTTCAGAGACATCTCAGAGTCTCCCCAAAATTAAAGTTTGATCCCTATAATCCCTTTCTTTACCAGTTAATTTCCAGTTGCAGAATTGAATATTATTGAAACAGGCGATTTATCCCCTTTGTCAAATGCATTTTGGCTGAGGTAGCCTATTCCTGGAAATGGTTCTTTCTTTGCACAGCCTTTGTCCAGCAACCTACCTACATTTGGGCCTATATTGAATATCCAGGCCATTGACAGGATGAGAACAACTTTCAGATTCAGCATTATCCAAGAATTTTCATTCTTTGCTTATCAATGTGGAGGAACTTTAGTTGTATCAAAATTTCAAGACCAGATATCTCAATGACTTTGCTTGATCCTATTTTTTTTTAAAATTATTTCAAGTTTTCTGTTATGTATATCACCAAGACAGGAAGTATGTGTTGGGTGAATAAATAGAATATTATCACCATTGGAGATAAAGATGAAGCCAAGTGGGCTACAGAAATTGTGAGAATCAAAGGCAGGCCCAGAAGTAGAATTCTTAGCTTTAGGCAAATATTTGTTCATCTTAAGACTTAGTGGAGCAACTCATCCTTTCTAGAGGCCTTCCTGTACAGCTCTGTCTTCTCTCCATCTTGTCAAGCTGATCACTGACATAGTATGTGAGGTTTCCTTCCCAGTCCCTTCCTAATCTTTCTATATTATGATGGGAACTACCAAGATCCTCAACTACTCTGAACCAAACAGTTCCATTCTTTTATAGGCAAGCCTGAAGCCAAGCTAGGACCTCGAATATTTCCAAGCACTGATCAAATATGCCCACATTGATACCCCAGACACGGAAAGAACTGGCCTAGGCCCTGAGCCAAATCCTTTAAACTTCATTCCTGACATTTTTATTCCTGGATTTCTAGGGAGAACTCTTTATCTGTCAATCCCTCCTCCCTCCTTCTCTCCCTTCCTCTTTCTCTCTTTTTTTCTTTCTCCCCTTTCTTGAGACAGGGTCTTGGGATGTTGCCCAGCATTTCCTTGGGCTTGAGTAGTCTTTCTGCCCTTACTTCTCTAGTAGCTGGGACTACAATTGTGTGTTAGCATACCCTGGAAATAGTCCTCCCTCCCTCCCTCCCTCCCTAAATGGCCAATCTTGGGGAGGTTTAGGACACTCTCTTGTGGGAATTTCCCTGCCAACCCTTTCGGGAAAGCTTTGGCATTGGTTTTGGCTTAGTGGAAAATACTGTAGTGCTCACAGATACCTTGGCAATTTCTGGCACATCTTTCTCTCTACCCTCTATAACCAGAGGGTACAGAGCCTGTGAGAGGCGATTGATTTGGACGAGGTCATGCATTAAGCACAAGACTAAATCATATACAAACTGTAATTATAGTAGCTGAGCCTTAGTCAGTTACCAAATTAACTAGTGAAGCCCTAACCTATTAAGTTGGCTCTACACTAAACTTCTGTTTCTTATAAATGATACAGGTTATGTTATTGGTTTGATCTGTGAAACTACCTTGGTTCTATAGGTGGGAGAACTTTTTAGAAATTTGTTTATAATTCTAAAATTATTTACTTTTCAGATAGAAATTTATACTGTACATACACACACATTTCCAGTTTGCTTTGTTTTTAATAAATGATCTATTTTGGACATCACTTTCATATTAATGCATCTTTATACTTTATTCTTCTTAATGACTACATAGTATTGTTTTATACAGATACAATAGCACATGTTTGTTAAATAGGTTTTTATTGAAAGAGAACTAGGGGGTTTCACTTTATTCCCTTGAGAAATGTTCCAGAAATTCTGTGCGTGTACAGACACATTTGAGGGAAAACTGGAAGCTGTATCAGTGGTTTCCAGGATATGAATATTTGGAGTTTTGACAGATATTGCCAAATAAATCTGCAAGGGTTTGTGCTTTTATCACATAAGTCAGCAAGTCTGTTGAGACAGTGAACATGGAAGGACACAGAAGCTGGATGCTGAGGTACCATCCATCTTGTGTTTCAGCCTCAGTGAGACCCTACCAGATAGGGAACATTCTTCCCTGGAGTTCTACTTTGGTACCTGCTGCCTCTTTTATATTCCCCTCCTCATTTCTGGATTGGTCCCCTGAAGATCCTTGGCCTCCACTCTGTACATTTAGTGCCTGGCAGTATCCTGCTGTTTTTAGTCACCCCTTGATTCAGAGCTAAGCAAAAAACAAACCACAAGAAAAAAAAAAAAAAAAAAAAACCAGCCCATGAACAGGAATTACCTGTTTCTTAATCTGTTATTTTTCTGGAATGTTTTTAAGGTTGCACTTCAGTGTTTATTAACACATAGTCCTAGCTGGGGCCTCTCAACTGGACAGCATATCCTTGTGGTCTGTTGGGCGTTGTCTCCAGGAAGCCAGAAAAGAAAATGCCCTCCTGAGCAAGGTGGTTTGAATTTTAAACAGCAGACAAGAATCAGAAGAAAGCAGTAGAAAACTGACGGCATCACAGTAATTGCATGCGAAGATGATTTATTCAGGATATATCCATTGTGTGCCTACAGCTTTCCAATTCAGTGGGCCAAGGAGCAAAACGTGTGTGTGTGGCTGCTGGGGCTTGGGTTTCCTGCAGAAGTGATTTGGACCTCTGACTGCACCCCAACTCCCAGTTTTATTCTCATCAGAGAAAAGCTTGCTGCTATGCCTGTCCTGGGAGCCACTGTCAATAGGGAGATCTAGTTGGGAGCAGAAAGCTGCAAGGGGTTTGATGACATGACAGGAAAAAAATGTACTTGTTCCTGTAGGGTTTGGGGCCTGGAGCAGAGCTGGGGCTCAGGGCCACTCCCAGGAAATGACTCAGGGACCCTTTAAGGGTGCTCAGGGGCTTAGTGTCATGGTGGGGGAGGGGAGATGTGGGTGGATTCTAGGCTGTGCTTACAGGCCAAGCTACTACAGGATGTGCTGTCCTGCTGAGATGGACTTTTGCAACCTGATCTCTCTAAAAATGCCAGAAAACACCTGTTTCAGAAACTACCAGAGGGAACTGTGATCCCCACCTTCATGGCTTTCCATTCTAGAAGCTGTGGTATGGTCTCACCTGCAGAGTAGAAGAGAAGAACTGAACCTCCCTGCCCCTGCTGGGCAGGGAGTGCATACCTTATACCACATGGAGTTTCTGGTTTTCTTCACAAATAAGGAACTTGGCAAGTTACAAGCAAGTTATAGGAAACTTGTAAAGTCTTAACCCCCAATACACTACTACTATTTAGCCTTCCCCCCACCCTCCTCTCTCTCTTTCTCTCTTTCTCTTTTCTTCTCTCTCATCATTTCTATGAATAATTTGTAGAAGAAAGAGCAATAAAAATAGCAACTTTAAAATTTCTGTTGATGGTGGGACTTGAACTCAGGGTCTGGGCACTGGTCTCTTTTGCTCAAGGTTAAGACTCTACCAATTTGAGCCACAGCTCTGCTTCCAGTTTTCTGGTAGTTAAGTGGAGATGAGAGTCTCATGGACTTTGCTGCCTGAACTGGCTCTGAACTTCAGTCCTCAGATCTTAGCCTCCTGAATTGCTAGGATTATAGACATGAGCCACCAGCACCTGGCAAAAATATTTCTTAATTTATGGCTCATAACTATAAACCTAGCCACTCAGGAAGCTGAGATTGGAAGATCGAGATTCAAAGCCAGCTCAGGCAGGAAAGTCTATGGTATTCTTATCTTCAATTAACCAGCAAGAAGCCAGAAGTGGAGTTGTGACACAAGTGGTAGAGTGCTAGCTTTGAACAAAAAAAGCTAAGAGAACTCAGGCCAAGATTCAAGCTCTAGTACCTGTACAAGGAAAAAAAAAGCTAGGACATGTCTCTTGTGGTACATTGTTTGTCTAGCAAATGCAACTCTGAGTTCCAATCCCAGTAATATTTCCCCATCTCAAAATAGTGTACAGTTTGTCAGTTGTTACCAGATAGATGTATCTGTAACAGGTGGACATGGCTCAAGTGATAGAGTACCTGTTTTATCAAGCAGGAGACCATGAGTTCAAACCCTAGTACCACTATATGTATTCATAAGTTCATAGTACATCACTGATTTTTTTTCTTTTTCTTTTTTTTTGCCAGTCCTGGGCCTTGAGCTCAGGGTCTGAGCACTGTCCTTAAACTTTCTCAAGGCTAGAACTCTACCACTTGGGCCACAGCACCACTTCTGCTTCTTTTTTTTTTTTTCTATGCATGTGGAACCGAGGAATTGAACCCAGCTCTTCGTGCATGCTAGGCAAGCACTCTACCACTAGGCCAAACTCTTGGCCACTACATCACTGATTTTTAAGAAAGTACACTAATGGACTTAACATCTGTCTTTCAGTTGAGTTTGCAAACATCTACCTTCTTAAATTTTAGTTTCTTAACTTTCATTTATTTGGTTTTTATGGTGGTGAAAAGGGATGTGAAACTTTCAGGGAATTTGAAGGTACTAGGTAACTTCTTGGGTGGTAGAAGAAGTATACTCAGGCCTATTATGGGTCTATAGAGAAGTAGGCAGAAGTGGGGGAATCATTTCTTTTCTTAAGATAGAAGCCACACCCATTTGGCTGTGGCATTCTGTTACTGCCAGTGGTGAGGAAGGTTCTAGTCTCTGGTGGTGTGTTCCTGGCAGAATAATATTCACCGCTTCCCAGTCCAGTTTGAAGAGAATAAATCAACCCTGCTTAAGGAAGAAAAACAGAAAAAACAAAACAAAACAAAACACTGGTGCCATTGGAACCAAATGAAGGAAGAAAGGGATATAGGTGAATCTGCTGTGCTCAAAGCTTATCTTATATAAAATATTTGGTTATGAATTCATCATTTGCTTGCCATATTTCTTGCCAGCCAAGCTGGAGTCAATTTCAGGATTACTTAAAAACCTGATTATAGTAAGTCATAAACCCTGGAGAGATGAGTCTAGTCTCATGGGATTTGCTGTCCCTGCTGGTTTTGAACCTTGGTCCTCAAAGCTCAGCCTCTTGAGTAGCAGGGATTATAAGAGCCCTCAGCACCTGTACAAAAGCATTTTTTCCCCTATATTACCATATAGCAGAAAGAGATGTCTGGTACCAGAGAAGATATTGAGGATGGGGGAAACTTAAGCCAAAAGTCCTCATCTCAAATCTCCAGCACTTTCCCCCTTTTCCCTCCTCCCCCCAGTAAAGCCCAAATCAAAGACCTAATGAAAAGGAACTGGCCAAATTTCATCTCAGTTCAGGGAAGAGGAAGGGGTTGGTCAAATTTCATTTCAGTTCAGGAAGAAGAAATCGAGGGCGTCAACTCCTCCTTTTGCACCAAGCTCATAGGAGCCACAGAGACTTCTGGGGTATCTCACAGGTCCAGGTGTGGTAGAGAGGACTCTGTACTCTGACCTTATTTTTTATTTTGAATTTCTCAGTGGACAGCTCACAACCCAAACATTCCAATTGCATGGGGGGAACCTAGCTCACCCTGATTCTAGTAGCTTCCCCAACCCCCTATTTATTATTAATAAGCATTACATGACCCAGGAGAGAAACTTCAGCAAAATATTGAGCAACTAATTGTCCTCCCCTCCCCAGTTCTCTTAGCCTGTTTGTTCGCTTTCTCTCCTTCTATATCATATGTAATAGTTTTCATTTTTTCTACATTTTGGTGAGATAATTTTTTTTGTCAGTCCTGGGGCAGGACCTGAGCACTGTCCCTGGACTTTCTCAAGGCCTGAGCTCTACCACTTGAGCCTCAGAACAACTTCCAGCTTTTTTCTATATATGTACCAAGGAATTGAACCCATGTCTTTGTGCATGCTAGGCAAGCACTCTACCACTAGGCCTGACTCACGGCCCATGAGACAAATTTTTACATAAATGGGGAAAAAAAAAAGAAGCCACAGCAACAGCTCTTTTGTTGATGATGGGAAATGCCTTCACCCAACCATGAGAAAATATTCACCAATACCAGTAAATATTTAAATCTTTTTTTAAACTAGGGGTTAGAGGTATGTGAGCAAAATTGAACTCCCTGTCTGTAGCAGGGAGGGAGCTTTTGGCCTGGTGAGTGGGGAAAGAAGGAGGCTTTAGATGGAATTAGGTTGAGAGTTGTCAAAACACACAGAGCAAGATTTAGTTCCTGCAAGATTTTATTATCCATGGAGCTCAGATCACCCTGAGATTTTAGGAAGGAAGTTAAAGAATCTAGGTTAGGGTGAAATAGGCAGTGTAAATATTTGAGGACACAAGTATGCGATTCTTCAGCTACCACCACTTTCCTTGGTTCCCTGTTGGGAAAGGAGATCCTCCTCTTTCTCCCAGGTGTAGGAGGGCTGAAGGAGAGGGGAGATTGGATGAGAAAGAGTTACTGGGGTGTGGAGAGTTCCCCAGCTGTCTCCTTAGCTGTTTGCTAACTTGGTGATTGGTTTAAGAGATGTAGGGACTGCCCTGCTGGTGACCTTTGAAGTGGATTATAATCCCGAAGGAGCTTTACAATGAGACACCCCCCATTGACAATGGGGGTGGCCCATTGGGTTAGAAAGCTCTTTTCCCTCCAGATCTGAACATAGGAATTAATTATATAGTAAGTATATTTTGAATCAGTACATATGCTAACCCCTTTCACCCATGCTAGAATAAGGGCTCTTGTTAGAGCAGTCAGCTTAGCCTATCAGGATGAAGTTTTAGAGGACAGAGAAGCTGCTTCTGTTACTTTGTGGGAGGAAAACAAGAGTAATTGTCATGGTACCCTTCCATTAATGGTGTATCCTGCCTGAAGGGGTGGGCTTTTTGTGACTCAGGGACTCCAGAGAGATGAACTTCACAGATGTGGGCAAAAGAGTTAGAGCTAGATCTATAGCTTTCAGATAATTGTTACTTTCCCTCAAGGTTTCTGTAACCTTCTCAATGAATTACTAAAAAATTAGCTCCTGCTAGTTTTCTTCATGTGGAAGATGAATTGGTTACAATTGAAAAGTAAGCCTGCAAAAACCATCACTTGGAGACTGAGGCATGATTTTCAGAAAATAATTTTCACAGATCACCTCAGGCCATTTACCTCAGAACCCTGAATGTATCTTAAAATTCTAGTTTACATTTAATTCACTGTCCAACTTTTATTCCTTAATGCCCTTTTCTAATCCATTGTGACACTTAAGAGTGTAATGTGTTAGAAGGTAAGGCATTGCCAGCTATCTCCAAAGAGTCTTGATTAGGTACTGTAGCACTCTTTGCCTTGCATTCTTAAGTGAGAGAGGAACATTCATGTCTCCTGTGTATCTCAAATTCTAAGAAGAAACTAACTGAAGATGTAGTTCTTCACATTCAAGCCCACGCAGGGTTAGGGCAGTGAAGTGAGGTTCTTCATTGTCTCTTGCCAAATGAAGTCTGCTTACAACATTACAGTCATTTACCACAAGGTGGCGGAGAAGCCCTATCCATGAAGACACGTGAGCCTCCCAGGCCCACACACTGCCTGAAGCAGGTCCACACTGGATGATGATTAGCCAGCAACTGAATGGCTGGCTGTAGGCTGGCTCAGTTTGGTGAAAGAGACTCCAGAAAGAGGCTGGAAGGAGAGTTGTGCAGCATGAATAAATAGGGGGAGAAGTCAGGATTCATTTGTTACAGTAATAATTATTTGTGTGTATATGTACATAGACATGTACACACGTATACTAGCATATATGTACACATACATATTTATATATTGGATTGATCTGTATATTTATGTATTTATATATTTATCTATGTTTTAATGGGATTTGTTGGATTTTTTTTCTTGATGGTCCTGAGTCCTGAGCCGGAGCACTGTGGGCCTGAGTACTGTCGCTGAGGTCTTTTGGCCCAAGGCTAGTACTCTACCACTTGAATCACTACTACCTGAGCTAGTACTACTTCTGGCTTTTTCTGTGATTAATTGAAGTTATAAATCTAACAGACTTTTCTGCCTGGGCTGGTTTTGAACACCAATCCTCAGATGTCAGCCTCCCGAATAACTAAGCTCACAAATATGAGCCACTGGAACCCCTGAATGCAGGATTTTGATATTAGGGTCTTGATGCCTTTGAAAAGAAACTTTTTATGTTCTCTGATGTAAGTTAAATAGCATAGAAGTGATTCATTCTATGAATGTTTGTAAATATTCACTATGAAACACACTTGCCTAAGGTTTCTGAAATGATAGCTGCTTGGTGATCTTCTTGGTTTTATTAATGGTTATGGTTCTTTTTTGTGTGTGGGTCATGCAGCTTGAACTCTGGGCCTGAGTGTTGTCGCTGAGCTCTTCAGCTCAAGGCTACCCCCTACCTTTGAGCTACAGCCCCACTTCCCATTTTCTAGTGATTAATTGTAGGTAATTATAGTGCCTGGGCTGGCTTTGAACCAGATCTCAGCCTTTTGAGTAGCTAGTATTACAGGCGTGAGCCACCACACCTAGATAATTGTTATGGTTCTATCTTCCTTAGCATCAGTTTTTCTAGAAAAATTACCTTTTAAAATAGTTATAATTCTATTCCCTTATATTTGGTATCTCTATAGCTATTTATGGTCTGTCTCTAGTATTTTTTCTTTCTTATTTTAATTATTTACCAAATGTTTACGTTCTTTGGTTCATTAATAAATTCCATGACTATTCCATTTTCTAGACCCTGAATGTCTATTTTGAAATATTTTTTCTTTCCTGATTTTTCCTTTCTTTTTTATTATTTGTGGGTGTGGGGCTTAAACTCAGGGCTTGGGCATTGTCCCTGAGCTCTTTTGCTCAGGGTTAGTGCTCTACTAATTTGAACAACAGTGTCACTTCCAGTTTTTTCTTCTTTTTTTTTTTTTTGTGGGTAATTGGTAATGAGAGTCTCACAGTTTTTCCTGCCTGGACTGGCTTTGATCTGTGATCCTCAGATCTCAGCCTCTTGAGTAGCTAGGATTGCAGAGAGTGACTTTCTTTTAAAAGTTGCTAATACATAAAACCAACATAGATTTTATATGTACATTTCAATGAATTTGGACAGCTTCACAAACTGTGATGTCATTGTCACAAATAAGGCATTAAACATATCAATTACCTCAAATTTTCCATGTGCTCTTCCATGATTTGGTTTTGCTATGAACACTTAACATGAGATCTATCATTTTAATATATTTTGAAGTATACAATATCATATGATAACTGTAAGTATTACATTGTTCCTAGATCAATATAACTTACCTATCTTCTTATTTATGTATATTAGTTATATAAAGGGATTTTGTTGGTATTTCAATAAATGAATTTATTGTACTTTGATAAGATTATTCTCTTATATCATGTTCTTTTCCCCCTATTTTTAAAGTTTTTAATGTGTTTCATTTGCCATCTTCTTACGCAGACATAATGTAATAATATTATTCAACCTACATCATTTTCTTTTGCTGTGCCCCTTCTGTTTGCTCCCTACAAACTGTCCTACACATTTGTCATAGATATGTGTGTGTATCTCTAGGTTTTATATATGGCAGATGTGATATTTGACTTTCTGAAGTTGGAGGAAGAGGAGTAAGAGGAGGGAGGAAAGGAAGGAAGGAAAATGAAAAAAAGAGTAGAGAGGGGGAGGGAAGAAGGGAAGAAAGAACAGAGGGAGATATAAAGGAAAGGACTGTGAGAAGCAGATTAAAATGGTGAGAGGAGAGGAATACAGAAGAGAAAAAAGGGGGCCGGGAGTTTGGCCTAGTGGTTAAAGTGTTTGCCTAGCATGCATGAAGACCCGGGTTCGATTCCTCGGTACCACATACATAGAAAAAAAAAGCCGGAAGTGGTGCTGAGGCTCAAGTGGTAGAGCTCTATCCTTGAGAAAGTCCAAGGACAGTGCTCAGGCCCTGAGCTCAAGCCCAGGACTGGCAAAAAAAAAAAAAAAAAAAAAAAAAAAAAGAAGAGAAAAAAGAGTAACAAGAAAATGAGAAAGTGACTGAAAGAAAAACAGCAAGAGGATACCAGGAATTATATCCTCAAACTTGAAAGAGCAAGTCAGCAACACCAACAGCATCACCAACAGCTACTGCCGTGACTGTATGAAAAACCCAGGAACAGCAGGTCTTGCTGCCAGGGACTGATTTACCTAGAAGGTGGGGAAATGTTTATACAAGGATAATTCCTTTCAAAGGAAGGTTTTTCAAAGCAAAAATTTTAATTGTATTACTGTCACTAGTCACTTCCAACAATGTCCAGTCATAACCACAGAGGCCCTTCCCTTTAGACAGACTTCTCTTCTGTGATCACACAGCATCCCTTCTCCTCCTTCAGAAAATAAAATTATTTCAGCCCATGCCTGGAACCATCTCAATATGGGTAGGAAAAAGTTTTCTACATAAACTCAGAAATAATGAAATATCACTGATTCAATACCTCCTTACAAAAGTGTTTTGTTTTTTTTTGGTTGGTCTTGGGGCTTGAACTCTGGGCCTGGGCGCTGCCTCTAAGCTCTTAAGCTCAAGGCTAGCACTCTATCACTTGATCCTCAGTGCTACTTCTGGTTTTCCTATGGTTAACTGGAGACAAGTGTCTCATGGACTTTAGTGCCCTGGCTGGCTTTAAAACATGATCCTCAGATCTCAGCCTCCTGAGTAGCTAGGATTATAGATGTGTGCCAGCAGCATTCCACTGTTTTTGTATTCTTTTGAGTATATACTTTGTGAATTCTTGTAAGTTGCTTGGTGCAATGGGGATATTCAGGAGAGAAAGCATGTAGAATAAACATCATTTTTTTTGTGTGTAACAAACATCATGGGAAAATTCAAGATGTTACCTTAATTGTTTTGTTTAACATAATGATTTCTACTTTTGGTCATTTGCCTGTGAATTACATACTTTCAACACTCTTGATTGTTGATAATACTCTATTGAATATAAAAAGACTATATTTTCTTTATCCATTCATCAGTTGTTGAGCACTTGGGCTGAGTCCATATTTTGTCCATTGTAAAGAGTGCTGCTGTAAACATGGTATGCGGATGTCTTGACTCTAGGAATATTGACTTGGATTCTTTCAGTTATATTCCCAGAAGTGGCATAGGGATCATATAGTAGATCTATGTTTAGCTTTTGAAGGAACCTTCATACTAATTTCCATAGTGGTTGCATTGATTTACATTCACACCATTATGGTAAAAGGGTTGATTTCCCCCCACATTTTCACTAGCATTTGTTGTTTGTTTTCTTGATGACAGCTATCTGAGTGAGATGGAATCTCAATTATATTTTGATTTTCACTTCTTTAATTGATAAAGATATTGAACATTTCTTCATGTCTTGCTTAGTCATTTGTATAACTTCTGGAAACTGTTTATTTGTCCACTTATCAATGGGGTCATTTATTCTTTTGGTGTTTACTTTTTTTGAAATCCTTATTAGTCCTTAATGGATAACTGGCATTTTTTTCTCTCATTCTATAGCCTTTCTTTTGATTCTAATGATTATATTCTTTGTTGTACCAAAACTGGAAGACTCTCAATTGAAGTTTTTGTGTTATTGAGCCTTTCATTGTCAGGATTTCAACCCAGTTTTTTTCCAGGATCTTTATTGAATTTTTCTTTTATATACTATTATATTTCATTTCATTAATTTATTGGAATTCCCTAAGTTCATTCAGTTGTTTATTTCTACCTCTTTGAATTCATTCAGATTCTTATGCATGCCCATTTTATTTATTCTTGGTGGTACTAGGGATTGAACTCAGGGCATGTCTATTTCTTTTACTTTATACAAAATGGAGAGTTTTATTCAGTGGATATAAAAAGTTGAGCATGGGAGGGCTCAGGATTGTTATCTCTGTGGTGCTTGCTCTTCTTGTTTGTTTGTTTGTAAGTCATGGGGCTTGAACTCTGGGCCTGGGTACTATCCCTGAGCTCTTTAGCTCCAAGCTACTGACCCACCCCTTGAGCCAAACCCCCACTTCCTGTTTTCTAGTGATTAATTGGAGATAAGAGTCTCATGTTCTTTAGTGCCTGGCTGGCTTTGAACCATGATCCTCAGATCTCAGCCTACTGAGTAGCTAGGATTACAGGTGTGAGCCACCTCACCTGGCTGTGCTTGTTCTTTTGATGCTGTGCTGGAGTGTGGACTTTATACTTTAAGAAACACAATAAATGTCAGATAGGATGGTGTAAAAATCAAAGCACTGGATAAAAGAGAGCCACATTTCTGCACAGAGACAGGGTAATATGGGTGATTTTTTCTCATTAGTAGAATCCTTGACTTCCTTCACAAAATGAGTAATCAGCATCAGAAATGACGAAGTAGTGTGTGTGTGTAGATCAGAAGGACATGCAGAACAGGTATTAGATGTAATTATGAGGTGTTTCTGATTAGCTTTCAGAAATTGGCCTCCACCTACTCTCTTTGAAGGCTTTGATTAGGGGGCACTGTTCAGGCCACTGGTATCTTCTGTATCCTGGTGCAGTCACTGAGTCAGCATGACAAGTCTGGGGGAAAAAAAGTGGCTTTGTGAGGCTACTTCCTTAATACTACTCCTGGGCTTTTGTGTTGTGTTTTTGATTTAGACATATGGATCTAGAAACTGAATGTCCTTCCACCCCGCAGTGATGGGACAATGAAGTAATTAACTGAGGTATCTTGTGCCCAGATATCCAACTAGAGATCTGGAAAGAGCTGGAGCTCTTTCCTGGAATTCTTGAATTCCTGGGAATTCAGGAAGCCCGGACTAATCCTGGCTTTGCCCCTCAAGAGGAATGGGCATGTCATATCCCTTCTCTAGATCATCCTCATCCAGTCTTCCTGCAGACTGCCAGGTGGACCTGTCCTGAAATTCAGGAATCTTTTTTTTTTTTTAAACCGGTCCTGGGGCTTGAATTCAGGGCCTGAACACTGTCCTTGGGCTTTCTCAAGGCTAGAGCTCTACCACTTGAGCCATAGCACCACTTCCATCTTTTTCTATGTATGTGGTACTGAGGAATCAAGCCCGGGTCTTCGTCCATGCTAGGCAAGCACTCTACCACTAGGCCAAATTCCCAGCCCCCAAATTCAGGAATCTTAAGAAAGGGATTTCTAACCTATATTGAGGGATAGTTGATAACGTTAAGATTTTGTGTAACATTTATAACAGATACACAAAAATGAAACAAAGAGAGGTTAAAGGACTTGCTCATAGACATACTATACCTAACTCAGTAGACTTAGTACTGAGTGTACTCTGAACACAGTATGACTCTGAGCTTGTGGTCTTAATCACTACTCCATTCTTCCAGTATTTTTCATTTTCTCTCTGCCTAGATACTTGTCTTCTGATACTTTGAGGAGTCATTATGAATGGCTATTTATTATTGTCAGAATAGGAGTAGGAGGAGTAAGTAGGTATACCTTGCATTGGTATAGACATGCCTTCAAATGCTCTCTGAGTGCTTGCTTTCCCAGGGTTGATTCTCTCAACCTTACTGTTCTGGGATTTAGTAATTAATCATGCAAACATGCCACTTTCTTAGATGGTCTTTTGTGATTTTGTCTTCTTTTTTTTTTTTTTTTTTGCCAGTCCTGGGCTTGAGCTCAGGGCCTGAGCACTGTCCTTGGACTTTCTCAAGGCTAGAGCTCTACCACTTGAGCCTCAGCACCACTTCTGGCTTTTTTCTATGTATGTGGTACCGAGGAATTGAACCCGGGTCTTCGTGCATGCTAGGCAAGCACTTTAACCATTAGGCCAAACTCCCGGCCTGTGATTTTTGTCTTCTTATTTGTTTTTGTCACTGTGCTTATCAAAGTTTGGAATTATATTTTGTTTTTGTGCTAATTTTTTTGGAGAGGTTGGTTGTGGGGCTTGAACTCTGGGCCTGAGTACTGTCCCTGAGCTCTTTAGCTCAAGGCTAGTGCTTTACCACATTGAGCCACAGTGCTACTTGCAGTTTTCTGGTGGTTAATTGGAGATAAGAGTCTCATGTTCTTTAGTGCCTGGGGCTAGCTTTGAAGGCCATACTCAGATCTCAACCTCCTGAGTAGCTAGGATTACAGGCATGAACCACTGTGCCTGACTATGAATAACATTTTTGTGCCCTAATTTTTAAAACGATTTTTTCATTAGCCTTTATGCTCTATGAAGTCAAGAGTTACGTTTGCTTTTTTTTTTTAATTTTTTTTTATTGTAATTAGTAAAAGGGTTACATGATATTTGCCAGATAGAAGGTGCATTAATTCACATACATTGATACCCTTTCACATGTCTTGGTACCCGTATCCCTCCCCCCCCCACACCCACGTTTGCTTTTTTCATAACTATATTTCTTATATATGTAGTTCAGTAGATGATCAGTTTAATTAATTGGCAAATAAGTCCCTCCCATGTTTGATACCACTCTAAGTACAATGTCAAATAGATAACACATGTATATTGAACAATTATGCATGGCAGTTTACTGGATAATTTCATATTCCCTTTGTTCTTTTTAAATTGAACTTTTTTGGGGGTGGCACTAGTACTAGGGTTTGAACTCAGGGCCTCATGATTTCTTAGCTGGCCCTCTACCACTTGAGCCATACTGACAGCATTGCTTTTTTCTGGTTATTTTGGAGATGTAGTCTAGCAAACGTCACTGCTCAGGCTAGCCTTGAACAGCAATCTTCAGCCTCTTAAGTAGTTAAAATTTTTAGGCATGAGAGATCGACACTTGGTTTAAACAAGATTTATTACTGATATGTAATAAACAAATCATAGTTGTACAACTTAAAATTTGTCAGAACATGGTCAGTTCTATGTAATCACCACCCAAGTCAAGAAATTTAACATTAACTAGTCTGCCAGTAATTCTCTATACTCTACCCATGCACTCTTCTCAAGGGGTATTCATTATAATGACTTCCAATTACTCAGATTAATTTTTCTCTTTTTGAACATTTTGTGAATGCAGTCTAGTATAAAGGCTTTTGATCTGGCCTTATTTTGTTCAATATCATGTTTGTAAAGTTCTATGTTGTATGTCATTTTAATTGTTTTGTTTTCATTGTTGTGCAACAGTCCATTATGTGAATTAGCACAATAAATTTGTTGTTTCTTTTCAGTTAGTGGACTTAAGATTCTCTCCTTTTCTGAGCAGCTGGTTAACCATGATGGTATGAGTGTTTTAGAACATGTGTTATTTTTTTTGCTAGAAAAAATGTTCAGACTGGCCTTGAACTCATGATCTCAGCATTCTGAGATGTGAGTACATTTTTTTTTTTTTTGGTGCGCCAAATATCTGGGGCACTGGTGGTTGGGCACTGGTTCACACCTGTAATCTTGGCTACTCAGGAAGCCGAGATCAGAGGATCATGGTTCCAAGCAAGCTCGGGTAGAAAAGTCCCATGAAACTCCTATCTCCAATCAATTAATAAAAAAATAAAAATTAAAGAAACAAAAACAGGGCTGGGAGTTTGGCCTAGTGGTAGAGTGCTTGCCTAGTATGCACGAAGACCTGGGTTCGATTCCTTGGCCCCACACACATAGAAAAAAGCTGGAAGTGATGCTGTGGCTCAAGGGTAGAGATATAGCCTTGAGAAATGTCTAAGAACAGTGTTCAGGCCCTGAGTTCAAGCCCCAGGACTGGCATAAACAAAAAACAAAAAACAAAACAAAACAAAAAATTGGAGGTGGAACTGTGGCTCACAGTGCTAGAGCAAAAGAGCCTTGCGCAAAAGAGCTTAGGGACAGTGCCCAGACCCTAGTTCAAGCCCTATAACCAGTGTGTGTGTGTGTGTGTGTGTGTGTGTGTGTGTGTGTGTGTGAGTGCGTGTGTGTGTGTGTGTGTGTGTGTGTGTGTGTGTGTGTGTGTCCCAAGTCATAGGTTTTGTATATGTTCAGTTATTGCCCTATAATTTCCCAGAGTGGTTATTATATCAATTTATGATTTTATCACTAATGTGAGATTTCTAGTTGCTCTTGGCTTATATACACACTTGATATTATCACCTTTTTATTTCACATACTTGATAAAGTTTAAATGATTGTCATTGAAACTTAATCTGCATCTTAGTTGATAAGTCCTGACACTGAATCCCTTTGGATTTTTGATAACCTCTCTTAAGTCTTTTATTTTTTTTCCTTTTGGAAATGAAAATTTTGATTTTATAGACTTTTTTGTACATTCTGGGTAGTAACTTTTTCACAATAGACCAGTAAGTTAGATGACATTGTATAAAGGCTGACACTGAAATCAGAGAAGTTAAGAACTTTGCTCAGGGACACTTTAGGTATATTAGAGCATTGGAGCTATTCATTTTCTCAAGTGGCTTTTGATCTATGTAGTTGGGGAAATAACAATCAAAGAACAACTTGTAAGTAATATTAGCCAGTCAGTATTAATCTGGGTGGTGTGGCTATGAACGATTAAAGCATTAGTATGACTTTTCTAGAGGAGGAAGGACTCAGCCTAGGACTTTAAGGACAGGTATAATTGAGGAAGTGTAAAATCATTTCAGGGAGGGAGAACCACAGAGCAGAAGCCTGGGGATAGAAGTAATAATACTCCTAGGCTTTGAGTATTCTTTGCAGAACTCTGCAGTTGTCTTATGTGGGATTGTATCCTTTATAAGGGTGGAACCCATGACTGTTCCATTCACTTGGGCATGTCCAGTGTCCACATAACGAGTGCTTAATAAATATGCTTACATCAAGTAAATGAATTTAATACCAATAAAGCTCTTATAAACGTAGGAGGATAGGACCAAAGTGAGAGCTAGAGCTAATTAGATAACCAGCCTGATGCCCTCAGAAAGATTTCTGTAGAAACTAGTTGTAAATTGTAATAAGAAGGATAGGATAAAGAGTTGATTAGTTTAGACTTTCTGTGATACATAAGAAAGCATAAGGTATGTCACTGAGGGGGACAATGGGAAGTCAAGAGATTTAAAACAACAACAAAAACCCTAGTGCTTTGCCTGGTATAATCCTACCTACTCAGGATTTGTTTTCTTTGTGTTTCAAAGACAGTTCTGCAGAACAGTCTGTGAGCCTCTTTATCTATAATAAATGAATTCCCTGCCCCCCCCAAAAAAAAAGCCAGAAGTGGAGCTGTGGTGCAGTAGTGCTAGCCTTCAGCAAAAGAAGCTCAGAGACAGTGCCTAGGCCCTGAGTTTAAGCCTCAGGACTAGAAAAATAAATCACCTCAAAAACAGTGTTTTGCCAAATTCATAGGTGGTTTAAAGTAGTAGGGGGATCTGGTGGAAAGGGTTTGTCATTTCCTTATCCAGCAAATACTTACTGGGACCATCGTATCTATCTGGTCTAAATTCTATGCTAATGAAGGATATTACAATGTGTAAGTTGTGAACCTTGCTATCAAGAGGTTTATAGTTGCTGGGTGTAGTGGCTCACGCCTGTAATCCTAGCTTTTCAGGAGGCTGAGATCTGGGGATTGAGGTTCAAAGCCAGCCTGGGCAGTAAAGACTGTGATCTTGAGACTTATCTCCAATTAACCACTAGAAAACGATAAGTGGTGCTGTGGCTCTAGGGTAGGGCAGTAGCCTTGAGCTGAACAGCTCAGGGACAGCGCCCAGGACCAGAGTCCCTGACCACAAAAAAGCCCCACAACCAACAACAACAAAAGAAGTTTATAGGCAAAGAAGAGAGCTAAGACAAGCACATAAATAATTATGATTCAAAGGACAAAGATAAGAAAAAGACACAAATAAAGATTATGGACTGCAGGTGAGGTTGAGGTGTGTTGGGATGGGGCATGACAATGGATTAAGATTCTGGAGCAGCACTTTTTCTTGGTTCTGTCTGCACTCCCACCTCCTCTTCTTATGTTAATTACCTGGAATTCTATTATTCATTTCTTGTTATGCTGGTTTGTTTTTGTTTTCTCCCTTTTCTTATTAGAGTACAACCTCCAAGATGAAGACTACTTACTCAGTCACTATTGTCATAGTTATGTCCCTAATGACATACCCATTATCTGGTACCATGTGTTTTTGTTTTGTTTTTGTCAATAAACAGAATCAATGAAGTATCATTAGAATTGAATTCCCTAAGGTAGGCAACCTTTGAACATTCAATACAAGTAAGAGAGATATTATTTTAGATGGAAGGTATGGAAAGTTCTACAGGGAGTGGAGAATGAAAGATATATCTTGAAAATGGACTTTAGGAAAATCTTACCAAGATACTAGATTGGATTTGATATAAAGAATAAGAAAGATGGGCCAGGAACATAGCCTAGTGGTAGAGTACTCGTGCAGCATGCATGAAGCTCTGGGTTCGATTCCTCAGTATCATATGCTCAGAAAAAGCTGGAAGTGGTACGGTGGCTCAAGTAGCAGAGCACTAGCCTTGAACAAAAAGTGTCCAAGGACAGTGCCCGGGCCCTGAGTTCAAGCCCCAGGACTGACAAAAAAGAATAAGAAAGAGAGAAGGCAAACGATGACTCTTGAGAGTTTGATAAAATGGAATTTAAGTACTGACAGAAGAAAGGAAGTTCAGCAGATGAGTTTATAAGACTGTGATTGAAAATCTCACTGGTAATAGTTTAATTTTTAGAGTTTGCATTGAAGTACATAGTGAGGTCTAAATCATGTTGATAGAAACTCATCAGAGTAGAAGAGATGCTAGAACATGGATAAAGGACAGGTGTTTTTGCTTTGTGTTTTACCATTTACTATTACTTCTTTTTTTGGGGGGGGGGTGGGATTTGAACTCTGGGTCTGGGCATTATCCCTCAGCTCAGGCTATCACTGTATCCCTTGAGCCACAACGCCACTTTCAGATTTCTGGTGGTTAATTGGAGATAAGAGTCTCACAGACTTTAGTGCCCCTGCTGGCTTTGAATCGTGATCCTCAGATCTCAGTCTCCTGAGTAGCTAGGAAAACAGGTGTGAGCTACTACACTTGGCGGCATCTGCTGCAGCAGCAGCTGCTGCTGCTGCTGCTTCTTGAGAAGCTTTGCACTGATGTTCATTAAAGACATGGGTCTATACTTTTCTTTCTTTGATGAGTCTCTGTCTGGTTTGGGGATGAGGGTTATGCTGGCTTCCTAGAATGAGTTTGGTAGAAAAAAAGAACAGGTTCTTAAAAGAAAACTCCAACAAAGAAAAAAAAAAGAACTCGATACTGGATGGGATGCGCTCACAGGGAGGTGGGTAAAGACCAGCAGATGGCGCTCTTCAGAAGTGGCTATCAGTGCCTGCTTCCTTAAGGGTATCCAAAAGCACAGAGGTTTTACGTTTGTCAAATGAGGGTAATGTAACCATGGCATGGTCTCCAGTGAATATGTAGAAACATGTTATGTACACATAAGTATACACATATATGACATATTACTTCTTCTGTTAGCTAAATAAAATCTAATTTCATAATTTTAAATTGTTTTTGTCATCTCACAGTATCTAAGAATAAAAAAGAAGTTAACTTCTCCATAAAGATGGATTATTATTAGTAGTAGTAGTAGTATTATTATTATTTATTATTTGCCAGTCCTGGGCCATGAACTCAGGGCCTGAGCACTGTCCTTGGACTTTCTCAAGGCTAGAGCTCTACCACTTGAGCCTCAGCACCACTTCTGGATTTTTTTCTATGTATGTGGTACCAAGGAATTGAACCTGGGTCCTTGTGCATGCTAGGCAAGCACTCTACCACTAGGCTAAACTCCAGGCACTTATTTATTATTTTTATGTGTGGGACCAGGAATAGGACATGGCATTTTGTACACATTGGACAATTGTTCTACACTGAGCTACATCCCTAGCCTTTGGAGTTTTGAGATCTGGTCTCACTATATAACTCAGGCTAGCCTTGAAATTGTATCTTCCTATCTCTGCTTCATGAGTGCTGAAATTACAGATGTGTACCACCATGTCTGGGTTGCTGAATCTTTGTCGATAAACCTTAATAAGGATTATTGCCTTGTAATACTACCTGGAAAATATTTTAAATATTTTTGATGCATGTTATGAGATTGCTTTCCTAGAAAATTACACTAATACATATCCTTGCCAATTAATTTTAGAGTTAATGTTTCCCCACAATCTTATCATGTGGATGTTAAAATTGATTAGTGAAAAAAAAAGTAGCTGTAATTTGTGGTTTTTAGAAGTCTAGTAAAGATCTCATAGATATGTATGCAGGTCAGTTTTCTGTTTCTGCAAAAAATACCTGAGATAACTAGTGCCAGCCTTGAGTGAAAAGGCCAGCTGATAGTGTGAGGACCTGAGTTGGAAGCCCTGAGTTCAGTCCCTACTACTGGCACAGACAGACAGACACACATAAACAGACACATAGACATAAACACAGACAGACAGACAGACAGACAGACACACACACACACACATCAACTTGTAAAGATGAAATATTTATTTTGGCTCACAGTTTTGGACATTTTAGTCTCTGACTGTCTGGCCCTATTGCTCTGGACTTTCATCAAAGCAGTATATCAAGGAAGGAGCACATGGCAAAGCCAAATGCTCACCTAATAACATTGGGAAAGCAGAAAACAGAAGAGGACTGAACTTTCTTTAAAGGCATGTATTTGGGAACTTCAATCCTCCCACAGGCCTTTGAGGGATATTCCAAATACAAACTATGGTAATATGCTTATAGGCCTTAGTGTAGCTTCTATTGTGAATTTATTTTTGATGAATTTAGTAATTTTTTTGGACTCAGGTAATATTTACTCCCAATTTGCTTACCAGAGTGGCTGATTAGTTTATGCTCTAATGTGTGTATGTATGTAAATATATATACCTCTATATACCTATATCCATATCTATATCTAGCTGTATCTATTTTTGTGAACTTTCTTGCTCATTTAAGGTAATTTTTTTCTCAGATAAGGATGTTCATTTAGATTTGAAGGCAGAACAAAAATGTTGGGGGAAGAGGACAAATATCTGGATTTTAGATTCTGAAAGAGGTAAAAATTGAAATGGAAGCATATTGAGCCTTAAGGGAAGGACAAAATGGAAGTAGGTATTGGGCTGCTTTTTGCCTCAGCAAGTATTATGTATCTATTCCTGGGACATTGCTAAACTCTGAGACCATTTTGCTAAACTGCCTTTTGAAAGAAGCACAGATAACTCAGATTGTTTTTGTTTCTAGGCAGTTTTTCTAAGACAAGATGAAGAATGGAGAAAAAAAGAAACACATTGGACACATTAAACTGATCATCAGTTTACTTAATTATCAATTTTAATTTAATGCTCCAAGCAAACTATATGGGTAAACATTCAGTAGATGGATTGGTTGATTGCTTACAAGAGCTTCTTATGGAATCAAGCATACTTTAAATTGGTTCTTGCTCTTATAATTTTTCTGATTGCTCATTTGAGTTAAAAACTATGAAGGTGGTATAAAAGGAATGGGATTCAATGAAAGTTTGTTAAATGATTTTATGGTGTACTTTCAGCTGTATCTGGATATTAGCAAAGAATCATGAATTTATCTTGAGTGCTGGAAAAATAATAATTATTTTAATTTGTGGTCACATATGTGGTCATATTTGTGAAGTTATTTTAGGGATGAAATTTTAGTGTAACCTTGAAACCCCTGAAGGAGATGTCATAAAGCAGAATATTCTATGAATTAATATTTCATGATATGATAAAGTCTCACAACTTTCTGTTGCTACATTTAAAAAAAAATATTGGTAGCCAGGCATGGTGGCTCACACCTGTAATCTTAGCTACTCAGGAGGCTGAGATCTGAGGATCGCAGTTCAAAGCCAGACAGGGCACTAAGAAGTCTGTGAAATTCTTATCTCCAGAAAACCAGAAGTAGCTCTGTGGCTCAAGGGGTAGGGCGGTAGCCTTGAGCTGAAGAGCTCAGGGACAACACCCAGGCCTAGAGTTCAAATCCTATGATCTACAGAAAAAGAAGGTATTGGTACCTACTAAAAGTATGGAAGAAATTTTTGTTTTTAGAAACAAAATAAAGATAAAACCACCACATGATAAACTATTGGAGCTATCTTGCTTTGTATGGTAGGAATTTTTTTTTTTTTTTACTGATTCTATTTGTTTGGTCACATATTCTTTGTTGGTGACTTCCACTGCTGAATGTTTTATTACTTGTTTTTTTTTTTGTTATTATAGGAATTTAGGGAGAGAATTTAAAGGATTATTAATTTGAATCTGCATATGTTTACATGGGCGATGTGGGTAATCAAGAGGGAAGAAGTTTGGGGCATGTTGACATGCATGAAGCTATTCATAACTTCTCTTGTGGTAATGAAAATGATTTGTTGCATTGTTGATTCTCATTCTCTCCTGCTGGCTCTTGGGGACCTTCATCCTCTTCCTTCAATGACGCAGGTTCTTCTGCTGTTTTAAGATGTGTCTTGGAGGAGGTTGAATTGTCTTCATCCAAGCTTTTTAATAGAGCTTCCTGAGTCACTGGCGTCCCACCTTCCCCTTCTTCCATCTCTGGGCCTTGTATTTTTATTTCTTTTCTGTTGCTTTCTTTTCCAGGGTTTTTTGGTACAGAACCATGGCTGGGGGAGCCTGCATCCAAGCCATCTGAGATCTGTGCTTTCAGAGACTTTCTCTTTTGGCCTCTTGTTGTGGAAATCTGTGACTTTGTGTATTCACCAGGCTCTACAGTTGCATCAGAACTTTGGGTCCCTGAGCCTAGACTCTTGTGCCCCACTCTGGTAGGCTGTTCATGTTCCTCTGGGAGCTGCACATCCTCTCTGACAGAGGATACCCCTGTGTTCTCCACTCTGCTGTTCTCATCTGGTTCTCTTTGTTTCTGGGAATCTGAGTTATTGGGGTGTCCTTCTTGCAAAATCTTTCTGTGTGAATCTACCTGACCCCGAGGATCCTCTTGCACATGTAGGTCTTTTGTCTCAGAGCTGCTTTTACTTTCCTCTGGACTTAGATTGTTGGGAGTTTCACAAGACTCTTCATCATTCTGTGTGATTGATAACTTGTTATCTTCCCCATTATAGTCATCCTCCTGTCTCATAGATGTGTCAGAAGTCTTGGTGGGCTTGCCCTGCTTTCCTTCAAACTGCTTCCTAAGTGGTGCCAACTCTTGTGTTCTTTCTCTGGCTCCTGATATTTTCTTTGTTGCAGGGTCATCTTTGCTGATCACAAATCCTTCTGCTGTGCCTTCCTCAGCATGTCTTAAGTCTTTTACTGAAACTGATTCTCCTTTAAGTTCAGAGTGATCCTGGTTTCCTTCTTCTGAGCTTAGATTCTGTGTAGCAGAATCTTTTTTGTTGTCCTTTTCTTTTGATGATCCTTGAAATTCTTGGTCCTTCCCATACTGTGTTTGGGCTTTCAGAACTGGAGCCTGAGTTTTTTTCCCAGGTTCTATCTGCTTTGCTGCTTTATGTGTCTCAGGGTTTTGCCACTTGTTTGTTTCAGCTCTAATATCAGACGTTTCTGAAACATTTGTGTGACTTCGTTGGGCTGGCCAGTCTGTGGTTTCATATAGGCTACTCTCTTTCTCGGGTTCATCTGAATTTGTGGTCTCAGGTGGTCTCCTATCAGCATCTTTTCGAGGTTCTTGAGTTTCAGATATTCTGCAGTCATCCTTGTGATCAGTTGATTTCTGTGTATGAGATGGGTTCCTGACAGCAGATTGTCCTGGCAGGGCAGTAGTCTCCAAACTGACTCCATCTTTTTTTTGTAGGAATGGTTCTTGTGTTTTACAGTGGTTCTTAATGCCCTTTTCTGCAGCAACTTCCTGGTCTTCCAATGGCTTCTGTATAATTTCTTGGGGTGCCAAGTTTTCTTTTTGTTCTCTAGTCAAGTCCCTTATCTTGGTGCCAGTTTGCTTCTTGATTGGTTTATCTTCTTCCCTATGGATATCCTGTTTACTGCTGGTCTGTTCTGATTCTTTGGCTAGCTTGTTTGTCCTGAGTTGGGCTCCATTGTCTTCCATTGCTGGTGTATCTTGGCTCTGTTCTTGGTCCTGTTCATCTCCTTCCAGATGTTGGTTCTTAGAGTCAGTGGGCTCAGATGCTTCCCATGACAGGTTAGCAGTCTTGATGTGCTCCTGTGGCTCTGTTCTATGGTGTTCAACTGCCTCATCTTCTTCATGGCTGAGTTGAGCTGCTGCTGCTATTTCTGAAGGAAGTTCTATCTTTTCTTGAGATGGCGGAGTTCCTGATGTCTGATAACTATTTCTGGTAGTTGCCTGAAGATCCACGTCATCTGGCTTCTCTGATTTAGATACCTGTCTTGGTTCTGAATGGAGTAATACTTGTATTTCATGATAACAAAGGTTCAGTAAGCCGAACATCGCAATAACAAATTCACTAAAACTGATGGTGCCATCGCTATCAATATCTAGAAGATTCAAGTTTCTCTCCACAGCATGAATGACATGTGGCTGCATGAAAAAACATGGACAAGTTAGCTTATTTGTATGTGTCAAGTGTCTATCTCCCCAGATCTCTTTTTTTGACTCTGTTCCTAAGAGTTAGTGAGAATTCATTGCTTCTATACCATTTTTCCCTCAGGAACATTTATGTGATGCATAATGGTCTGTGACTCAACTCAGAAGTCTGCTTTGATGAAGTAATAGTTTCAGTAATGGAAATTATTTTCTTTGTAGAACTGACTATGCAATTGCACAGGAAAGGTAACTATATGGTAAGAATTGGGCAAAAGTCAGTGAGAGTTGAGAGCTGGACAAAATGGACAAAAATTGCTTATGCCCATCTTACTTGGATTATAAAGTGGCAAGTAGGAAGGAAATTTTATAGCACTATAAGCATCTCACCTGAAGCAAGTCCCCAAACTCGCCCTGAAGGAGCTCTTTCAACTCTCTGCAGGTCAGTGTGGCTTTGTCATGGTCCTCCCTGGCATACTTGTAGAATGTCTCAGTCACATGGAAGACATCTCTCAAAAGGTGAGGCATCTTTACAAATTCAGGGCTGTTTGTGAGAAAAAACAAGCTTGTTTCCCAGGATAAATACTCCCTAATGCTCCTTACATCACCCACTCTATTCTGTATCTTAAAATACTGTGTTGGAACTCGAAGAGTGATTTAGTTTTGCATGAGACATTGTGATGGGATCAGATCTAGCACTGGTAGGTATTAGAATAGACACTTCTCCATAATCTGAGGTAAACAACAATATTTATTTGTCTTGGGAATACTTTATTTCAAGAAACAATTGAAAAAAAGAACTAACCCAATAGTATAAATATACAAATGAAGCCAATAGAGGAGACCAGTTCTCTGAACCTTATCTGAGAAGGCTTGTCTGCTTTTTTCCTCTGCTTAGGAAAGCAAATATAGCTTTTAAATTTAGTAAATCTTTTAGAGGGCAGAATAGCAATGTTAAGAAAATCAACCCCCATGTGGCAGGTAGAAACAACACTTTTTTTTTTTTTTGCCAGTCTTAGGTCTTCAACTCAGGGCCTGGGCACTGTCCTTGGATACTTTTTGCTCAAGGCTAGTGCTCTATCACTTGAACCACAGAGCTTCTTCCGGCTTTTTCTGTATGTGGGGTAACAAGGAATTAACTCAGGACTTTGTACATGCTAGGCGAGCATTCTACCAAGAGGCCACACTTCTAGTCCCCCCAAAACACATTTTTTCCATATATTTTTATTGTAATTAATATTGTAATCATATTCATCAGATAGAAGGTGCATTACTTCACATACATTGATACCCTTTCTCATGTCTTGGTCCCCATTTCCTCCCCCCTACCCCCACCCCTCATCTTGTTTTCCCCCCTTCCCTATCCTATTTCAAATAACATATATACAATATAACAGATAGCAAGATGAAATACTATAACAATATGAGATAGCCAAGGGACAGCAAAAGAGATGAGAGATAACATAGTTCATTAAGGACAACAATCACTCATTATATGGCTTTTGTTTCTATATCCTGGAGGTCCTTTCATTTAGCTTCATCCTATGTGGCTTTAAGTATCTAGGTTTTAGTCTATTGTAAATCTCTGCTAGTAGAGCCCAAGGTTTCTACTGATTATGACAAATGAGGGAAACCATTGAGCCTATGTTCCTTTGAGTCTGGCTTACATCACTTAATATAATTTTTCCTAAGTCTTTCCATTTCCTTACAAATGGGGTGACATCATTCTTTCTGACAGCAGCGTAGAATTCCATTGTGTATAAATACCACATCTTGTTGATCCACTCATCAACTGAGGGACATCTAGGTTGGTTCCATATCTTTGCTATGGTAAATAGTGCTGCAATGAACATTGTTGTGCTTGTGGATTTAGTATGTCCTTCCCAAACAACACATTTTTAAAGAAACCATGGTTCCATGTGAACTCACTGGTAAAATAGAGATTGAACCCCCTTGTCATTTCCAATAATTTACATGACTATACATTTTTATTTTAATATAGTTCTAAGTCTCATGTCTTATACAAAAGAATTTGTGTCCATGCCATCCAAACTGTTTGTACTTTTTCAAAAAGGAAAATGCTAAAAATCTTTCCTAAGTAACAGTGCATTTGGAATGGTTAGACTCCCAGTCTAATGTTATTAGCAGGGGTTGATTTACAGGATGTTTTCTCTAAACTACTAATGAAATCTCATATACAAGCAATGCAATAGTTGAGACTCAAAGTGTGCTCAAGCAAATAGTCTGTAAGACTTACCTTGTCCACAGGTGAGAGCAAGCGGAATGTGGGGCAGCGGGCTGTGAGCTGACAGCAGGAACTGGCACCTTTTATTGAGTCTCTAATTGCACAGTTATAAGGTAACACCCTCTGGGTCTAATGACCTGATTCATCCCCATCAAGCCCGGTCTCCCCCCCTTCTTGCTCTGAGTTGTGTGTCACATTTCCCTTTAGTTCTCGGGCAGCTTCAGTTAAATCTTAGCTTCAGATTCATCCCCCAGAATGAAGGACTGATCTTTATTATTGACTTTTGCATGACTTATTTTAAAGAATCTTCAGGACTTAAAGTTGATTTTTTTTCCAGTCCTGAGGCTTGAACTCAGGGCCTGAGCACTGTCCTTAGGCTTTCTCAAGGCTAGAGCTCTACCACTTGAGCCACCACTTCTGGCTTTTTCTATGTATGTGGTACCGAGTCTATGTATGTGGAACCCGGGTCTTTGTGCATGCTAGGCAAGCACTATACCATTAGGTCAAACTCCCAGCCTGTTTTTTTTTTAAACCTGAGGACACAATTACATTTCTATTTGATAAATCATAGATATGTCAGGGATCTCCAAAGTCACTTGACTCCTGTCTCAGCCCTCAGGATGGCCTGCATTTGACCCAACCCTGAGATGGGTATCAATCATGTATTTAAAAATAAAGGCTCCACTTAGTCATGTGACAAAAGTGGAGATTCCAGTTGATTCAGCCATTTTAATGCTCTGTACTTCTTGCTCAGAGCCAGTCAGAGAAAAAAAATTCTTGCTGGATATGCAGAACTTTGCTTACTGAAGGTGATGCTATTTTAAAAAATGTGATTGACATTGGCGTGTGTGTGTGTGTGTGTGTGTGTGTGTGTGTGTGCCAGTCCTGGGGCTTGAACTCAGGGCCTGGCTGCTATCCCTGAGCTTCTTTTGCTCAAGGCGAGCACTTTACCACTTGAGCCACAGTACCACATCTGGCTTTTTTTGAATAGTTTATTGGAGAGAAGAGCCTCATGGAGTTTCTTGCCTGGGCTGGCTTTGAACCACCATCCTCGGATCTCTCTCTCTTTCTCTCTTTTTTTGTGGGTCATGGGGCTTGAACTCTTAGCCTGAGCGCTGTCCCTGAGTTCTTCGGCTCAAGACTACCTACCTACCCCTGGAGCCACAGCTCCACTTCCCATTTTCTAGTGATTAATTGGAGATAAGAGTCTCATGGTCTTTAGTGCCAGGGCTGGTTTTGAACTGCTATCCTCAGATCTCAGCCTCCTGAGGAGCTAGGATTATAGGCGTGAGCCACCAGTGCCTGGCAGACATCTGCTTTTAAAAGGTATTTAAAAATAATTATTCAGCAGCTTTGAAATGAGCACCCAGAACCGAGAGTTTGGCCTAGTGGTAGAGTACTTGCCTAGCATGCACAAAGACCTGGGTTCAATTCCTCCGTACCACATGTATTAAAAAAAGGCAGAAGTGGTGCTGTGGCTCAAGTGGTAGAGCTCCAGCCTTGAGAAAGCCTAAGGACAGTGCTCAGGCCCTGAGATCAAGCCCCAGGACTGCAAAAAAAAAAAAAAAAAAAGAAATGAGTAGCCATATTATTGTGTTCTTTCTGTAATGTGGATGCTGAAGTAAGAACAGAAAGGAGTCTGACATGCAGAATAGGAAAATGCTTTTATTGTCTTTTAGAGTCCTCCTAGAGAGTATTTAATTAATGGAAGATTTACATTCAGTTGTTTCAGTAGATGTTTATTTATTTTGTTTAGTTGTAATTCTTTTTTATATGGTAATTCTATTTTTACTTTCTCTTTTTATCATTTTATTGTTGGGGTTATGTACAGAGGGGTTACAATAGATATTTAAAATGAAAGTTACCTATGCTTAAAAACATCCTTACCTTTTCAAAGGCTGTAAGAATAGACAGCACGCCGGGCACGTTGGCTCATGCCTATAAGCCTAGCTACACAGGAGGCTGAGATCTGAGGATCAAGGTTCAAAACCAGCCCAGGCACAAAGGGACCTGAGATTCTTGTGTCCAATTAACTTACAGAAAACAGGAAGTGGGGCTTGGCTCAAGGGTAGGGTAGTAGTCTTGAGCTGAAGAGCTCAGGGACAATGCCCAAGGCCCAGGAGTAGGGTGGTAGCCTTGAGCTGAGAGCTCAGGGTCAGCATCTAGGCCTAGTTCAAGTCCTATGACCCACAAAAAGGAAAAAAAAAAAGAATAGACAGCAAACCCATGAAAATAAATGTAAAAGACAAAGACCAAGTCATTGAAAAGATGAAAATGGAGGTAATTAAGTGAGATAATATAGGCTAAAGGCTGCATTGCTCTTCAGAAAGAAACTTAAAAAGATTCAAAATAATCAAATCAAGTGCAAGGTAACTGAATGTTGGGGAAAAAAAATCTCCTCTGATATCTATAAATAGTTTCTCGGCATCCCCTTTCCCACCAAAAGGGTGAAGACTTTTTTGAAAGTAGAGATTGGCATATGAAGATCAACTTAATTTTGATTAGTTAGCATCTATTGAATACAAACTACTTTCCAAGCCTATACCCGGTATTCTAGTTGCATAAATCATGCCTCTGTGCCCTGGAGGTCACAGGCCAGTCTTTTTTTTTTTTTTTTTGCCAGTCCTGGGCTTGAGCTCAGGGTCTGAGCACTGTCCTTGGGATTTTTCAAGGCTAGAACCCTACCACTTGAGCCTCAATGCCACTTCTGGCTTTTTCTATGTATGTCGTACTGAGGAATCGAATTCTGGTCTTTGTGAATGCTAGCCAAGCACTCTACCACTAGGACAAACTCCCGGCCCTCACAGGCCAATCTTATGAGATATAGTTGAAGGAATTTGAGGATGTTTAGGCTGAATTTGAGAGAAAAAAAGTTAGGAGAGACATATTAACTGTCTTCTAATATCTGAAGAGCTTTCTTGGGTGTGGAACAGAAAGGAACAAATGTTCATTGAGCACTCATGATATGTCAGATGCTTTACATGGGCTATTTTAACCCATACAGCCCTTACAGGTAGTTATTATCTTCTTTGAGCAGATAAAGAAGTTAGGGCTCTTAAGCTGTTGGGCAACTTGCCTATGGATGTGTACTTAGTAAATGGCAGAGTAAAGATTCAGAGCTGAAATGTTTCAAGACTATGTCTCTGAGGCCACAATCTTGCTATTATTTTAAGTTCCTTATTTTGTGTAAGGTAGCGAATTCAACAATATAGCTCAAATTAGTGGTTAAGAATTTCTAGAAAGAAGACTAAGTGTTATTAGGAACTTTGTAGTGAATGCAACTACCTTACAATGATGTTTCTAATGCAATGAAGATCTCTGTCACTAGAACAATTCACATAGAGGCTGAATCATTATTCATTACTTAAATTTTAGGAGTCTTGCCATTGAAAGAGAGGTAAGATACAAATGGCTCATTGGAGAACACAGAACTCTTCTAACTTCAAATATCATTGCTTTATGCTATAGACTATTTAGAAAGTCAACACTGGCTCTTGCCTTGTTACTAAACAATGTGAGGACTGACTCCTGAGTCCTTATTCAGGTACTCCTACTTTTCTAGGGCTTACTCAAGATCATTTAATTAATACTTATACTGTGGTTGGTTAGTGAGTCACAAGGATGGCAGAAGAGGAAGAAGATTGCTCCTGCTCTGGTATTTGATAAAAGCATTTAGACTGTAGTATAATAAGACACAAACAACTCTACCACTACCAAAGAGAAGACCCTGATTGCATTTTCTTTTAAATAGGCTTTTAGAATAGCCTCTCTGTGATTTTGTATGGAGATGACATAGTAAAGAGGAGAGAGAAAGAGGGAGAGAGAGAGAGAGAGAAGGAGGAAGGGAGATAGGGAATGGCAGGCAAACAGAGTAATGAAAAGATAATTAATCTAAAACTATCTTTAAGAGTTTATTATTCCTTGAAGATCACAAGTCTTAAATGAATGTTTCAAGTAAAATCCATATGATGGCTACTCTAGAAAAGAATGGCCAATGAAACAATTTTCAGTTATGATACTACAAAATTTGACAATAAAAGATATTTTAGTTTATGTTCATATTTTTATTATCTTTGTTACCATAAAAGTAATAGCAGTTTGTTCAAGATGGTAGTAGAATGACCCAATGTGTGTCCTTTTTTTATTATTATATTTAAGTAGTTGTACAAAGCAGTACATATTATTATGTCCCTTTTAGAATTTCCTAAAATAAAAGTTCAGTGTATAAAAAGAAAAAAATTAAACTAGAATTATGAATAAAACTGAGGAAGAATGATACCGAATCAGATATTTCTTTTTTTGTGTGTGTGCCAGTCCTGGGTCTTGAACTCAGGGCCTTGAACACTGTCCTTGGGCTTTCTCATAGCTAGAGCTTTACCACTTGAGCCACAGCACCATTTCTAGGCTTTTTTCTATGTATGTGGTACCAAGGAATTGAACCTAGGTCTTTGTGCATGGTAGATAAGCACTTTACCAGTAGGCCAAAGTCTTGGCCTCTGAATCAGATTTCTATACTAGTGTGGAAAATTGGAAGTAGATGATTAAATGTCTGGCATAGCCAGAATATGTTTGAGGTGAAGACCTGACCATTTGAACAAGGAGAAGTATTGAACTCAGTACTTAGCAGGTATGATAGAGGTGAATGAGAAGTAAGACTGTAACCAGGAACAGTGACCTCTTTGGTCATTTCCATATCCTTCTTCCACTTAATTTTTTATTTTTTTGACAGTGTTGGGGCCTTGGTACTGTTTTTTTTTTTTTTGAGCTTTTCAAGGCTAGCTCTCTACCATTTGAGCCACAGTACCACTTCAGCTTTTTCTGTATGTAGGGTACCAAGGAATCAAACCCATGGCTTCATGTATGATAGTCAAGCACTCTGCTACTAAGTCATATTCCCATCCCCAACCAGGTCATTCTTATCAAGCACAATTGTATAAATGAAGTAGTATTGGCTGTAGCTGGCACATTATTCTGTGTTTAAGTAGAACTATGTGTTCATGTGTGAGCACATAATAGTATACAGAGGCCCTTGTATAATCAACATAAACAGTATATTTAGCTTTGGTCACAGGGTTTTCTTTCAGGTGACCAAGAAATAATGGCAGAATAAGTAAATGAGTCTAACATGAAACTTTAGTAATTATCTGGCACTAGACAAATTCATAAACATTTCTGAACTTAATTTCCTTGTCTAGAAATGAGGAAAGGAGAATGAAATATCTAGAATGCTAGAATGCTAGTAGCAAGTAAATGAAATAACATAAGTAAAAATAGTTAGCAAAAAAGTTTGACTTATGATATTTTTTGCTCAATTAACTGTGAGAAGGCTGCCTCAACCACTGTAATAGTACTAGGCCAACATAGTGTCTGGAACATAATACATGCTCAGTAAGTATTAAACTAAAAAATATATAGGAGTATGATAAGAAGAAGTAAGACCAGAATTAAAAACACCAAATGTACTCTCATCACTACCTCTTGTTGCTTTGCTTTACTTTGTGTAGATCTAGTATCTTATGAAAATTGAAGTGTATGGACTACACCCTAGTCATTTCTTGTATTTGTTCACTTCTCATTTTACACCTTGCACAGATTATTTCTACTTTTCAAAATCCCAAAGAGTAGGACCTATTAGAAGGAATGTTGATATAGGTGGTAAATCTCAGCTATTTGGGAGGCAGAGATCAGAAGGAGCATACATAATTTGAGACCAAATTTGAAAAAAGTTAGGCCAGGTTTAAAAAAAGTTAAACCCTGTCTCAAAAACAAACCAGGTGGGGTGGGTCACTCCTGAAATCCTGGCTATGTGGGAGGTATAAGGAGGAGAATTGTAGATTAAGGCTAACCTCAAGCAAAAACACAGGATGAGGTCTTGAGTTCCCCAGTATTGCCAAGAGAAAGACAGAGAGAGAGACATAGAGAGACAAAAAGAGAGATTTTATAGTACTCTATGAAGACTGTTAAACCTTAAGTTCATTCTATGTACTATGCTGTCTCCCTGCTAATGGTAAAGAATCCTAGCTTAGTCAGATCAGGCTCTATGCACATGCTTTATTAATGAGATTGTTTCTATTTCTCTGGAGAAACTTGAGTGATACAGATTTTATGGTCTATTATTTCAACAACTCCATTTCTTTTTTCAAGAGGAAAATATTCCTAATGGTCACAGTGAAGCGTTCTTAGTCTCATGTTAAAATACTGTGCTCAAGAGTTGTAGAAATTTGATACATAAGGTAAATATTTATGTACTGTATTTAAATTCAAATCTCTGTAAGGAGCCATTCAGAGTCTGGAATTGAAATCTCACTTCTGTTTCTGATATATATGACCAGAAATCACCTTTTCTTTGGTCTACTTGTGCATTCTTACCACACTAAGGGATGTTTAGTAAACAAAGCGACTCCAGTACTCAGGTAGAACTATAATAAACCAAAGAAGAAATCATCTATATTCTAGCAATGTCTTAGTGATGCCTGAAGTTGAGAGATTTTCAAGATAAGATAAAGGAATTAGGGCTTCAATATACAGAGTGAGGAATGGCATTTTGTACAAATGGACAATAGAGGCCCTAGGCAGAAAAGAATTGTAAAAAGCTGTATTAAGTCATTCATTTACACCTAGTTATTGAATGCCTCATTTTATGCATCTAAGTCTTAAAACTCCTTGAGATAGTAGGATAAAGTTAAGAAGGCTTGTTAGAAAACCAAGAATCCCCGAACATATATCCCCCCAAATATATTTATATTTCCTTAGGATTTCCTAGAGCTGTTGTTTATTACTTAAAATGGAAAGAATGTACAAAATAAAAGCCATCCAAGTTGTAGTCTCTTGTTTACAAGGTATTTACATCTCGTTAAGAAGAAGAAGCAGGTATAAAGTCAACTAAGGCAGACTATTGTAATCACATAATGAGTAGCAAAGATAATAGGTATCTTAGAACCTCAGTGAAGAGAAATATTGTTGTGTATCAATGTGATTAAGGAAGATTTTAGACAGTAGATGGGACTGAGTAGGAATGGACCTGATAGTAAGAAAAGAGGTATTCCAGTAGATAAAACTATACCAATATTTCTTTGAAGTAAGGAAAATGTCTTGAAATGAAAATACATATGGTGGTTCTGAGATAGTGTGGAATCCAAAGGGTAAAAGATAGATTGACACTCGAATGTGACAGGTCTTTTGTTCCAAACAAAAGAATTTGGACATTATCTTGTAAAAAAATGCTACATATTTTTTAAGGGGAGTATTGGCAAATCAGATTTCTAAAATTTTTGTAGTTGAATGCTTGCCATGGACATCCTGAGGGTTCAGAAAATAAAAACCAGCTCAGAAATATTTATCTTTTAGTTCGGTTTCAGATTGTTGCAAGCAGCTTTAAACTCTTTACTAGCAAGGGAAATATGCTTATATCATATTACATAGATTAAAATCTTCAGAAAGTAGTGTCATACTAACACTAATATCCACTGAATTTTAGTTGGACTAAATTCTAGGACTTAAGAGTTTCCTCCTTAGAAAACAATTGCGATAATAAGTGCATTTGTGAAGTTAATAAATCCTAAAGGCAAAGATCTTTGGTAGTATTGGGGTAAAGAAAATGGAATCACTTTAGAGTTCTCTGCCTTGATGAATAACCCTGGGTGGTTAGGAAGAGCTTGGGGAGACAGAGGGAATTTCAGGACTAGTTGGCCAAGAAATAAATTTGTGAAACTGAAGTAGGTTCTCATTGTTGCATATTAGCTAATTTGGTCTTTTTGTATTAGTTAAAAGGTAGACATTGGGATAAAGATTATTTGAGTTACTGAGAATTTCAGTTGAACAAATTGAATGTCAGAATTCAAACTTTTTCTTCTGGTCCCCCAGTCTTGAAAATCATCTATATGATACAACAATTGAGTTCAGAAAACCCACATAGCTTACACAAAGTTACAAATCCAGATAGTAAGCCAAAGGAAAAAAGTTGAAATTGTCTTGCCACTGTATTGCTTGGAACAATGTCTGGCACATAATAGGAGTACAATATTACATGCAATAAATATTTGTTGAATGAACAGATGACTGAATAAACTCTAGGCATTTAATTTTTATAGCATTCTTTCTCCTACACTATAGAAATGATGGTGGATTTATTCAGAATATTTTTAAGCAGTCAGACATGTTTATCAAAGGGTCATCATAATACACATAGGCTTACCTATCATAATTCTACTTTAATTTGCTAGGGTTGTCTTACAAAGTACCATAGACTAATGGATTTTTTTAAAAGGCATTCATTTTTTCATAGTTCTGGAGCTTGAAATCCAAGATCCAGGTCCAACATCTTCTTGAGGGTCATCAGGAAAGGATCTGTTTCAAGCTTCTGTATTAGTTACAGATGACCATCCTGTCCCTATGTCTTTGTATCATTCCCACTCAACTTCCCTTTTATTATTTTATTAACTTTATTATTTTATTATGAAACAATAGCAGTCATATTGGATCAGGACACAAACTAACAAGCACATTTTAATTATATCTTTAAACATGATATCTCCATGCATGAAATTACTGAGGGCCAGGCATCAACATATGAATCTGTGTGAGGACACAATTCAGCTTATAACACAGAAACCTAATTTTTATTTAATTAATTAATTTTTTTTCCAGTCCTGGGGCTTGAACTCAGGGTCTGGGCACTGTCCGTGGACACCTTTTGCTCAAGGCTGGCACTGTGGCACTTGAGCCACAGCACCACTTCTGGCTTTTTCTGTGTATGTGGTTCTAGGGAATAGAACCCAGGGCTTAGTGAGTGCCAGGTGAGCACACTACCCCTAGGCCACGCTAGTGGGGGGTGGTTCATAGGGATGGAACTCAGCCTGGGTGTTGTCCCTGAGCTCTTCAGCTCATGGCTACCACCCTACCCTTGAGCCAAGCCCTACTTCCCATTTTCTAGAGGTTAACTGGAGATAAGAGTCTCAGATCCTTTTGTGCACCAGCTGGCTTTAAGCCTTGATCCTCAGATTGCAGCCTCCTGAGTAGCTAGGATTTATAAGCATGAGCTACCAAGTCCAGCCGGCTCTTGTTGGGAGCCAGAGTGGAATCAAATTGTACCTTGATTTGCATCAGACAATGGCTTTATTGTCTTATTGTTTTATGGCCTTATTCTGTTTAAATGACCTGAGATTTACCATATGAATGTAACAGCTGGAAGTTCCCTGGTTTCAAGAAGGGATATAAGCCTGGAGTTGACAATAAACGAGGCTGCAGTTTTTACCTGGGCGGCAGACCTCCCGGACCCGATGTGTTTGTCTCTCTTCTATTTTTTCCAGTCCCTGCCCCCTATTTCAGGAACCCCAATTTGCTGCCGGTAGGCCCCAGCAGGCTCTGAGACCCAATTTTTGATCATAGCATATTAAACCTTCCACCTAACTTCCAGCAGCAGCCAGTGTGTTGTTACTAGAGCTCCCAGTTACTAGAGTTCTCAGTTAATAGTTAAATAATTACCCAACATCCTCAAGGTCCTGCCTACACACACACACACACACACACACACACATACATACACACACACATTACCCAACATCCTTAAGGTCCTTCCCATACATATATATTATTAAGCTGGAACAGGAGGATTGACCTGCTCAGTGTGTGCTAAAAGAACAGCTAGAGGCCATGGGTTAGCTGATACACTTAACAAAATCATAGCATCAAAACTGACATAACAACTTTATTTGGAAAGTAATGTTTTCCTTATGTTGTAAAATACTGTAAGATGTCTGAAGGGCTTTTCTTTGTACTATAATTACTATTGTCAACTGTAGATTAGCTGATAATTATAGTTTCAGCAGTATTCTAGGACTGACTGGGCATTTATAAGGATATTGCCAAATAAGTACCCTTTGAGTAGAACTCAGGGAAAAGCCAGTGAGGCTCTTCTAGGTTCTCTGTGAAGATCCTTCAGTAAGAAAAATATACTATTAGAAAAAAAAATCATTTACAGTTAGAGACCATTCGAAGGAAGCAAATTTCTAAAACATTGTTAGATGATTCTTTAGCTGTGTCTTTGGTAGGCATCTTCTATTTGTATTAAAATGAGAGTGAGGGGGCAGGAGTTTGGCCTAGTGGTAGAGTGCTTGCCTAGCATTCACGAAGACCCAGGTTCGATTCCTTGGCACCACATACATAGAAAAAAGCCGGAAGTGATGCTGAGGCTCAAGTGGTAGAGCTCTAGCCTTGAGAAAAATCCAAGGACAGCGCTCAGGCCCTGAGCTTAAGCCCAGGACTGGCAAAAAATAAAATAAAATAAAATGAGAGTGAGGGAGCCAGTTAGCAAGCAACAGAGAGTATGAGAGAGATTGGGGGAGAGAGGAGGGGAAAAAGGGAGAGAGAGGGAGAAAGGAAGGGAGAGGGAAGAGGGGAGGGAGAGAGAGAGAGAAGCTGTCCTAATTGCATGAAG
This sequence comes from Megascapheus bottae, assembly GCF_031878675.1. Lineage (NCBI taxonomy): Eukaryota > Metazoa > Chordata > Mammalia > Rodentia > Geomyidae > Megascapheus > Megascapheus bottae. The sequence continues at coordinate 40,734,982 of NC_143518.1, read as the reverse complement.
TCCTACTTTACTCAATTGGGCAAAATACAGAGTATTTTAAGCAGATTTCTCATTCATGATCTTCATAATTGGTAGTAGTGATATCCATTTATAATGGAAAAGACCTAGTTAGGATTCTCTTGATTTTTTCCCTTATTTACTAAACTGAATAATGCATATAGACTCTAGCCAGTAGCAAGGGAGCATTTGGATCATGAAAATTTAATACATCACCCTTATTTACTTAATGTTTTCTGATTCAGTCATCACATGGATTATGTAGCTTAATGCAATGTCTATGGTGTTGAAGTTTTAAAACTTTTTTTTTTTTTTGCCAGTCCTGAGGCTTGAACTCGGGGCCTAGGCACTGTCCTTGAGCTTGACTAGCGCTCTACCACTTGAACCACAGGATCATTTCTGGCTTTTTCTGCATATGTGGTACCAAGGAATCGAACCTAAGGATTTGTGCATGCTAGGCAAGCACTCTACCACTAGGCCAAACTGCCAGCCCTTAACTTTTGTTTCTACCATTCACTGATCAAGCATCAGGGACCAAGAAACAGCTGCATTATCAGAAGGAAATGTTAGCAAACATTAGGAGTGGCAGTATTTGGCATGATTAGTGAGTCTCTGCCAGAAAGGCCACAGAAAGCTATGAAGTTAAGAATAAAAAATATTTGGAAAGAGAACCCATATGGGGATGGAGATAATTCAGGATTCACCCCCAACTGGGAAAATAGGTGAGGAAATAGGTGTTCACCTCCCCTTTTTGTAAGAAAATACCTTAAGTGAATAGGAATATATTTCCATTTTCACATGATTACACCTTGCCTGAGTTATGATAGACACACAATTAAAATAGACAAGAAAGTTATTTGCCAAACATTTATTCATTTTTCACAAAGACCAATTATTTGAACAAGAATGTCTCCAAGGTAGTATCAGGCCTGAAAGGATTATGGGGCTGATGAGTCGTATCCAAGGATTTCTAGAAACCATTTTCCCCTTTTCCAAACTTGATGTGATCTCTTTTGTCCATAGAGCAACACAGAGATGCTTACAGGATCTTGAGTAGGTTCCTGCTCAGCTAAACAAAAGCAGCAATATTCTCAAACTCATCAGAACTCGAGGGAATAGGACTGAGCATTAAAAACTACACAGTTTTAAAACTTTGAGTTTGGAAGTATGAGGAAACACCCTGACTTTGCTTCATGAAATTTTAAGTGTTTCAAGTGGGGTTAAGTATAAAAATATCTAATCTCAAGTTCTAAATTTTCAAGTTAAAACATAAATTCACAAGGAATTTTTCTGCAGATGGAATTGGAGGTGGTAAAAATTCACTTATTTGATAGAATTGATGTTAATTATGACAAAAAGAAATTACTTGAAGGTAAAGATGAATGAAATTTAGGTCCAAGTGAAAATATTAACTTAAAAAAATCTGTGAACTCTCCACAAGATGACCAACCATTAAAATTATTTTAAAATTATTGACCAAAGTCTTAAATTGTATTATTCTTGTTATTGCTAAAGCAAGAAATCAACGTGTTCCTCATACAAATCTCCCAATACAAATCAATGACTTAAGTATTTAATGGACACATGTGGTCCAATGAGTAGACACCTGGCCATGAAGAACTACCTGAGGAAGAATAAAAGACAGGAGTACAAAGGAATGGAGTAAGTGTAACAGAAGATTTTGGAAGAAAAGACACATTCTAACACCAGAGAGTTTTCCCACAACCAGAAACATGTAAGTTATAACTTGGTACGCTGTGTTTCTCCTTTCCTTTGGCTTGATGTGTTGGCAGGTGTCAGGATGTCGGCGACATCTCTTAGGAGCGGTATTGGGACCTTTGCTCTTGGATGTACTCGTAGAGAGGGCTGGAGCGCACGGGAACGTGGGCAAACTGGCTTCTGCCAGGCTCCAGGACCTGCGGGCGATTCTTGCCTTCCTGGAATTGTTTCTCCCGGACTTGGCGACGCCTCTGCTCCTCTTCCTCCTGGCGGCGGATCTGCTCTTCCCGCCGCAGTTCCCTTTCCTGGCGACCTCCGTTCTCTCGGGCAAACTGCTCTTCCCTCCGGTACTGGCGCGCTCGCTCCTGGCGCAGCTGCTCCTCCCGCTCCTGGCGCAGCTCCTGCTCCTCTTGGAGTTTTCGGTCACGACCACGCCGCAGCTGTCGCTCGAGCTCCTGACTGCGAAGCTGCAGCTCCTCGCGTTCCTGGCGCAGCTGCTCCTCCCGTCGGAATTTCCCGTCTCGTTCCTGGCGCAGCTGCTGATCGCGTTCCTGACGGAGCTCTGGCTCCCCGCGGAACTCTCGGCCCCGGCCCCGTTCCTGGCGGCGCAGCTGCTCTTCCTCCCGCTCTTGGCGGAGCTCCTCCTCCCGTTCCCGAAGGAGCAGCTCCTCCTGTCGGAACTCTCGGCCCAGTGCCTGGCGGCGCAGCTGGTCCTCTTCCCGTTCCCGGCGCGGCTCCCGCACCTCTTGGAATTTTCTGTCACGATCCTGGCGCAGCTGCTGCTCGCGTTCCTGACGGAGCTCTGGCTCCCTACGGAACTCCCGGTTCCGTTCCTGGCGGCGCAGCTGCGCTTCCTCCTGCTCTCGGACTTCCAGAAATTTCCGGTCGCGTTCCCTGCGGAGCTCCTGCTCTTCCCTTTCCTGACGCAGGGCCTGCTCCTCTTGGAATTTTCGGTCGCGATCACGGCGCAGCTGTTGTTCTTCTCTTTCCAGGCGCAGATCCTGTTCCCTGCGGAATTTCCTGTCCCGTTCCTGGCGCAGCTGCTCTTCCTCCCTTTCCAGGCGCAGGTCTTGTTCCCTGCGGAATTTCCTGTCCCGTTCCTGGCGCAGCTGCTCTTCCTCCCTTTCCAGGCGCAGGTCTTGTTCCCGTCGGAATTTCCTGTCCCGTTCCTGGCGCAGCTGCTCTTCCTCCCTTTCCAGGCGCAGATCCTGTTCCCCGCGGAATTTTCGGTCCTGTTCTGGGCGGCGCAGCTGTTCTTCCTCCCTTTCCAGGCGCAGGTCTTGTTCCCGTCGGAATTTCCTGTCCCGTTCCTGGCGCAGCTGTTCTTCCTCCCTTTCCAGGCGCAGCTCTTGTTCCCTGCGGAATTTCCTGTCCCGTTCCTGGCGGCGCAGCTGCTCTTCCTCCTCCTCCTGCTGCAGCTCTTGTTCCCGTCGGAATTTTCGGTCCTGTTCTGGACGGCGCAGCTGCTCTTCCTCCTCCTCCTGCTGCAGCTCTTGTTCCCGTCGGAACTTCCTGTCTCGCTCTTGGCGGCGCAGCTGTTCTTCCTCCCTTTCCTGGCGCAGCTCTTGTTCCCTGCGGAATTTCCTGTCCTGTTCCAGGCGGCGCAGCTGCTCTGGTTCCGGCCGGAGGTCTTCACGGAACTGCCGGTCCCGCTCCTGGCGGCGCAGCTGCTGCTCCTCCCTCTCTTGGCGCAGCTGTTTCTCTTCCCTCTCCTGGCGTAGATCCTGCTCTCTGCGGAATTTTCTGTCGCGTTCACGGCGCGGTTGCTCTTCCTCCCTTTCCTGGCGCAGTTCTTCTTGGAATTTTCTGTCCCGATCACGGCGCAGCTGCTGTTCACGTTCCTGCCGGAGTTCTTCCTCCCCACGGAATCTCCGGTCGCGCTCCTGGCGGCGCAACTGCTCCTCCTCCTGTTCCCGGCGAAGCTCACGGCGCAGTTGCTCTTCCTCTCTTTCCTGGCGCAACTCTTGTTCCCTGCGGAATTTCCTGTCGCGCTCCTGGCGGCGCAGCTGCTCTTCCTCCCTTTCCAGGCGCAGGTCTTGTTCCCGTCGGAATTTCCTGTCCCGTTCCTGGCGGCGCAGCTGCTCTTCCTCCTCCTCCTGCTGCAGCTCTTGTTCCCGTCGGAATTTTCGGTCCCGTTCCTGGCGGCGCAGCTGCTCTTCCTCCTCCTCCTGCTGCAGCTCTTGCTCCCGTCGGAATTTTCGGTCCCGTTCCTGGCGGCGCAGCTGCTCTTCCTCCTCCTCCTGCTGCAGCTCTTGCTCCCGTCGGAATTTTCGGTCCCGTTCCTGGCGGCGCAGCTGCTCTTCCTCCTCCTCCTGCTGCAGCTCTTGTTCCCGTCGGAATTTTCGGTCCTGTTCTGGGCGGCGCAGCTGTTCTTCCTCCCTTTCCAGGCGCAGGTCTTGTTCCCTGCGGAGTTTCCTGTCCCGTTCCTGGCGGCGCAGCTGCTCTTCCTCCTCTTCCTGCTGCAGGTCTTGTTCCCTGCGGAATTTCCTGTCCCGCTCCTGGCGGCGCAGCTGCTCTTCCTCCCTTTCCTGGCGAAGCTGTTCCTCCCGCCGGAACTTCCTGTCTCTATCTTGGCGCAGCTGCTCTTCCTCCCTTTCCTGGCGAAGCTGTTCCTCCCGCCGGAACTTCCTGTCTCTATCTTGGCGCAGCTGCTCTTCCTCCCTTTCCTGACGCAGCTGCTCCTCCTGTTGGAATTTCCTGTCGTTCTCTTGGCGGCGCAGCTGCTCTTCCTCCCTTTCCAGGCGCAGCTCTTGTTCCCTGCGGAATTTCCTGTCGCGCTCCTGGCGGCGCAGCTGCTCTTCCTCCCTTTCCAGGCGCAGGTCTTGTTCCCTGCGGAATTTCCTGTCCCGTTCCTGGCGCAGCTGTTCTTCCTCCCTTTCCAGGCGCAGGTCTTGTTCCCTGCGGAATTTCCTGTCCCGTTCCTGGCGGCGCAGCTGCTCTTCCTCCTCCTCCTGCTGCAGCTCTTGTTCCCGTCGGAATTTTCGGTCCTGTTCTGGGCGGCGCAGCTGTTCTTCCTCCCTTTCCAGGCGCAGGTCTTGTTCCCGTCGGAACTTCCTGTCTCGCTCTTGGCGGCGCAGCTGTTCTTCCTCCCTTTCCTGGCGCAGCTCTTGTTCCCGTCGGAATTTCCTGTCCCGTTCCTGGCGGCGCAGCTGCTCTTCCTCCCTTTCCAGGCGCAGCTCTTGTTCCCGTCGGAATTTCCTGTCCCGTTCCTGGCGGCGCAGCTGCTCTTCCTCCTCCTCCTGCTGCAGCTCTTGTTCCCGTCGGAATTTCCTGTCCCGCTCCTGGCGGCGCAGCTGCTCTTCCTCCCTTTCCTGACGCAGCTGCTCTTCCCGTCGCAGTTTCCCGTCGCGATCTCCACGCAGCTCCTCCTCCCTTTCCTGGCGCAGCTCCTGTTCCTCCTGACGGAGGGATTTCCCGTCGCGCTCCTGGCGGCGCAGCTGCTCTTCCTCCTGTTGTTCACCGCGACGCAGCTTCTGCCTTTCCAGTTCCTCCTCCAGGGCCTCCCGCTCCTGCGGGCGTCTTCCGTCTTCTCTTTCCAGTCTGCGCAGCTGCTCTTGTCGCCCGCGCTGCAGCCGCTCTTCCTCACGCTGCTGCTCCCGCTGGCCGGGCTGGGCGTAGAGCACCTGGCGCCGTCCCCGGCTTTCTTCCTCTAGTCGCCACCCCCAGCCTTGTTGGCGCCGCGGCTCCTCCTCGTCACCGTAGAATCGTTGCTGCGGTTCCAGGCGCTCCTCTGCCCGAAGCTGCAGCTCCCGCTTCTCTGCCTGCCGCTGCCACGTGAAGTCTCCGCGCTGCTGCTGCTGCTCCTCCTCCTCCGGCTCCAGCAGCCGCCTCCTCTCTTCCTGGCGGAACCTCTGCTCCTCCTGCCTGCCAGGCTTGGAGTAGACCTTGCTCTGGCGGGCTTCCGCCTCGCTCTCCAGCTGCCGCTGCCACCTCAGGACGCCGGTGTCGTCGCGCACCGCCTCGGCCTTCTGCCTCTCCTGCTCCAGCCTCTCCTCCTCCTGCTCGAGGCTCTGCAGCCGCCTCTCCTCCGGCTCCCGCCGCAGCTCCGCCTGCTCGCGTCTGGGCTCCTGGCGCGCGCGCTGCTCCTGCCTCCCGCGCCGGTACTGTTCCTTTTCCTCGGCGAACTCTAAGGCGTCCCGACCCTTGCGCCGCAGCTGCTCGTCCTCCGCACGGCGCTCTTCCACGGCTCGTCCCTCTCGCCTTTGCAGCCTCGGCTCCCGGTCTAGACGCTGGCTACCGAGCTGCTCCAGCCTCTCCTGCTTCCCCCTCTGCTCCCCTTCCTCAGCGCGCTCCCTCTCCAGTTCTTGACTCTTCTGCCAGCTTCGGCGGCTGGGTTCTTCATCGACTTGTCTGTCCCGGGTCTCGAATCTTCTTTGGTCTTCTTGCCTACGATCTTGTAATAGGTCTCCCTTTCCCTCGCGCTGGGCTGGCTTCTCCTCTTCTAGCCTCACAATCTGGCCGAGAGTGTAATAAGCCTGAGCCACCTTGAAAACGATCAGGAGGAATTCATTGAAATCCACGTGATCGTTGGCATCGCGATCCAGAAGTTCCAGAATCGTCTCTGCCGTCTCGGTGTCATGTGGTCTCTGTGAAAAGATTAAAAAACAACAATGTACTACTTACAGGTAGTAAAGTTTCATCCTCATAGATATTTTAAGCTATGCTGACACTTCTTGAGACATTCAGAACAGTTGCAAGAATGCCTAGTGTATGCGGTTTTTCTCCCCATCTAATACGTGAACCTCACTGCAAAGCATACATTTGTAGAAAGGTTTGCATATTGTAATTTAGTGCTGGGAGTTAAAGAATAAACTCATCTTTGAGAAATAAAACTGAAACTTTATGAAGATTTTCAACAGTAACTTCTGCTCAAATAGTCTGTACTTCTGATTTTGGTTTCAAGTCCATGTTTGAAAACAAAATAAGATTTTTTGGGGGCAAGATTATTATAGTATAGAACAACTGATTTCAGTTCTTGAAATTTGGAGGCAAAATTAAGTTCCTTGAATTTAATTTGATTTGACATCTTTGGTAGTGACTGCTCATGAACAGTTCATTCCCATGGCAGTTCCATCAAGCACATGAAATACCTGCTAACAACTTCTTTAATACTCAGACTGCAGTGTCAGTGAAATAACTTTAAATTCAGAAATGAAGGAATCTGCAATGTATACCTGCCATGTTATAAAATGAGTACAGGTCATCATTCCTTGCTCTGGTATCATGAGAAGAAAAGTCTTAGCCCTAAATTCATAGAGATTTCCTTGCTAGTTTTTACCTGAATGACAGCTCCAAATTCCCTTTCAAGGAGGTTCTTCAGGTCTTTCTTGCTTAGTGATGCACCATCATAATCATGAGAGGCATATTGATAGAAAACTTCAGTGATATCACAGATGCTTTGCAGAAGTGGAGACATTTTTTTTCCTTTCTTCAAGTTCAAGTAAACCTAGAACAAATAAAATATGATCCTGAATGAAATTTGTGTCTGCTTTTACAAAAGTTTCATGCATATGTATTAGGTAGATTTTCAAATATATTGGATTTTTCAGCAGTGCTTTCAGCCTGGGATCTTAGAGCATTTTATTTTTGGATGCTGTCATGTAGGAAAAGGAAGAGAGGTTCAGATTGTTCCCTGTAGTCAGTTTTTCATCATCTAATCTGGTTTACTTATGCTCTTTTGTTTCCTGCTCTCCAGAGCTTTGAGAGAGAGAGAAAGAGAGGGAAGGAAAGAGATAGAGATAGATAGAAAGAGAGAGAGAGAGAGAGAGAGAGAGAGAGAGAGAGAGAGAGAGAGAGAGAGAGAAGGAATTTAAATTGGATACATTAAGTTTGCTACTCTAAAGCTGTTTCTTGGGGCTGGGAGTTTGGCCTAGTGGTAGAGTGCTTGCCTAGCATGCACAAAGACCTGGGTTCGATTCCTTGGTACCACATACATAGAAAAAAGCCAGAAATGGTGCTGAGGCTCAAGTGGTGAAGGAAGTCTTGAGACTACCTTAAAATGAATAGCTAATTGTGCCAGCAAAACATGTGACAGCAGTTAGAATACTGAGAAGGGAACATGAATTCCCCAATTATACTCATAGGAGATCTAGAAATATAATTCATAAGTCACAAGTTGTAGGACTGTACACTTATTTCTTTCCTTTTCTTTCTTTTTTTCTTTCTGTATATGTGGTACTGAGGAATCAAACCCCAGTCTTCGTGCATTCTAGACATGCACTCTACCAGTAGGCCAAACTCCCAGCCCACATACTTCTTTCTAGTCAGAAGATAGCTTTGTAACATTCAGACACATTAATATAGAAAAAAGTACATATTGCCTGCCCTAACTCAGATATATTATAGATACATATTTAATTATTAGTTGCCAGAGTTGGCCAAACTGAACCTGGAAAAAAACCTTGAATGTATTGGGCTTATGGCTCAAAATAAATAATTTGAATCTGGCATTTTAAAACACGAGAGTTAGGAATATAGCTCAGTCATAGAGTGCTTCTCTAGCATGTGTAAGGCCCTGGGTTTAATCTCCAGCATGGCAAAAAAATTATCCAGCATCAGATCAGTGTTAAGAGAACATATGGATGACTTTGCTGGTTGGATGGGACTAGATAGCATAAAAGTGACATCTTTTTCCACATTCCAACTTAAACACTTTAGATGCCAAACTGTATGAAGATGCCAAAATTAGGTAGAACATATGAAAAGAGACCAGAGACCAGTTTTCAGAAAACTGAACCCATCGTCTCCTAATGTGCAAAAGTATTGGCTTAGATCCTATCAAGAAAGACCATGTCTTCACACAAGCAGTGGCTCTAGCCAGAAGAAGATGAAATAGAATAGAGCAGAGTTAGCCAACACTGTAGGATGCATAGCTCTCTGGCACATGGAACCAGACTCCACAGAGAGAGAAGTGAAGACTGATACAGAAGGACATGGTCCTGTAGAATGGGACTTACCCACTTCACCAGAGGAAGAAGTCGAGTGCTCGCTGACACTGCTGGCAAGTGTACTGGGTAATTGGGAGCTGGGCCTTATATAGGAGTTTTAATTGTGCCCTGGAGAGCAACTTGGGATGGAGACACCCACTCTGTGGGATGTCCTGATTCATTCCAAGCCCAGCTCCACCTCTGTCTCCACAAATGTCTTGTTTATCTCACTATTTGCTCACGTAGCTATTTGGCACGAGGTTCACAGTCCTTGACTCCTGACAGGGTGCTCGCCCCACCTAACTTGAAAGGGTAGAATATTTGGCAGAATTTCTAATTTTCTTTAATTGTTAAAATTGAACAATAAAGCAAAGGTGTTAAATATCCTAAATCTTGATTGATTATGACTTTATTACAAAGAAGTAACTTCTAAGCCATTTATTTTATGAAACATAGAAACTCTTTTAAGTTGAGGTTAAACAGGAACTTGGACAAGAGTGATGGGAGCCAATTAATTTCTCCATAATATGTCCTAACTATGAGGAGCTGTTTGGCAACCTGCCTGAAATAATTCCAGGACAATGAGAGGGGTGTAAGGAACTGTTGTTCTTCTCTAGAAATATGTGTGAAAACATTTCACATTTGTATTCATAGATTTTATGCTGATGGTTTTCCTTTAGATTGGGAACTACCTCTTAATAATTTTGGCGGGTACCTTAAAATATTTTTTTTAAATTAAACTGTTCATAAGAGAACATCTTAGATACTAGATCTAAATAAAGTTTTCCCATTTATTTTCTCATTAACATATTGAAGCCCCTGGAGAAAAAGAACTAGTGTAATGCATTATTATAGATATAATCATCTTGCTCAGCCTAATGATTGTGACATCTAAATACTTGAGTCTTCTCGGAGAAGCACATTAAGGTAATCGGTTTTCTAAGCCCATTATACCCATCATGACTTTCTCAACTTTGGCCATCATTTGCAAATCTCAGTGCTGTTTTATTGTAAGGAACTGAGTTTTATCCCTCTTTGTCAGTGACTTCCGTCTTTCAGACTACAGGAAACTTTGGTTCATTATAGGTTTATGGAGACAATTAAATGATTCAGTGGCTTCTCTGCATTTCTGTCTCCATTGTCTAACACACATCTGGGGCTTCTAAAATTTTGAGAATTTTGGGTTCTTCAGTGGCATGTGAGACTATGGCTATATCTTTATATACAACTCAATGTAAATGATGATAGAATTGAATTCTTTTAGCCCTGTTCACTTGCTGCCATCCCAGAAGTAGGGTAAGACGGAGGTGGAAGCATTAGGCTACAGGAAGACAATCATAAACCTGGATCATTTCTGCCTCGTAAGGGCTTTAGCAATGAAGTCTATGATTTTGTCGATATTTCTGGGGTTCTGAGCTGATCTGATGTAGCAGTTCCTTTTTCCTTTGGTTTACAGTTTAATTCAGTTCTCTAAATCTTTGGATCATCTTTTTTTTTTTTTTTTTTTTTTTTTTTTTTTTTTTTTTTTTTTTTTTTTTTGCCAGTCCTGGGCTTGGGCTCAGGGTCTAAGCACTGTCCTTGGACTTTCTCAAGGCTAGAGCTCTACCACTTGAGCCTCAGCACCACTTCCAGCTTTTTTCTATATATGTGGTACCAAAGAATCGAACCCGGGTCTTCGTGCATGCTAGGCAAGCACTTTAACCACTAGTCCAAACTCCCTGCCTCTTTGGATCATCTTGAACAGTATATACACCATACCCATAGTCACTGCCATTGCCTAACTCCTTTTTCTCACAGAGGACACTAGCCTGCCTCTCTCCCTGCCTCCTGCTCTCTTTCTCTCTCTCTCTCCCCATCCCTTTTTGCTTTAGTTATCTTTAGTGATTTTTGTCCAGGCTCTCATGTTTTTGCCCCGGCTGGTGTGGATCTTGATCCTCCTGCATGTACCTCTCATATAGCTAGAAGTACAGATATGAACCACCATATTCAGTTTATTGGTTGAGATGGGAATCTCACTAACTTTTTGCTGACACTGAACCTTGATCTTATTGATCTCTCCTTCCTGTGTAGCTAGCATTATAGGCATGAGCCACCACACCTGGTCTTGGCATTAGCCTTCTGTCTGGTTGCCTTTAAAAGGATTCCCCTGACAAACACTACTTATGTCTCGGGTGGAATTTTTTTCCCTTCCTGATCATTTCCCCTTTTCCTCCCCTCCCCTCATCCCTCATTTCTCTTTCTCTTTCCTTCCTCTCCCCCTCCCCTCTCATCTCCATCTCCTTTTGGGGGGGGGCATACACACACACACACACACACACACACACACACACACACACACACACACAGAGGGAGAGAAAAATGCCTATGGAGGATTTTCAGCCAAACATGGCCATGTACACCTGTAATTGCAGCACAGAGGAGGCCAAGCCTGGAGGATCATACATTTGAGACTAGGATATAAATTCCAAATCAACCTCAGGTACATAGGAAAATTTGACTCAAAACCCCCCAAAACCAACAGAAAAGATGGTGCTCAATTTTTTTTAAGTTGAAGATCTCCATGTTCATACAGACGAAGTTTAATTATATTTATTATTTAAAGACCAGAGACAGAGTTTTTAAGAGGCCAAAGAATATTACTGACTACCCCAGGAAGAACCAGGTGTCCTTCTCCTATATACTACACTAATCTCCTCCTCTTCTCCCCCACTTCCTTTCTCTCTTTCTTTCCTTCTCCTCCTCCTCCTCCTCTTTCTCTTCTTCCTTCCTCTTTCCTTCCTTTTTCTTCCTCTTTCTTTTCTTCCTCCACCTCTTCTGCTCTCTTTTTTGGTGGTACTAGAGTTTGAACTTTGTTCCCTTAGCGTGCTTGCTTGGTAGACAATCTATCACTTGAGCCATACCTCCAATTGCTCTTTTACCAGTTATTTTTGAGATGATTCTATAGACTTTTATGCCTGGAATGACTCTGACTCTTACTCCTTTGGATCTCAGTCTTCTGAATAGCTAGTATTACAGGTATGAGCCACCAGCACCCACCTACAAATTCTTTATCAGTGACTCCAGAACACATCTATGTTGTACTGATAACTCGCTCTAAGACTGATTCTTTATGACAGAGAAACTGAAAAAAGTTCATAAAATTTTAATTATTCAGCTAATTTAACATCTTTAACTATTTGAATATCACATGATTGACCTCTTAGTGCTGAAATCCTCGGAGGTAGGATTTTGCTGGATTGATAAATAAAGAACTAAGGAAATATTAAGGTTTTTGGTTTTTTATTTCTTTCAAGAGATTATTTTCAATTTTTCTCTGTTAGAATTCAGAAAAAAAAAAGCCAGGCATGGTGACATACTTGTAATCTTAGCTACTTAGAAGACAGACGATGGACCATTGTGAGTTTGAGGCCAGCCTGGTGAGACTCTGTCTCAGAAATAAAAAATAAAAATAATGAAGGGCTGGGAGTATAGCTCAAATAGAAGAGTACTTGCCTAGCATTTACAAGGTCCTGGGTTCAATCTCCAATGCTAAAAGATTAATTAAATACAACAACAACAACAATAACAACAAAAAACTCAGAAAAGTGACTTGTCAGTCCTATGGCATTTACTAGGTCCAGGCTCTACCTATGATCCAGTAGATAAATTCCAAAGTGAAAACTGAGATAAAATAGAAGTTGTAGTGTCATCTTCACCCTAATGGATTTATTTAAAATCTAGTATGAACCATGATATCAACACTCTGGGAAAATATTCAAAGTAGGACAATTTTAGATGGCTTTGAAAAAAGTAATATTGTCTTGTAAATTCTTTAAAAACCTCTGCAATCAAGACCTTAATATGATTTGTTCAATTTTTTAAGTTTTCCTGTCATTTTATCTTATTCTTTGACTTATCTCTGGGACTGTATTTCTGATAGCTCAAAACCTAATATAGCTTACTTTAGGCCTTAGAAAAGCTTTCCTCTCTAAAACTTTTCTTTTGCGTTCGAAGATCTACTTAAAAAAATTTACCCATAGCACATACAGTCAGCATCTTACAACCTAGAGCAGTTAACATATTGATTCTCATATTCTTCTTAAACTTAATTAATCTTAAAATGTTTTTCTCAATTAGATTTTAAGTCCATTCAAAGTGGGACTGAATCTTTTCTTTCTACTATGTGTTTAATATCTAAAATCCTTGCTGATAGGATGTACTTTTATTGCATCATGGCAGTTTAACTGGCCAACAGGTCAGAAATGAGATGAGTTGCTCATTCTGGGATGGATCATCTAGTTGGGCGATGGCTTAAGGATGAGGGTACTCACTATAAAATGAGAGTCAGCCCTTCTGGGGCCCCTTTCTAGTTTCACCACTTACAGGGCAGATGAGGGAGAGGCAGCAGTCCACCTCTCTCTACCTTCTCCCCTGCCCATCACTTCACCTTTCGGTTACATGAGGAACTGTGAGATATGAATCCCTTCCTCAGAGGGGAGCTGTGGTAATTACAGCTTGTAAAGCATTTTGTGATTCTTGGATATAAAAGAGCTAATTATTATGATCATTAATAATTCTTAATTTTTATCTTCTTCAAGGTAAATTATCCTTACTTTAATTATACCCCCACCCCGTGAGTAATTATACCACCAAGAGTCAGCAGATGCTTTCATCTCACGTCATGCCGTGCAGGGTGACCAGCACGGGCATCCAAAAAAAGCACTACTTACTACCTTCTGCTGTCACCTAGAGTAGCAAAGGGTTCCTGGCTTCTTGTTACTAAGCTGGTCATAGATTTTAAGTCATTTGTTTTCTCTATTCTATAATTGTATCTTTATCCTAATGAGTGGCTCCTCCATTTCACAGAGCTTTGGGCTTTGTCTAAAGACAACCTGATTAAGATAGATGAAATTAATTTTTAAAAATAATTTAATAACTACCACAGATGAAGAAAACATCTTTGACTAGCCTGTATAGGCCATGCAGTATTTGGGATATTATCCTGGCTACCATGAGGGAGGGCCATAATCTCTTCAAGAGTGCAGGTGCTATGACACTGTATATTCTTTTTGGATTTAGCTATTTCTAATTGAATGATAAGCTACTGATTAGGATGAGATAAGAAAGTTTGTAGCTGAAGAACTTAGTTAAAAGTCAGAAATGGAAGCTGGGTGCCGGCGGCTCATGCTGTCCCGGGCACTAAAGTCGTGAGACTCTTATCTCCAATTATTAACCACCAGAAAACCAGAAGTGGCGCCATGGCTCAGGGGGTAGGGCTGTAGCCGTGAGCTGAAATGCTCAGGGACAGCTCCCAGGCCCAGAGTTCAACACCCACAACTGACAGCAAAACAAAACGGAACAAAAAAACCTGACTGAAAGACATTGAAGTGAGGGATGTGGAGCAGCATGTACCCCATTAGAGAAGGGTTAGAATGAAAGTCACTGAACACTGAGTGTTCTCACATTCTCTTACTTTGTTCTAACTTGATCGTTACTTTGGGTCCAGGGTTAGATTCACAGTGCCCAACACCCAAGAGTAGGACTCAATCATGATATCATGATCTGAGGTAGTTATTGAATGCCTATACCTGGTGAAAAGCTTCTCAGCCAGACTGGCACATACTCACCTGTGCTCTTTTCACAATGAGGGGACTATGACCTTTATTCCAACAACCAAAAGCATCTATTGAGTATGAACCAAATCATATAACTTCTTTTATGATATGCATTTAGATCATGAGCAAACCTCTCTCAAAAAATTAATTTTTAAGCCGGAAAATATTTTACATTTCTAATTCTAATGCTGACACCAGCATTATGGTTGTTCCTTATCTTTACCCTAGTATTCTTTTTTTCCCCCCAATCATTTGTGAAGATTAAAACCATTAAGACAAGTTAAATGGCAATTACCATTTAATGGTAATGATTACCATTAAAAGATGTTAAATGGTAATATACTAAGGTGTTATTTTGGTTTGAGTGGTTCTTTCTTTTAAAGATGGTTGTTGGGGGTGGCCTGCAATTCCCATTACTCAGGAGGTAAAGAGTAGGATTGTAGTTTGAAATCTGACTTGCCAAAACGTTTAAGAGACTTCCTCTCAATAAATAAGTTGAGTATATCCTCAGCTACTGGGAAACATGTAGGAATATCATCATTTGTGCCCACACACCCAGGTAACAACACAGGACTCAAAAAAAAATTACTGAAGGGAGTTTGGCCTAGTGGTTAAAGTGCGTGCCTAGCATGCATGAAGACCCGGGTTCGATTCCTCGGTACCACATACATAGAAAAAAGCCGGAAGTGGTGCTGAGGCTCAAGAGGTAGAGCTCTAGCCTTGAGAAAAGTCCAAGGACAGTGCTCAGGCCCTGAGCTCAAGCCCAGGACTGGCAAAAAAATAAAAAATAAAAAAAATTACTGAAGTAGGAAGTGGCATTGTGGCTGAAGTGGTAGAGCGCTAGCTTTTAGCTGAAGAGCTCAGGAGTAACGCCCAGGCCCAGAGTTCAGACTAACAAAAAAATTTACTGAAGTAACAAAGATTGGGGAGGAGGTTATGGCCCAAATGGTAGAGTATCTGCCTAGCAAACTTAAGTTCAAGCCCTAGGGTTGCGGGGAGAGAGGCAGAGAGAGAGAGAGGCAGAGAGAGAGAGGCAGAGAGAGAGAAAGATAGACAGAGAGAGAGACAGACAGAGAGAGAGAGACAGAGAGACAGAGAATGATTAAGACTTACAGTGAGCAATGAGAATGCCTTGTGAACACTCTGGAGAAACAAGAAGACTTGTCATTGTAACTTGTGTTCATGGTTGTAATATTTGTTGTTTTCTTCAATAAAATTCCAAGTGGTTTGTGTGTTGTTGATTTTTTTTTTTGCCAGTCCCAGGGCTTGAACTCAGGGCCCAAGTGCTGTCCTTGGGCTTTGTCAAGGCTACAGCTATACCACTTGAGCCACAGCACCATTTCTGGCTTTTTCTTTTTTCTTTTTTTTTTTTTTCATTTTTCTTTTGGTGGGGGGCAGTTGTGGGGCCTAGGTGTTGTGCCTGAGCTCTTCAGCTCAAGGCTACCACCCTACTCCTTGAATCACAGTGCCATTTCCAGTTTTCTGGTGGTTAATTGGAGACAGGAGTATAACAGAGTACCCAGGCTGGCTTTGAACCACAATCCTCAGATCTCAGCCTCCTGAGTAGCCAGGATTACAGGTGTAAGCTACCGTGCCTAGCTTAAACTTTTTTTTTTTTGGCAGTCCTGGGGCTAGAACTCCAGGCCAGAGCACTGTCTTTAGGTGTTCTGAAGGCTAGTGCTCTACCACTTGAGCCATAGCACCACTTCCAGTCTTTTCTGTGTATGTGGTACTGAGGAACTGAACCCAGAGCTTTGTGCATGCTAGGTGAGCATTCTACCACTAGGCCATGCACCCAGCCCTGTCACATTCTTAATTCTATTCCTCCTTTTTTAATTTTCCTTTTACCTTCACTTTTAAAATGATTTTAAACTCAGGTATAGAAATAGGATAAGGATGAAGGGGTGATGCTAGGTGGGTCAGTCAGATGTCCTTTTCCTTTGCTCAGGTGAGTTAATAGCATTAGTGAAGAAGGAAAAACTTGTCTTCTAGGTGCTTCTTAGTTCTTCCCATAGTGGTCCATAAGCATTTATTGAGTTCTCTGTTATACAAAAGAGGCTTACTGAATTGTGATTTTTTTCTTTCACCATTCCCTTAACAATAGTGTATAGTATTTTTAAAATTAAAAATGTTTAAAAATCTTAAAACTCATTAAAAATGGTTGTTCAACAAATATTTATGTTAGCCTTTTAGTTATTCTGTCAAGTCTTTAATTGGAACATTTTGGTGTTTTTCCTTGAGGCTTTTCCTTATCTATAGATGAAGAATGCTGTGTGTATGCTGATCTGTGGATAACTGACCAAGCCTGGCCTTGCTCTGATCTCTGCTGTTAGTTCATTAAAGACTTATACAAAATTATATCTTTTAAAAGTATTTCTGAAGTTAAAAAATAGAGAAAGGTGTTTCTGGAAGCACAGATTTGATCTTTGAAATGAATAATATTCTGTATATATTACTACTATCAACTTCTCAAACTGCAAAAAAGTAAGTTTTTCTGGTATGGTAATACAATCCTTTTTCTCTGGCCCAGCATATTTCCTAATCATTTTTCAGAGTTCATTTTTGTTTTCTCTTTTTAAAGTATAAAACACTTTGAAAGTCTCTGAATACAAACCCTAAGATACAGGTTTACATAGCCTCATCTGTACCATTAATGTTCCTTATACCTGGACACCCAGCTAGTCAAAAATTCCAATTAAGAACTTGATGAAACCGGGTGTGATGGCTCACACCTGTAATCCTAGCTACTCAGGAGGCTGAGATCTGAGGATAGCAGTTCAAAGCCAGCCCCAGGACGAAAGTCCACGAGACTCTTACCTCCATTTAACGACCAGAAAACCAGAAGTGGCACTGTGGCTCAAGTGGTAGAGTGCTACCCTTAAGCTGAAGAGCTCAGGGGTAGTGCCCAGGCCCAGAGTTCAAACCTCATGACTGAAAGAAAAAAAAAGAACTTGATGAAGGGGAACATGCTGCGTGAAAGAGGATAAATCCTGGGCAATACATGATTCCAAGCCTTCAGAAGGCATAAGAGTTAAGAAGACTCATCATCAGCTATAAGGACTCTACGTGCTAAAGAAAAAATGGCCTGCTGCTGGTAAAGTAGGTTGGAAAGGCGTCAGTAGGGAGAAGGAGCTTGTTTGTGAGTTGATTTCAGGCAGACCCAAAAGTTATGGAGGCATTACAGGCAGTGTGATTACAGATGAGGCAAATACAGAACAGGCAAAACATGTTTTGAGAAAAATTTAGCTGACCAGTCAGAGTATAGTGAAGACTCTCTCACATTGACAAAGGACTGTGCTTCCATAGTCTTTTTAGGGGTTATCCTTACAGGAGAGAATAGTGGTTTTAACCATCCATCCATTGAAAACAATCAACTATAGGTTCCCTCAAAAAGGGGGTTCTATTTCTGTCTGCTTGTTCACTCTCCCAGTGTTGGTTTTAGAGAGCTTAGGAATATAAATGAATTCCATTTATATTATTACATACAAGATCATATATCAATGGCATGACCAAAAAGTAATCTGTGAAAATTCAGAAGTCACTTATTCTTTATTTTGTGGATCATGGGGCTTGGATTTGGCTTGGGTGCGGTCCCTGCCCTACCCTTGAGCTACAGCCCTACTTCCTGTTTTCTAGAGGTTAATTGGAGATAAGAGTCTCAGGTCCTTCTGTGCCCAGGCTGGCTTTGAACCTTGATCCTTAGATCTCATTCTCCTGAGTAACTAGGATTACAGGTGTGAGCCACGGCGGCACACCGTTAAAAGACACTTTTTGATGGGAAATTAAGAAGAAATGTAGGAGTAGAAAAGGAAAACTTAAGAGTAGTCACAGTGAATTAAGAGAAGGAGGAAGGCATAATTTTATCTTCCTAAATCTTGCTTTCTTTTGAGTCGCAATAGATGGGAGTGAGGCTGGAAAAGACAAGAACAGTGACATTAAAACCAACATTTTAATTCTTCCTTTACTGGCCTGGTCAGTGCCTTCATTTTGAGATTAGAAGCAAAGTTGTGGGGGGAAGGATAAAGATTATTTTTGCCCTGGTTTTGGTTTCATATCTATATCTTAAAATAAATTCTAAGAGTATCACCTAAGCCAGCTTGGGAGTCCTCTGCTATTATTATTCAAATGAAAACTTGAACAAGCAGTGGAAACAAGGTAGAGAAACTACCTGGGTCATCAGCCTGGATGAGGTTCAGCGGACTGATTTTGCCCATATTAGACAATCTCTCATGAAAGAGGTTGAATCTCTTTCTGATTCAAACATTGACCTTATTCATTCATTCCTCTTGAACCTCTACCCTCAGCATCATAAGATATATATAGTATGTATGTATGTATTTATTTATTTATTTTGCCAGTCCTGGGCTTGAGCTCAGGACCTGAGCACTGTCCTTGGACTTTCTCAAGGCTAGAGCTCTACCACTTGAGCCTCAGCACCACTTCCAGCTTTTTTTTTCTATATATGTGGATATTGAACCCTGGTCTTCGTGCATGCTAGGCAAGCACTCTACCACTAGGCCAAACTCCTGGCCCATAAGATATATTTTGTTAATTAAATTTACTAATCACTGGTACAGGTACTGAAAACCCAAAGATCTTTGTCCTATATCTCCAGATTAGTGAGAAGAATGTAGTCCTGTGAGACATAGTGATTGATGAGTCTATTTCATCATCAGCATCATCATCATCATAAATCAGGTACAACAGCGAATGTTGTTAAGGCCAGGCCTAGGACTAAGGGTGTATAGTTCAGGGGTAGAACACTTGCCTGACTTTTTTAAGGTTTTGGATTTGGTTCCTAACCTGGAGAACAAAGAGAAAAAAAGTAAATGTTGTGTCATTGAATTCTTATACCAATCCTGTATAGGAAACATGATTGTTCTTACTTTGCAGATGGGGAAAATTACCCTTTGAGAGGTTAAGTGATTAGAGAATTTGGCATGTGGCAGAAATGAAATCTACCCATATTCTTATTGTCATTCAGTATTAACTCCTTTTATCCTTGACTGCCTGTGTAGAAGTGAGAGTCAATCGTCAAATTTTACCTTTACCAAATAAGTACTTTTACTTCCTCTGATATAGTTAAGAGGAACCCCTGCTGTACAGTGGGGTGAATCTCTATAGCAGATTCCAGCTTTATGAAGGAGGTCCCTTCAGCCATACAGAATAGAGGTATTCAAGGTATTTATTCAAAGGCTAGGAGGACCTTGTTTTTAATGAAGCATGGTAGTGATTTGAGTCAAAGACTTGACTTCAGCAATTTTCTCTCCTCCCTGGAAACTGTGTGAAGAAACCAGACTTGGCTAAGATCAACCAGTTTGTGCAGCTGATGGAGACACAGAGCAAAAAGCATCCTTATTATCAGATACCAGTACAGAGACTGCTGAGTGTCATGTGTAGACCTTTCAGACTTCTAGCCACGGCTTGATTATAATCATTAAGCTTTTATGGGAGACTGAATGTATTGCAAGAGGTTTTTTTTTTTTTTACCACCTTTTTATTAAGTTGTTCCCTATTCAGCCCAGCCTGACGGAAGTGCGCCGCCTCTGCCATTAGGATGTGGAAATAGGGCCACTTTGGGGTTTAGTTGCCTGCCTGAGGTCATCCAGTGGCTGAGCTAGAGTTTCAACTTGCTTGATTGGTCAGATAAAATCTGCTTCTTTGGGCCAGTCTGTTGATTTAGAAAACATGGAGATTTAGAGCCATGAAACAAATGCCTTAGGGATCTGAAAGGTTGCAAGATGTTTGAAATTTGTGTTTTGTCTTCCAATGTGACTTTAGTTTTGATATGAAAAGTAAAAATCAGGGCTGGGAGCTTAGTTTAGTGGTAGAATGCTTGCCTACCATGCAGGAAGCCCTCAATTTGATTCCTTCGTACCACACACAGAGAAAAAGCCTGAAGTGGTGCTGTGGCTCAAGTGGCAGAGCCCTAGCTTTGAGCAAAAAGTGTCCAAGAACAGTGCCTATGCCCTAAGTTCAAGCCCCAGGCCTGGGAAAAAAGAAAAAGAAAATAAGAGAAAAGAAAGGATCAGTCATTCTCCATTTTCTGAGTTCTCCTTTTGTATGTACCATTTTTTGTTTCTGTTCTTCAAAGGAAGTTGATCTGAACAAGTGACTCCAACTTCTAGTATTTAGAGGAGGGAAAGGTGGGTGGTTCTGATCATACTGATTAGAATCCAAATTAGAAGCTCAACGTAGATTTATTTTGCTTGTGGATGTTATTATGATATTCTCTTAGTTACTCTACAGGGTTTTTAGTTTTAGCCAATTTCATGGGATATTCCTAGGTTATTTAGATACTTTAGGTTCTGTTGTTAACTAAATTTGGAAACTTAGTGTTAAGTAAATTAAAGTGAGTTGTTTACTTACTGTTATGGCATGGACTTCCAGAAGGGCATTCTAGCAAAAAGTATTTCTGATGCACTTAGGAAGAGCTGACTCTATTTTTCCCCTTGAGCTACCTTCTTATGGTGACATTCTCTAGAATGCCTCTGGGAAAATGTGACCAAGCATACCCCATTCAAACAGACAACACAGGTCCCTTGCTTATTTCTGTAGCTCTTCATTATGCTTTGTTTTGTTTCCTAGAGTCATGAAACAAGAAGAAAATGTTCTCTTCAAATTTTCATAGGAATCATGTAGGTGAAATATTTCCCCTACTTTATAAACCATACAGCCAATGTGCCTGTAACAAAAGCCAGAAAATGAAGTAGGCATCTTCTGAACTGATTTTATTTTGGCTCACTATATCTACTGTAATGTAGTAAATGAGTTTTGACTATAGAGTATTTATTAGGATATTAATTACTGTTGATACCTTTTTTGGTATAAGGTAGTATCAGGGTATAAAGATATACCTTCTTTAGAGAATGTTAAGTTTTAAAAATAGATTCTGGCTTGCCATGTGTTAAATTAGGAGCCTAGGGGTACATATGCTGGGTCCAGCTCAGCATTGGTACTCTCTGTGATCTTAGATGAGTCATTTAATAACATAGGCCCAGGATGTCTGTCTATAAAATTGTAATAATGACTCCTATTTCCTCTGTAGGGTCAAGAAGAAGGGTATGATGGGCTAAATAAGATCATAATTGTGATGTATTTTGAGTTTATAGGAAAAAAATCAAGCACTTAGTTAAATGGTTGAATCCTGGGAACAGATCCAAAAGAGAAGTGAGGATAAGAAGAGATTTCTAGGGCAAGGAGTTTAGCCTAGTGGTAGAGTGCTTGCCTAGCATCCACAAGGACCCGGGTTTGATTCCTTGGTACCACATACACAGAAAAAAAAAAAACGTTAAAAAAAAAAGAAGAGATTTCTATGTGTGGGACTGGTTCAGAGTCTTGGTAAGACCCTGCTTTCATGAACCTTGCTGTAACATGTCCTCCTCCTCCTCCTCCTCCTCCTCCTCCTTCTTCTTTTTAAACTAGCCATGGGGCTTTCACTCAGGGCCAGAGAGCTGTCCTTGGGCTTGAACTCAGGGCCACAGTGCTGTCTTTGTCAAGGCTAGAGCTCTACCACTTGAGCCACCATCATTTCCAGCTTTTTTCTATGTCTGTGGCACTGAGGAATCGAACCTAGGTCTTTATGGATGCTAGGCAAACACTCTACCACTAAGCCAAACTTCCAACACAAACATTTCCCTCTTTTAAACCATGAAGTGTGTCCTTCTTCTTATCTGTCAATTGATAGTCAGTTTCTGTAATTGTGGGTTGTTGGGTCTGATTATTTCATATGTCTGCATTAAATTGTTTTCCTGCTACATGTAAGATTTTAGGGGGAAGTTTATTCATTAATCTGTGAAACATTCACTTGCTGAAATGAAGACTTTAGACATATTGGCTGGATATTTCTGTCTGTCTGTCTGTCATCTGTTTCATACTGGGGCTCAAAACTCAGTACTTTCTACTCTTATTTAGCTTTCTTGTTCACAGCTGGCACACTGCTTCTTGAAGCAACCTCCAGTCCCCACTGGTGTTTTCTTACCAGTTACCCAGGAAGTCCAAGACTGGTGTTTCAGGATGTGCTTTATATCAGATTGTCATGATCTGACATCTCAGAAGCTTTGTGCTGTCAGGAGCCTAAATCATTCCAGTTTTCTGCTGTGCTTTTATTATCATGATGCCCTTTTCAGAGAGTAAGATGGAGGCTAAGGTTAGAGGGACTTGCTTGGGGCCACAGGATGATTCATAAACACCAGGGAGGAGGGATGTGAGCGAGAGATTCTTCTCCTCTGACCTCACTTGCAGACCACACATCATCCTGTCTCTTTCCTCCCATGGACCTGCCTGTTTAGAATTCAGGTTCCATACATAATTTTTACCCTCTCCCACCTGTTGTTAATCCTTGATGTAATTCATTTATCTAAGACATCACTTAACACATCATCTCCCCGTAGTTCTCAGATGGTTGCCTGGAGTTTCTCATCTCTTTACTTAAGATATAGGGAAAGCCTCAATAAGTGTAGTTCTCCACTTAATCCTGATCTCTGAGTTCTGGTCCCTGGGTCAGAGGGATGTGATAATATCTCACAGGAATAAATGTAGAGTGGTTGCTCAGAAGGAATGAGAAACTATAATTTAATGAGTACCTTCCATTTGTCATGCTCTATATGAGGTACACAAATAACATAGTAAACCTGAGTGTTGTATTCATATTTTGCTGATGAGGAAGCAGAGGCATAGAAAGGCCAAGTGGTCTGCTGAGGGTCATGTGAGTGAAATGAGAAGCTCAGATTTCTAACCTCGTCCTATCACATTGTTCTGATGCTTTTGATTTCACTAAAAACTCTTTGGTGGTTATACCTCTTCTTATTGGCAAAAATTATAATTCATTATATTGGTGTAAATAAATTTTAGAAAGTTTTAAAACTTTTAATTTTAGTTTATGTGTGCAGCAACCTTATGAAGCAGGCATTATATAAAATGATATTCCTTCTGTTTTTAAATGAAGAAGTTGATGCTCATGAGTGCACCTCATCTGGTCTTCAATCTATATCATATAATCTATTCTTTTCCCAAGTACTCTTTCCATTTATATCACTCTTCTGATTAAAAAGCCTGCCGTGACCACCTATTGTTAAATATACAAGTGTCAGCCAGTTCAGCTCTTTTAGACAGCTGATCCTCATAAGCTGTCATTTATGCATCCTTTTATTCAACAGACCTTAATTAAACACTTGTGATGTGCAAAGAACTAGAGATACAAAGAGAAATTATACATGGTACTAGCCTTTGAGGAAATCACACTGTGGTAAGAGTCATCCCAATAAACCCATTATTTTAATCCAGGTTAAGAAAGGCTATGATAGAGGTATTATGGGAACACATTAAAGATATACTTCCTCATGTAGACTCAAGGAGGGTGCCTTAGAGGGGAAATCTGTGCCAAATCCTGTGGGACAAGTTGGGTGTCTGTGTGAAGTAGGGAAGAATGAAAGGTGAGGTTCTAAGCAGGGGAGATCATGAAGGACTTTGTAGGCAAAGGTAAGGAATGTAGATTTTACCCTACAGACTATGGGAAGCCATTATAGGAGTGTAGGCAAGACATGATGACATAATCAGAAAAAATTTCTCATTTTAGAAACATCACTTGCAATAGCTAGTTGCTATTGGAGGAAAGACAGTGAAGTCACGTCATAAAATTGATGACTTAACAAAATAGATGACTAAGGTATTTGCAGTTGAAATAGAGAATATTATTTAAATTGTGAGGAGTTTAAGAAGTAGAAACACATGCAGCATGCTGCTGACATATTTTATGTAATAGCAAGGAAGAGGAAGAAATTGGGGACAGGTCTGTTTTTTTTTGGCTTGAGTAACTGGGAAGATATAAGGCTATTTAAAGATGTGTTAATCCATTTTCTTTTGCTATAAGACTTTGTTGGAGACTGGGTAAAGAAGAGCAGGTTGTTTACCACGTGGTTGCGGTTGCTGTAAAGTCCAAAATTGGGTGGCTGGGTCTGACAAGAGCCCAGTGCTTCTTCAGCTCCTGGGAGTCAGTAGACAGGCAAAAGGACACTTGTAAAAGAGAGAACAGGACAAGGAAGACCAGATGCTTTGTAACCATCTGCTCTTAAGAATAGCCAACCCACTCTCTGGGACTACAGATACTTTCATAACAGTGGAACTGTAATAAAGCAAACACCTTTTAAAGGCTCCACTGTTTTTCTTTTTTAGAATATTAGTACTGGTGGTTAAATTTCAACTTGAATTTTGGTTGGGACAAAACTCATTCAATCACAGCACCAGAAGAGTTGACCAGCATGCTGAGTTTAAGTTGCTGTATGATGCCTTGGAAAAGAGGTCCAGAAGTTAGTATGAAATCGGCTGGGGACATTCATTTGGAGACTATCAGGAGGAATGTGGTAGTTGAAATCTCAAGTAAAGATGAGCATGACTGGGAGAAGGGTGTAGTGCAGTGGCTGTATTAGTGTATGTTAGAACTACCTAGGGGAACTTCTAAGAATCCCAAGAGCTAAAGTTACACTTCAGACCTAAACATCAGTATTTTAAACTTCTTTGGATGATAAAATGGCAACCAACCTTGAGAAATACCTGGTGACAGAATAAGAAAGGAGTCTAAGAAGTTTCCAGAGGAGTAGGAGAAAGGAGGCAGGGTTAAAAACACCAAAGGTGTGAAAGATTAGGAAGAAAGGTGTGAGTTCTGCTTTTTTTTCACACTGAAGGTAAATTTTAATTATAAGACAAGAGTATGAATAAAACATTTAAAAATAATCTCGATTATTTGAGTTCTGCTTTTTACACAATTTTCAGATACTCCCTAGCACAACCCTTTCTTACAGGCATTTAGTCTATTTGCTTTTCCTTGTATTTCACTTCATCTGTGTCCGTGGAAATTGATTCTGATGCTCATAATTAGAGCCTTTCTCCAAGATGCTAATCCATGTCCATTCTGTCTTAAAGTTCTTATTCCAAGAAATATTTGGTTAATTTTACTTGATTTTTGATGACTTTTTAAGATATGTTCCTATATACTTTGTTATCAAAGATGGCCTAGTCTTGATGCATTGATAAGGATCCTGGGCTTAGATTATGAAGAACTGGATTCATTTGGACCATCTTGGGAAAGTCATTAGTCCATCAGTTTACCTGTAAGGTATTCAGAAGTAATAATGACTTTTTTTTCTTTTTTTGTGGGTCATGGAGCTTGAACTTGGCCTGGGCGGTGCTGTCCCTGAGCTCTTCAGCTCAAGACTACCCACCCACCTTTGAGCCAAGCCCTACTTCTGTTTTCAGAAGGTTAATTAGAGATAAGAGTCTCAGGGCCTTTTGTGCCCTGGCTGGCTTTGAACCTAGATCCTAAGATCTCAGCCTCCTGAGTAGTTAGGATTGCAGGTGTGAGCCAGCACACCCGGCCCTAGAAGTAATAATGACTTTGAGTAGTTGATATAGATTTGCACGTGAGAGTGTAAAAGTTATACATGTAGAAGAGTGATGTTAACAGGATGGTAAATAGGAGAGTCTCTCTGTTGGCTTACTCTGAGTGTCAGTTTGAGTGGAATGAGTGATACCTAAAGAATATTGCTAGAGTGTGTATTTTCAGAGAAGTTTGGCATGTAGGTCAGTAAACCAAAAGAGAAATATTGTTCTTAATGAGGACAGGCACTATTTAATCATCTAGGGGCAGAGATAGAACAGGAAAGAAGAAAAAACGAATAAAAACGGGTATCTTTTTTTTTTTCTGAACTAGAAAGTGTATTCTCTTGATGTTGATCTATTGAGATTTCATTTCACTTTAGTCAGAATGGCCATCTCCAAGAACACAAACAACAAATGCTGGGGAAGGTTATAGAGAAAAAGAAACTCATGCCCTGTTGGTGGGAAAGAATGTAAACTAGTGCAATCACTATGAAAATCAGTATGGAAGTTCCTCAGAAAACCAAAAACAGGAATTTCATGCACACCAGAGATATTGCTGTTCAGTCCATAGCTTAAGGAATGTAAGTTAGAATACAACAGAAGCATTTACCCAACCATGTGTAGTGCAGCATTATTCATAACAGCCAAACTATGGAAATAGCTCAGTTGCCTACAAGTGATGAATAGATTTAGGAAATGTGGTGCATATACACAAGGACTGTTGTTCCACCATAAAGAAGAATGAAGTTATGTCATTTGCAGGTAAATAGATGGACTAGAAAATCATTTTGTTAAGAAAAATTAGCCAGATTCACAAGGACAAAGGCTGCATGAGGATATCTCTCATGTGGATATTAGGCCTAAAGGGTAAACTTATAAAAAATACATACAAGATCACATATGTGTGTGTGTGTGTGTGTGTGTGTGTGTGTGTGTGTAGTTCAATGGGATGCTATGATTCTTAGTAGTCCCCAACACCGGATGTGTTATGCATGCTAGCTAGCCCTAGCATTCTGAAGGTGTTACTCCTAGGTAGTAGAACTCCTGGACCTTTGGGCAGGCCTTTGAATCATATGAAACCTGCAGATGCATGGAATGTCATTGGTCACCATCATGTGATCCAGATGGGTGGCTCCAAACACTAAAGGGAGAAATTCCAGAGGCATGCAAGAAATGAAAAGGGATTGAGGCAAGACTATTAGATGGTTTTCCCCCTTGATCTACAATCCTTAAGCCTATGGGACCTTGGAGCATTAGTGGATCTGCAGAGCTACTTCTTGTACTTCATCTATGACTCATGTCCTTAATCTCTTTCTGTCTCCTATTTTCTCTCCCTGAGCACACTTGGCATGATCCTACCCTAGGGCCTTTGCAGTTGTTGTCACCTTTGATTAGAATGTTCTTCAAACTGTTCAGTCAGGGCCAGGAGTCTGGCCTAGTGGTAGAGTGCTTGCCTATCATGTACAAAGCCCTGGGTTTGATTCTTTGGTACCACTTACACAGAAAAGGCCAAAAGTGATACTGTGGCTCAAGTGGAAGAGAACTAACCTTGAGCAAGACGTGTCCATGGACAGTGCCCAGTCCCTGAATTCAAGCTACAGAACTGGCAAAAAAAAAAAAAAAAGTTCAATTGGTTCTCTTCCTTCAAGTCCTTGCTTTAATGTTACTTTCTCAAGGGATCTACCTTTACATTCCTATTCAAAGCTATGACCTTTTGACTCCTATCTTCTTTCATTGCTTTTCTTCTTGTATCATTTATTGTTATCTTACGTAATATGTTTAATTGTGTCTTGCTGTCTCTTAGGATATAAACCATGAAGATCACAGTTCAAAGTAATTCCTATAGCTCTATTCCTGATGTCTTAATAGGCGTTCAATATTTGTTGACTGAATAAATGAGTGATGAATAAAGTTAATTCATTAATGGCCACAGTATTTTTTTTTGTCAGTCGTGTGACTTGAACTCTGGACCTGGGTGCTTTCCCTGAGCTCTTCAGCTAAAGGCTACCACCCTACCCCTTGAGCCATAGTGCCATTTCTGGCTTTCTGGTGATTAATTGATGATAAGATTCTCACAGACTTTTTTAGTGCCTGGGCTGGTTTTGAATTACGATCCTCAGATCTCAGCCTCCTGAATAGCTAGGATTACAGGCATGAGCTACTGCACCTGTCTTGGTCACAGCATTTTAAACAGGTGTTTGAGATTTAATAAAGAATATGATAACTTTCCTTGTACTTCTTTCCTATTGATGGTCAAGATTTTGTTTTGCTAAATTGTGTTGAAAATGCTTATTAATTCTCACAGGTGGGTTCCTCTAGTTTTTTTTTCGAAGGGAATAAATCCTAAAGAGGAGTGATGCTTGGAGTTTGCTTAATCTTACTTCAAGCTCTCTTTTTCTACATCTTCTCCTTCTTCTCCTAGTCATTTGGAAATTCCTGTTTTTCTTGGGAAGAAATTTTCTAAAAACAAAGGATTCTTCTTTTGAACTTCAAGACAAAGGAACAGAGCAATTAGAACATTTGGCTTGGAAATATGTAGTAAGAACTCTGAAGAGGTTGTTAGGCTTGGAAGTAGATATTGCCCCAAATAAGTTGGCTGCATTTCCAGAATCCAGGACATACTTGCTTACACAGGGTGCCCTTCTCACCCTTTTCAGTGGCTTTATAGACCATCAGTCCTACTGGGAGAGCAATCATGCTGTGATTCACAAGCCCCTCCGCGCAATGCTCAGACACATAGACAGAGTAAATGTGGAGTGGGGCTTTTATTTCTCATCTGACTCATGGCAAACTCCACTGACTACATCAGAAGTGTAGGAGTAAGACACATGAGTCCTCAAACCCCAAAATGTTATCGTTTTAAAACTAGACGCTGGCTGAGGCTTTGAAACTGGTTATTTGATAAAGATGCCGAGACAGAGATTTCTGAATTATGTGGGAGTTTGCGCTGGATGACCATGTAAGTCATAGAATCATAGAGTCTGCTCACCTGATGAACATAGAAAACATCTAAGACAAATCACATTGATTGCAAAAGTCCTTCAGTGATAATGCTTGCTTGTAGTCATAAGTATGAAGATATTTCTCCTAAAATTGAGTAAAGTCATCTTCTTTTCATTTGTAACCCCCTGACACTATTCCGATTCTCTCAAGCAGTGCAGAACAGCTCCTCATTCTGTGTAGATACTTCAGGTTCTTGCCAGTGCCTCTGCTGAGAGAAGGCCTGTCACTGTCTTCAGGAAGAACTAGGCCGTCATGTCCCTTATTATGTCTGTACTAAGCAGAGGCAGAGCAGAGTTCTTTCCTTGTGGAGGCGGCTACTTCTATTAATGTTAACTAAGCTCAGTACTGTTTATTTCTTCTCACAGCAATCAGCATGTTGCTATACTAGTGTGATTCAAATAAGTGAAAAGCCCATGCCGGTCTCTCCAGCTTACTGCTGTAAAATCCGCAAAACCTGTGGCCTTCACTCCACCTCTTCCCTGACATTTACTTCTCTAAAAGCCCATTCATCCTTGAAGACTGAGGCTAGCTGCTGCTGCTGCTGCTGCTGCTGCTGCTTCTCCTTCTCTTCCTTCTCTCCTCCTCCTCCTCTTCTTCTTTTTTGTCAGTCTTGGGGCTTGGATTCTGGTCCTGAGCACTGTCACGGAGTTCTTGAGCTCAAGGTTACCCCTTGAGCCACAGCACCAATTCCATTTTTCTAGTGGTTAATTAGAAATAAGAATCTCATGGACTTTTTAGTGCCCAGGCTGGCTTTGAACCTGGCTTGATCCTCAGATCTCAGCCTCCCGAGTAGCTAGGATTACAGATGTGAGCCACCCCACCCACCCTAACTGCTTCTTTCTTCCAGCAAGAATCTCCCTAGGATTCCTCAAGTCAGACGTGCTTCCCTGGGCCGTGTGTTTGATTAGAAGCAGAGTACGATACTCTTCCATGAAACATACTGATTTACATGTACTACTCCTCTTTGAAGGAAAGGATGGTTTGATTTGTGTTTGTGCATCACTTCATGCGTAGCTGCCCTAACGAAGACATGACTTGACTCAGTAACATTCAAGTCTGCTCCAGGGATTGCAGGTCTTGGTAGGTTCTTTTCATTGTTGGGAGGCAAATGATTTGAAAACATGGACTGGTGAAGTCAGACATAAATTCAAATCCTGTTCATGGTACTTATTAGATCTATGTCTTTGAATAACTTATTTAATCTGAGCTTGATTTGCTCATCTGTAACATAGTGATGATAAAAACCACTTAGCTACCTGGAGTTCATGGGGTTTATCTGAGGAAAGGCAGTATGCACATGCCCAGTACTGTGCCTCACTTACCATCAGTGATCAAGGGAAGTTAATGTTGTTTTTTAGGGGATGCTGGGGTTTAAACTCAGTGCTACACAGTTTCTAGGCAGGTGCTCTATCCCTTGAACTATGCCTCCTTTTTTCCCCATAGTAATTATTGAGATAGGTTCTCACATTTTAACCCAGGGCCTTAATTTTCTTATTTATTCTTCCTGGTATTTTCTGGTCTTTTCTATTGAGATGAGGTCTTCATTTTTGGCTTCCTAATCTCAGAATCTCACGTAGCTGGGATGACAGATATGTGTACTGCTATACCCAGCTGTTGATTGAGATGAGTTCTTGTGAACTTTTGCCTGGACTGGCCTTCAGTGGCAAGTCTCAGGCTCTCAGCTTCCCAAATAGCTAGATGTGAACCACTTTGCCTGACTACTTCTGATTATTTTCAGTTCTAAGTCCTGAGAATTTTCCTCAGTGTTTGTTGAATGTATGAATAATCTAAGACTGTTCAACTATATTTTATGAATGTAGCATGCTGTTGTTGGGTCTTAAAAATGAATACATTTTTCAAAGTGCCAGCATTGAGTGAAAATGCTGAGTGAACAGAAAAGTCATTGGGTTCAAGCCTTAGTGACAACACACACACAAACACACACATCTGAATATCTCTTGCTTTACTGAGTTTATGAAGTAACATAAAAGAAGTTCTTGCCAATTACAAATTTTAAAAACAAGCAGAATGAATTAGAATAGCACAATAGAGGATTGAGAAGAATAGTAGCGCAAAGGTGGAATGAAAAAGTCAGTGACTAAGGTAGGGGTATGAAATGGCTTAAAAAAATGTGGTGGCTCACCTAGCTACTCAGGAGGCTGAGATCTGAGGATTGGGGCTCAAAGCCAGCCCCGGTAGTAAAGAATGTGAGACTCTTACCTCCAATTAACCACTAGAAAATGGGAAGTGGGACTGAGGCTCAAGGGGTAGGGCAGTAGCCTTGAGCTGAAGAGCTCAGGGACAGCACCCAGGCCCAGGAGTAGGGAGGTAGCCTTGAGTCGAAGAGTTCAGGGACAGTTTCCAGGCCCACAGTTCAAGCCTCATAATTGACAAAAAAATTGTTGTTATTATGAATGTGTTATACAGAAGGGTAACTATTTCATAAGCCAGGTAATGACTACAACTCTTTTTGGATAATGTTACCCCTTGGAATGGCTTTTTAGAAATGAGATTTAATAATAAACATGATGTTAATTGAAGAATTCCATCTACCATTTGAATCTTTAATATTCAGCAATGTCCAGGATAGATTCTGCACCCAGGGTGGCCATCCATAACTTTGAACCTTTCTGGTCATTTTTCTTTCTGTCTTACCACGTTTAGTTATAGCCTTGGTGTGTATGGGGGGACTCAGCAAATAGTTGTATGCATCATTATCAAAGCACAGTGTAGCCACTATGACCGAGTTACAAGCTCTGTCAGGGCATGAGTTGTGTCTTCACAATGCCAGGACCATTCCAAGTATTTCCCCAAATCCTTACAGACACCTGAAGACGAGAAATATTATGTACTGTCAAAATCTTTAAATGAGGAAACTGAGTTCAAATCATACAGTTGTTGAGCCCAAATCAGAACTCATTATCTTTTGACTCCAAACTGCTGTTCTTAAGCCCATAACATAGGATCCCTCTTGTAATTAGGGAAGCTAATACTATGTTCAATGAATATCAAACGTTTAATCTACTAAATGTACTGGAAGCTTATGGGCCTCATTTAGTGGCAAGGAAGGCTAAAGCAAAGCCTTGTAGTATTGGGTTTGGTACAGTAATAGGAAACAAAAAACAGTGCGGGCGCGCGCGCACACACACACACACACACACACACACACACACACACACACACACACACACACACACACACACGTCAGGGACATCCAATTATGCATCATCCAGCATGGGTCCTGTTCATGTAAGTAGCTGCTTCAACAGAAATAATCAGGATGGCAGACGTCTTATCTATACACTGGGAAAGAGCGCCATGCTGTGACCAGTTCTCTTTCCAACAGTTTTTGTCATTTTGTTCCAATAGCGCTTAAAGCTGTAAGGAATCCAGTAACCAGTAGATGGCAGTAGAACTCCATGGGACATTTGTTTCAGGCTCCATAGTTCTGGTTAGCCAATTGTTTTAGATACTTGTAAAACCACAGCACTCATCTAGAAGAGATATTATAAATTGTTTTGTGTCAACTATTTATCTTAAGCATGAGAAAACTGGAGCATAGTCTAGGAACACAAATATCCTAATATTGGCTGTGACGTTAGTAACAATGTCAGTACTTGGCTGCAAGTTTCCCTGACTCCCTGTTCTCTGTCTGTGTCTCACTAATTATTTTCTTCTAGTAATTTTCTAGCTTCAATTTGGCATATTGGCAAATAAACTGTAGACAAAGTATACGGTGTAACAACTTGATATATATATATATATATATCTTGTGAAATGAATACCATAGTGAAGTTATGTAATGCATATATTACCATATATTGTTACTTTGCTTTTTTTTGGTGGATGAAAACATTTAGTATCTACCCTCTTTGCAAAGTCCAAGTATACAACACAGCATTGTAAACTGTAGTCACTGTATCCAAAACATACTAATTTTATAATGGGAAGTAATTTTTGTCCTTTAACATATTTCCTTTTGATGATCCCTGAACTTTCGGCAGCAACATTTCTCCTCTCTCTCCCTCCCTCCCCAACTCACTATGTAAGTTGTAGGGCTTGAACTCCAGGCCTGGGTGCTCTCCCTGAGCTCTTCAGCTCAAGGCTAGCCCTTTACCTCTTATAGCCACAGTACTACTTCCTAGTCTCTGTATGGGTTTAACTTTGTAGATTCTACCAACAAGTGATATCATCTGGCTGAACTCAACATCATATCATCAAGTTTCATCCATGCTGCTATGTATAGAGCTTCTTTCTTTCTTTCTTTCTTTCTTTCTTTCTTTCTTTCTTTCTTTCTTTCTTTCTTTCCTTTCTTTCTTTCCTTTCTTTCTTTCTTTTCTTTCTTTCTTTCTTTCTTTCTTTCTTTCTTTCTTTCTTTTCTTTCTTTCTTTCTTTCCTCCTCCTTCCTTCTCCTCCCCTCCTCCTCCTTCTTTTCTTTCTCCTCCTTCTCTCTTCTGCTCCTGCTCCTGCTCCTGCTCCTGCTTCACCAAACAACATTCCATGGTATACACATGATTATTTTCTTGCTTCCAGATTTTGACTCTCTTGGTATTTTCACTACCCAGCACAGTGTCCAGAAAATTATGAATCCAAGAGTTTTGAACTACATCCTTGATATGTTGTATATATATATGCTATATATATGATGCTTTTAATTACTAATGGGCATTTCTGTTGGGCTTAAGAAAGGAATATGATCAATTACTTCCTGGACTTTTGTGAGCTTATGTACGTCATCATGAAGACGTACATGAAAACTATAATTTTTTTTTAAAAAAAGTAGAGTGTAATAGAATGGAATGCCACAATAGAGGACTGAGGAACAGAAATGTAGAGTAGAAAAAGTAGTGAATACATATATGAATTTATAAACATTATAGTCATATACATGTATTTCTTCTTTTAGCCATTCACTGGTAGTCACTTGGCTTCAACCTATGTCTTGGCTATTGTGCATAGTGTTTTTGACTACATGTATATCTTGAGGATACCATTTAAAAAATATTACAACCAGAAGTGAAGTTTCTGGATAATATGGTAGTTCTCACTTTAATTTTTGAGGGAGATTTATGTTATGTTATGTTATTTATTTATTTTTGCCAGTCCCAGACTTGAGCTCAGGGCCTGAGCACTGTCCTTAGGCTGTCTCAAGTCTACAGCTCTACCACTTGAGCCACAGTACCGCTTCTGGCTTTTTTTCCCTATGTATATGGTACTGAGGAATTGAACCTGGGTCTTCATGCATGCTGGCAAGCACTCTACCACTAGGCCAAACTCCCAGCCCTTATGTTATGTTATTTATTTATTTATTTAGTCAGTTGTGGGGCTCTAGGCTTGGGTGCTGTCCCTGAGCTCTTCAGCTCACAGCTACCACCCTACCCCTTGAGCCATAGCACCACTTTCAGTTTTCTAGTGGTTAATTGGAGATAACAGTTTCACTGACTTTAGTGCCCAGGCTGGCTTTGAACCTTGATCCTCAGATCTCAGCCTCCTGAGTAACGAGGATTACAGGTGTGAGCCACCATACCCGGCTCTCTTATGCTATTTTTTTAAAAGATTACTTTACCAATTTATATTTCTACCAGAAGTATACACAAAGGGATTTTTTTCTTCACATTTTCTTTAATACTTATCTGGTCTTTTTGAGACTAGATATTCTAACAGATTCCAGGTGGTATATTATTGTGGGCTTAGTTTGCCTTTGCATTTCCCTAACAGCCACTAGTGTAGACCATCTTTCTGTGTACCAGTTGGCCATTTACATGTCTTTTTTTTCCTGCCAAGATAGCATTTCTGTCTTGCAATGTAGCCCACGCTGCCTGGAACTATGTTGATCTAACTCATGATCTTTCTGCCTTGTCTCCTGAGTGTGGAGATTACAAATGTATATCAAGATGCTAGGTTTCTTTTGGGGAAAAAAAAGGTTGGTTGCCTATGTTTTAATTGAGTTGTTTGAGTTTCTTATGCTTTGGTTGTAAGCGCCATTTGCTGAATAGCTTGAAAACATTTTCTCCAGTTCCATAGGTTCCTTTTAATTTTGTTGATTGCTTTCTTTGCTGTACGGAAGCTCTTTAGTCCGATGTAGTTCTATTTAATTATCTTTGCTTAGATTGTTTATGTTCTTGGTGTCATATCACAAGAGCCATAGTCCAGATCAATGTCAAGTTTTCCCATTATGTTTTACATCTTCAGCCTTATGTATAAGTCTAGTCATTTTGAGCTAATTTTGTGAGTGGTATGAGATGGGTATTGATGTCTATTCAATGATTATTCATAGTGATGAGTGGTAAGGGTTAAATGTAACTCCCTAGTAGGGGTGGAGTAAAATATTATAGCTAGATAATGTCCATTTTGACTTACTTTTTCAGATAGATTTTTATATTTGTCAATGCCAAAGAACTTAGAGAATAGAGATTTTAGAAGATAAGAAATGAGGCCAAAAAAAAAAAAAAGAAATGAGGCCTAATGTTTGGAAAATGTCTTACAAGTGATGATGTCATGGTTACACAATAAAAAAGGAAAAGGTTCATCAAAGCCATTGCTCATCAATCATTTATTGGATTTTAATGTAATTCCCTGGTCTACACAAAGACCTTTAAAGATTTTTCAGAACTCTGCAGTGAGGAAGTAATAGTTTGGGCCCCTGGGAATATTCATACAGATAGCATAAGCCTTCTTTCTATTTTGAGTCAGAATGAGCTCATCCAGGTCTTGTGATAAGTGTCCATTGGACAGTCCCCATGTGAGGAGTTGGGCTTGCAAGATAGCAACTTTCAAGATATCCTTTATAGTACCTGATTCTCCTAGCAGCTTCTCACTGTGTTCTACTCTAGTCTAGACAATGAAGCTTACAATTCCTGGTGTTTTATCCATCAGAGCCATAGTTCATCAAAACCCAGGTAGTCATATGTGTCTAAAATAATTTTTTTTTGAACTTCGGGGAGAGAAGTAGTATACCTTTCAAAGGTCTAACCAAGTCTTATCTAAGGAGAGCTCCAAACAGGAAATGATTTGAATTTCCATACTGATAAAAATTAAGATCTGACTATTTCACTTAACTTTTAACTTAGATTTCAACCAGTCAGAAAGCCTTAGAATTGCTGCTGAAAGAATTGAGATGCCCTAAAAGTGAATTCTAGTCCTCAGAAGCATCCTTTTGAGAGGTAGAAAATAGAAGATATACATTTCCAATCATTTAAATTAACTAAAGCTGAATTTGATATGTAGATGTCTTCTTTGGCTTCATGTTGCTTTAGTTCAGGTGCTCACACAGCTTAGTTCTGCCATGATTTCTGTTCTTGTACATACTCATAGAAGGGGTTGGGAGTACTGATTGCCTTGGTAGCATGACCTTTACCCTGCTCTCTTCTTTGGGACCTCCCACCACTCTGGGTTGGATGGAAGTCTTTTCCCTGTGAACCGTGGCTCTGATTATCTTCATTCACGTGAAATTTTTCTCTGTTACCATAGCCTTGCTGAGATCCTTGGGGTCGCTGATTTTTTGACTCTTGGTATCTTTCTTTTTCTTTCTGGTTTTGTTTATCCTGTTGTTGTAGGCCCTTTTGTTCCTCTTTGTGGGTGTTCTTGTTTTCTCTTTGGTATTTCTGTTCATCTCCATAGAGTTTCCTGTCTTGTTTTTGATGGTTCTGCTTATCTTCATAGGTTTGTCTGTACTGTTGTGCCTCTTCATGAGTTTTCCTGTCATGTTTTTGAAGGTTCTGTTTATCCTCATGTGTTTTCCTGTCCTTTGTCTGATGGCTTTGCTTGTCATGTACCTCACGTGGACTTTCCTGATCTTGATGGCTATGAGGATTCCAGCTTTGATGACCCTGTTCACCCTCTGCCCAGTGGCTGTGTTTCTCACCCTGACTCTGACTGGTGGGGACTTGCTTATGGCCCTCTTCTCTGTTGCCTGATTGACAATCTCCCTCTCTAGACTGGGAGCTCTGTCTCTGACTTCGATTTACTGCTTGTCCTGAAATCTGCTGACTTAGTTTCCCTGACTTCCCTGGTTGTTCAACATATGAGTCTTTCCTTGTTCCATCAGTCCCTTGGAAATGCCTATTTTGTCCTGAAATTTCAGTTTCCTTAGTCTGTGACTGACCATAGTGGGAACTCTGTCCCTGTCTGTCTGTCTGGCCATGGTGAGAACTCTGTCCCTGTCTGTCTGCCTGGCCATGGTGAGAACTCTGTCCCTGTCTGTCTGCCTGGCCATGGTGAGAACTCTGTTCCTGTCTGTCTGCCTGGCCATGGTGAGAACTTTGTCTTTGACTGTCTGTCTGACTATCTGATTCTTGACCCTGCTTTCCAGATTGTCTGTAAGAGCTTGATTCTTGTTGACTGGTCTTACTAGAATGAGAATCTTGTCTGAGTGTTCTAGACTGGTTATGTTTTGATTGTTGTTTAACTCTTTCAGACTGACCATGATGAGAATCCTGAACCAGTTTCTCTGACTGATTTAGGGAAAATGTATATCCTTGCCCTTTAGGATGGCCACTGCTAGAGCTTCGGTTCAGTCTTTGACCAGAGCTAGAGTCTTGATCTTGTCTCTTATACTTATCAGAACTGTACTTCTCATCTTTTTCCTCAGACTGACTACAGTGAGAGTCTGTATCTTGTCTCTCAGACTGATCATGGTGGGAGTCCCTGCCTTGTCTCTCAGACTGACCATGGTGGGAGTCCCTGCCTTGTCTCTCAGACTGACCATGGTGGGAGTCCCTGCCTTGTCTCTCAGACTGACCATGGTGGGAGTCCCTGCCTTGTCTCTCAGACTGACCATGGTGGGAGTCCCTGCCTTGTCTCTCAGACTGACCATGGTGGGAGTCCCTGCCTTGTCTCTCAGACTGACCATGGTGGGAGTCCCTGCCTTGTCTCTCAGACTGACCATGTTGAACCTCCTGACTTTCTTTCTCAGAGTGACTGTGGTGGGGGGTATGCCTTTCTCCTTCATGACTCTGCCTATGTGGTTTGCCTGTGTGTTTTCCTGTAAACTTATCATTTTGTGTTCCTTCCTGTTCTATTTCTTGCTGGGAGATCCTATGTCCATATGATTTATCTAGCTTAAGATGGCAAGCTTGGACCAATCGGAACACCAATAAGAGATATTCTTGAAAATCAACATATCCATTTCTGTCTCTGTCTAAGAGGTCCATAATGATTTCCACAGTCTCTGGGTCTTTTGGTCTCTGTGGAAAGATAAAACAAACAGCAAAATCAATTATTTCCCTATTGATACTAACATGTATATCAATGTTTATGTCTCACTCCTCAAGTATTTTTTGATTGGGAAACCATTAAAATGAAGTGTCATGGTCTTTGACCCATGGGTTCTCAGAGCCTCATCCGTTACTGTACCAATAGGAATATGACTATGTGAGTAGGCACACAAATTTAGAATCAACTCTTTTAATAATTAATTTGAGTAATTTGACATAATTATTCATTTAGCTCATGCTGTATTGTAAGTATGTATCTACTTTCTCTTCACACTGTGAGTTCTTATAGGAAGAGGATGCTGGTTTTATTCACATTTATATTCCTGGAGCTAGGATTGTGGCATTATAAATTAGACCCTCAGTGAACCTTTACTGAATGAGTGAATGAATACATGATGAATACCTGACCAGTTGTGAGGAGAGCACATATAAAATATAAAAATAAAAATATGATCCTTAGATTTTCTTCTGAAAAGTTATTTTCTATTACTTTGAAATTGTACTATCTCTTGTTAAAGCTCAGATACAAGGAGATGTGTATATATGTGTGTGTGTGTGCGCGTGCACACGTGTGTGTGTGCGTGCACATGTGCACATGTGCACATGTGTATATGTTGTAAGAGAAATGTTGTGGAGATGACTGAATTATTTTTGTTGTTGTTGTTATTGGTTGTGGGGCCTGAATTCAGGGCCTGAGCACTACCCCTAAGCTCTTTTGAGCAAAAGTAGCACTCTACCACTTTGAGCCACAGCACCACTCTGTTTTCTGGTGGCTAACTGGAGATGAGTTTCACAGACTTTCTTGCCCAGTCTGGCTTTGAACTGTGACTCTCAGATCTCACCCTCCTGAGTAGCTGGGATTATAGGCATGAGCCTGAACTATTAAGGTGCTTCCCAGTATAGCATCTACCTGGTATACAGCATGACCAAATAAAGCAAAACATGAAATCTTGGATGCAGCTATCAGAATCATTCATATTTGACTCCCTGAGGACAAATATCTGTGTATCTTACCCGGAGGATGTCTCCAAATTCATTTAAGAGTAGGTGCTTCAACTCCTTCTTACTCAGTGAAGTGCAGTCCCCATTCTCTTTGGCATAGTTTTGAAACACCTTGGTCACAGTGACTATGCTATTCAGAAGGTGAGCCATTTTGGCAAATTTAGAGGACCCTAAATGAAGAAAGAAGATTTTTGTCTAGATTTGATTTCTTTTAGTTTGAGAAGGAAACTTTAAAAAAAAAAAGAAAGAGCTTGTTTTAACAATACCCTCATCTTGACCTGTAGTCAGGCTTTCAGTATCTTTGTTCTACAGTGGGGGAGATACAAACTATGATTCCTTTGCTAAAAAACCAAGCAAGTTCCTAAAAACAAACAAACAAAAAGTATAGTAGAAGCCCATAGAGGGAGGACCAAGAGGCCAGCATAGTAGGTCATAATTTTCTACCAACAGCAAGTATCTGAAGACGGAATAGGCTAGAAGTTTCTTTTACTAGTCTAAGATAGTTTTCTGAGAAGCCAAACTCCAGAAACAATGCATATCATTTTGACACATGCATATAAAATTGAATCAGTGAATACAGCTGTTATAGATAAAAATAACAAGAGAACACATAGCCAAATCAACTGCACAGATGATAAGAAGCCCATAAAAATCAGATCCACCCTGGCTATTCTGAGGAGCTAGACTCTTTGGAGATCTATATATCAGTATTTTTTTCTTGTGGTATGAAAATTCTAGTATCTGGGTTTATAGGCTTCTAATCTGAGCCACATTGCTAACTACAGTGCACTTTGGGTTGCCAACAGTAGATAGTGATACCTGTAAGGACAAACTGAGTCCCTTATGTCAATTCATTGCAATGAATCTTGAACATTGCTGAGGCCTCATGGTCCAGAGCCTTGTCCCTTAAGTTATAAAATCTTGGACCTTGTCAAATATGGGAGACTTATTTATCCACCAATAATTTTAGTCTTCAGTTTGGGGATGCTTTTTACTGAGGCAAAGCTATAAGTCCATTATCATTATGTTCTCAAGTAGAGCCCAGAAAAAGAAGCAGAAAGTTATCCAAGGCTGTCACTCTAAAGGAATCTTAAATCTCCACATCTCCTAGTGCATTTCAGCAAAATGTATATATTGCCATAGTTGCAGTTCCTACTGTTGTTCTCCCACACATGTCTTACCTGCTTGAAGAGAAGTAAGCAGTAGGTTCGAACTCCAGGAAGGTTACTAGAGATCTGAAAATCCACCCTATTTATAGGGTCTTAAATTTTCCTCCTATGTCATCCCAGGAGACACCCATTTTGTGACAGAATCTGAATCACTCTGGGCCCAACCCAGTTCAGCCCAGCTTAATCTCTCTGTCTGTAGACCGTTTGGTTTATTTACTTCCCCCATTTGCTCATGAACTTGTTTGTCATCGGAATAGGTGACACTGTTCAAATCTCAACTTCAATTAGGTGAGTGTTCATACCTATATGCATACATGCTGTGGGAGTCCCAAAGGATAGAGGTGTAGGCTGAGTTCATCCTTATTGTCTTTTGCAAGACTACAGGGGGCTATAGTCAAATCATGACCCAAAAAAGGTATCTGCATGGTTGCATCACAAAAACATGTTGACATAGGAATTAGGTAGCCTGTATGTTTGAACAAGATATAATTCCTGGAAGAGTCAGGCACTGGTGGCTCACAACTGTAATCCTGGCTACTCAAGAGGTTGAGATCTGAGGATCACATGGTTCAAAGCCATCCCAGGCAGGAAAGTCTGTGGGACTCTTATATCCAATTAGCAACCAGGAGTGACACTGTGGCATAAAGTGGTAGAGGGCTAGCCTTGAATGAAGAAGCTCAGGGAAGGACAATGCCCAGGTCCTGAGTTCTAGCCCCATGACCAACCAAAAAAACAAAAACAAAAACAAAACCCAAAACATCCCCCAAAACAAACAAACGCCAAATAGTTCCTGGAAGAGATTTGTTTTAGGTTAATCTGTTGTCCCATATCACATTGCTGTTGTTATAATTCACACTTAATAGGCTAGTGGGAGAAGTAGACATATAAACCATTTAGGGAGCACATTGGGTGGAGGGTGATGGTGGCAGAATTGCCACCATTTGAGTCCTTTAAGTTTTACTAAACAGTTTATGTTGAGCGAGGGACAACTTGGAAACTCCTGATGTCTATATGTAGAGCTTATTCCCTCATCTCTATACCTGTGACATGCCAGAATCCTGACCATAAGAGATTCTTTAAAAATGTTTATTGTTGGGGCCGGGAGTTTGGCCTAGTGGTTAAAGTGCTTGCCTAGCATGCATGGAGACCCGGGTTCGATTCCTCAGAACCACATACATAGAAAAAGCCGGAAGTGGTGCTGAGGCTCAAGTGGTAGAGCTCTAGCCTTTAGAAAGAGTCCAAGGACAGCGCTCAGGCCCTGAGCTCAAGCCCAGGACTGGCAAAAAAAAAATGTTTATTGTTATTATACAGGTGAGGTACATAGAAGTTACAGTTATATAACAATAATAGCAATAAGTTTCATGAATATTCCTTCTCGGGGTTGGCTTATGAGGTAAAGAGTGCATTTCTTTTTGAGCAATGTAATCCCATCTCTCATCCTCTCTAACTTTTTCCATCATAGGAGATTCTTTTAATTTTTTTTTGTAGGTCATGGGGCTTGAACTATGGGCATGGGCACTGTCCCTGAGCTCTTCAACTCAAGGCTACCGCCCTATCCCTGGGCCTGGGCACTGTCCCCGAGCTCTTCAGCTCAAGGTGGCCACTCTGCCCCTTGAGCCACAGAACCACTCCCAGTTTTCCAGTGATTAGTTGGAGATAAGAGTCTCACATTCTTTAATGACTAGGCTAGCTTTGAACAGTTATCCTCAGATTTCAGCCTCCTGTTTAGCTAGGATTGCAGGCGTGAGCCGCTGCACCCGGCTCATCCTAGGAGATTCTTAATAAACTTTTTTTTGGATAAGTGAATTACTGAATTGTGGAAGTGTTGTTGAGTCTGGTATAGGATACAAAGAATTCTACTCATTTCTGCTTTTCTCTTACAACTAGATCCCTATTTTATTCTTCTATACATCAGTCAACAGATCTGTTATTTATAGTAACATTTCCTATTATTTACAATGTGTTGGTATTCCATAAGGAAATCATAAAAATGTTCAAAGAGGTTGTCCCACTTTGAATAAAGAAGCTTCATATTTAGAAGAGTTTGAGCATTAGAGTTAAGACTTGCTAAATACTGATTAATAGAAAACCTCGGTACATTTGGAGTCTTTCTGGGCCGGTGGGCTTCTATTAAGAAGTGAGGTTGAGGTGGGCAGAGAAGAAAACAGAGAAATCTTGGATGGAGAAGGGAACAATAAAAAATTACAAAGGTAAGAACTTTCCTGTTGTGTTTGGATTAGGTTGAGCTGGTATCTAGTTAAATAAGAGGGTCTAAATATGAATAGAAATAGAGAATTTTGGCATTGAAAGGGAAATCTAGTCTGAGATTCTCAATTTTCCATGTGAAGAACTAAGTTCCAGTTGCACTAAGTGACTTGTTTGTTAAAAATCAGGACTATCATACTTGTTTTCTTACCTCAGCCCAATATACTTTCTCATTCTCTGGCAAAGGTTTGGGATCTACTTTGGAATTTATTTTACTGAGAAATGTGAAATATGTCTTTTTGATCAGTGAAGTGATGAGATTGACGTATTGTTTCAAGGGAAGATTTCACTCTGACTGCAGGGTGGTCTGTTTACTCAGTTTGTCTAGGGCTAAGGGATTTCTCAGGACATGAGACTCAGTGCTAAACCAGGGAGGGTTCTGTGCAGCCTGGGACAAGTTAGTTACTCGAGACATGCACAGGAGGAGCTGGAAAGAGGAATGTCAGAACAGGGAGGCCAGTTGGGAGTGTATTGTTGATGACTTAGGTAGAAGGAAAACTTAGGCAGCAGATCATAATTATAGAAAGATAGATGGAAAATAGAAGGAAATAAAGAATGTGATTCTGGGTACATACAGAGAAAATGAAAGACTTAGTTATTATGTTTAGATAGCTAAGAGAATTAGGGTGTACTGAAGAAATAATAGTTCTGAATGGAATCTAATGAGGCCTAAGACTTAGTGCCTGTACTGCCATTTCTTGAGTGTTCTGCCTTTTGGAGTCTTGTTATCCGCCCTCTACTTTGTAACTTAGAAGTTTTTCAGTACTGGTCATGATTTATATGGTCTGTTTATAAATCTAAGAACTCACTTTCTGCTTTTGCTTCTGTACTCAGTACAGAAGTCCACCTTAGGACTGTGGACCTAGGGAAGGTTTTGTTGAACCTATAGGCACATAGGAGAAGAAGGAGTGGGGCTAGGCATAAAGAAAGCAACCTTCTTTATATTATTATTATTATTATTATTATTACTATTATTATTTGTGGGTCATGGGGCTTGAACTCGGGGCCTGGGCACTGTCTCTGAGTTCTTTAGCTCAAGGCTACCATCCTGCACCTGAGCCACAGCCCCACTTCCCATTTTCCAGTGATTAATTGGAGATAAGAGTCTCACAGGGCTGGGAGTTTGGCCTAGTGGTAGAGTGCTTGCCTGCATGCACAAAGACCAGGGTTTGATTCCTTGGTACCATATACATAGAAAAAAGCCAGAAGTGGTGCTGAGACTCAAGTGGTAGAACTCCAGCCTTGAGAAAGTCCAAGGACAGTGCTCAGGCCCTGAGCTCAAGCCCAGGACTGGCTTAGTGCCTGGGCTGGCTTTGAATCTTGATCCTCAGTTCTCAGCCTCCAGAGAGTATAAGGATTATAAGTGTGAGCCATTGCGCCTGGCTTATTTTTATTATTTTTATGCCAGTATTAGGGATTGACCTTAGGGCTTCAGATTCTCACTTGGCGTTTTTGCCCAAGGGTAGCACTCTACCACATGAACTACACCTTCATTTCCTCTTTTTTTTTTAAGTTAATTGGAGAAGAGCCTCACAGATTGGTCTGTACAGGCTGACTTTGAGCTGAGATCCTCAGACAGCCTCCTGAGTAGCTAGGATTACAGGTGTGAGACACTGGCACCTGGCTTGTAAGGGCTTTATAGATAATATTTTCACATTGTTCTATTTATAAATTTGATAGATTTGTAAATAGAGTTTTACACATTTGATGAATTTTTATAGCCTTCCTCTTTAGAAAAATGGAGAAGGCAATTTCACTGTTCTGTTATTTGAGGTATTTGTAAACTGCATGAGGGAGGATCTATACTCCCCCCCCCCTTTTTTTTTCCTTTGTGCCAGTCCTAAGGCTTGAATTCCGGGTCTGGGTACTCTTTGTGAGCTTTTTTTCCCCTCAAGTCTAGTGATCTACCATTTGAACCATACTTCTACTTCTGCCGTTTTGACAGTAAATTGAAGATAAGGGACTCATGAACATTCCTTCTTG
Organism: Megascapheus bottae; assembly: GCF_031878675.1. Taxonomy (NCBI): domain Eukaryota; kingdom Metazoa; phylum Chordata; class Mammalia; order Rodentia; family Geomyidae; genus Megascapheus; species Megascapheus bottae. The sequence goes on along the minus strand of NC_143518.1, from coordinate 40,690,733 downwards.
GGTGGCATCAAAATGCCTTCCCTCAGATCTTAGGCTCCTCAGCATCTAGGGTTTATAGGCATGAGCCACCACTGCCTAGCTTACACTCTTTTTGTTTGTTGTGTTTCTGTGTATTTTAATCCTTTTAATTCACTTGTGTTGGAGTATGGCCTATGGTTTTCAAGGCCAGAGGCTTTTGGGAAGGGGTGTTAAATTATTTTTTCATCAGCTATATTAATAGTATAATGGAGCTTCATTGTGATAATTCCACAGCTGGATGCAGTATATTTTGAATAAGTTTACTCCTTTTATTATATTCCCTTAAGTCCTTCCCTCTCCATTTATTTATTTGTTTATTTATTGTTATTGGTTGTAGGACTTGAACTCTGGGCCTGGGCACTATCCCTGAGATCTTTAGCTCAAGGCTACTGCCTTACCCCTGGAACCACAGAGTCACTTCCAGTTTTTTGGTGGCTAATTGGAGGTAAGAGTTTCATTGACTTTTTAGTGCCTAGGCTGACTTGAACCATGATCCTCAGATCTCAGCCTCTTGAGTAACTAAGATTGCAGATGTGAGCCATACCCATCTCACCTTTTTTTTTTTATGGTGAGTCAATGTTTATGGGTCTTTATGTAAATACACAGTTCTGTTTCTATTGGATTAATGTCAAGAAGTTTTTAAGCTGCCATTTATTAAGGTCTTGTGTGCTTAGTTCTATGTTAGTTTTTTTTAATGCATGTTAATTCCTAGAACAACTCACAAAGGAGAGAATATTATCTTTATTCTCTCTCTCTCTCTCTCTCTCTCTCTCTCTCTCTCTCTCTCTCTCTCTCTCTCCCTTTCTCCCTCCCTCCCTCCCTCCCTCCTTCCTTCCCTCTCTTTTGGTCAGTTATGGGACTTGAATTCTGGGCCTAGGTGCAATCCCTGAGCTCTTCAGCTCAAGGCTTGTGCTTTACCACTCAAGTCAGTACCACTTCTAGTTTTTGGTGGTTAATTGGAGTTAAGAATCTCATGGACTTTTCTTGTCCAAGCTAGTTTTGAATCATGATGCTCAAATCTCAGCCTCCTGAGTAGCTACGATTACAGGCATGACCGGTACCTGGCTATTATCTTTATTTTCTAAACAGGAAATTGAGGATCAGGGAAGGGTAAATAACTTGCTTAAGATAACAGAGTTTGTAAGTATCTGAGCTTAGATTTGAACTCATGCCTTCCTCATTTCAAAGCCATTGTTCACAACATCTACAGTATACTGACATTGTTTTTGGAATACAACTGGTGATTGGCCATTCCTCAGTGAGAAAAATAGCTTTCCACATAGACTGAAGTGAATAAGAACGAAGTAATTTCCTAATGATGTGCTGTGAAGAAATCCAACTCTGGATGAGAGTTTCCTGACTCACTGGTCAAATATTTGCTGTTTTCCCTTGCTTTTTCAGTATAAGAAACCACCTAAGTGGTTTCATTGTTGATGGAGTTTGTAATCTATTTTAGCTTGTAATCTGTAAGATAGATGATCATACGTATTTAAAAAACAAAATGCACATAGAAAATGCACCCATCTGTTTTTACACTTGGCAGCTCTGGGGATTGTTTTGAAATGAGGTTGACGAGTGCCAACTTGCCCATTTGTGAGGTTTTCAATCTTATTTCCAGCCTTTGTTGTTCATGTACTTTGGAATAAAGATGTACCTAATATGTGTGGCAAGTATATGGAGCTAGTAAAGTTTTTGAGGGGCTTCCTTGTCATATTTTGGCCAAATCATGAAAGATAGTTGTCATGGAATTTTCAGATGATTTTCTTTTTGTTGAGGCACTATGTGCCTGTTTAGTGTGATGAAATGTACAGGATCCACAGGTGGTTGTTTTTGTTATCAGAGACTTCTTTGTAGTGTCCAGGTAGCTACTTCATTTGTACTAGCCCTTTGACATTCAGCAGGTGCATAAACTGCAGATTGGGCAAATGAGCTCTTTCCCCTGGAGAAGAATGGGTTTAATTACTAGACATAAAACTCTTGAGATTTCTTGATATTGAAAGGTCATTTATTATCACTTGCACAAATAAGTTCACATTTAAAATCTTTCTTTGTAAGTGAATTGCCCTCTTGTTAATTATAGGTTATTTTCTTATTAATAGTATCTGTAGGAGTCAGTGTGGTTTGAAGGTAATACTGGCCTCAGCAGTATTTTAGCCTTGTCAGAAAATGTCTGCTGAGCCAAAGAAAGGAGGCCTAGAGTTTCTTGGTTCTACTTCACAGATTTAGTTTGATCCTCATGCTCTGTCTGTAGCAAGGCCTCTTCTGCTATTAAATTTTATTTTGGGGTTTAAGAGCTCATCATTCTTTCTCTCCACTATGCCTCAGGCTTTCTCTAAATGAAATGAACTAGAAAATATCAATAGTCATTGCTGAGCAATGACTATTTTGGTAATTCCTAAAATATGATTAATAGTTGTATAGATGGAAATAGATACCTTTAAAGTGACAGTGAGGTAGAATTTAGATTATTCAGGTTAGGTTCCTAAGTTTTTCCTTAAAGAGATTTATTGAGATATAATTGAGTATCATATGTTCTCCCACTGAAATTACCTGATTCAATGTGTTTTTTTGTATTGTGCAATCATCATCAAATTTGAATTTTTGAATATTTTCATTCTTCCTAAGGAAATCCTATATTCATTAGCAGTCATCCCCATTCTGCCTTCTTTTCATTCCTAGTAACCACTATTTTTCTGACCGTCTGGATTTTCCTGTCCTGATCATTTCACAGAAATGAAACCAAATAGTACATCTTTTTTTACTTGATTCTTTCATTTAACATAATGTTTTTTAAAGTTCATTCATGTGCGTGTCAGTTATTCATTAATTTGTATCTCTGAATAACAGTTTATTATAGAAATATGCCACATTTTGTTTATCCATTCACCTATCAATAGATATTTAGGGTGGTTTCACCTTTTAACTACTATGAATAATGCTACTATAAACACTCATGTACAAATTTTAGGTCTTTAAGTTTGGATCTTTAATTTGTGTTTTTGAAGTACTGCCAAGGTGTTTTAAGATAAGCATGGATGGTTGGTTTAAAGGGTTTGACTTGAGGATGCCAACAGGTTAAACCTGCCTGGCTGAGTTACAGTTGGGGAGAGGCGAAGTAAGGGATATGAGTTACCAATATTGTTACTCCCCAGGGTTTTGCACAACTTATGGCCCAGCAGCTACCAAGAAACCCACAGTAGTAGGCACCTGACAAAGATTTGTTGATCAAAGAGCTGAATATGCCCTGAGGAAGAGTGGGAGAGGAGGAAATGGGGTGGAGAAGATAGATAAATATTTTTTGTAAAGTTTCCATCTTACCTTAGGTGTTATTAGTGATTCATTTGATCCATATTTTCAGTTCTTCTACTCACCCCCCCCTCCCACCCACTCAAAAGTCAACTCTATCAGGATAAGGAGAGGTGAGTTTGGGAAGTCTAGTATGTGGAAGCACATGTACAGGCCTATGGCTGTTCCTCTCCAAGCACAGCCTGGGATCCTGATTTTGCTTCATCCTTTCCTGGCCCCTCACCACAGCATACTAGAGAGCCCTTGGATCAGAACTGAAAGCTTCTCTTCAGAGCCGTGCACTTGGTTTCATTGTAAACTTGCAGAAGACATTTCTATTTTGTAGCTTCATTTCCCTTCTTTAACTCTAAGATGACAGAGGAGTTTAAAGTGACAACTGAGTGAACTGGATGACTTTTCCCCCTGCAAGTCTGTGCTCCTGAGAGCTCCAAATGCTGAGCTTCTGTATAAGTTTGCTCTCCCACTCTCTCCTCCCCCTCCCTCTCTCCCTCTCTCCCTCTCTCCCTGTGCCTGCTCTTGCTGGGGGAGGGGGAGATCCTCATTGTTTTTTGCTAGATCCTCATTGTATTGTTATTGCATACCTGTTGAGAAATCCCTCTGCTTCCAATTTCCCTTTCTGATTTATTTTTACACTATCATAGTAATTATCTCTCCTCAAGAAGGGGTAACATAGTTTGCAAGCAAAGGATTATTGTTTCTTAGAAGAATAAAGCCAAACATTATTCACATACTATACAAAGCCTTCCATGGCAAACTGCTCCTTTTATTTTTATTCCCAATTACACTGGGCTCCTTTATGATTTCTTACCAAATCATAAAACTTATTTCTTTCTTTTTTTTTTTTTTTTGCCAGTCCTGGGCTTGAGCTCAGGGCCTGAGCACTGTCCTTGGACTTTTTCTCAAGGCTAGAGCTCTACCACTTGAGCCTCAGCACCACTTCCGGCTTTTTTCTATGTATGTGGTACCAAGGAATCGGGTCTTTGTGCATGCTAGGCAAGCACTTTAACCACTAGGCCAAACTCCTGGCCCCTGTCTTTCTATTTTTTAAGCCACATTGTTTTATCTTGCTAGGCCCCCTTTCCCTATCTCTATTTATCAAAATTCTATTCATTTGAAATACATTCAGATACTCATTTTTGTCCCTTAAAAACATTTGCAAGTCTTCCCAGTCAAAACTCTCCTCTGCCCTCACCCTAGTCTGTGGCCCATACACTACTTTGATAACGCTCTTTTGTTTTCTGCAGAGGGTTGTATCCATTGAATTCTATTAGAGAGTTTTTTTTTTAATTCCTTGCTTTGTCCTTTGCAAGTTTTTTTATTGTTATGTACAAGATAGAGTTATTTAAATATGAGATGGCTAACTTCCTCTTATGCCTCTTACAATAGGACTCTAAAACATATGCCTATGTTCTCACTTCATTTGGTCTTTAGCACTACTTATAATTATTACTTTTACAATAGATGATAAGTGCTCTGAGGGACAAGACCTCCATTTCCCCTTCTTCAAATTCTTCCATGAGCCCTGTCATAGTGCTAGACTCCCAGTTGGTAGCTAGGTGAAACGAAAGATTTTTTACTTCTGCATGTCTCTGCGCCTGAGTAGTTCTCATTTAGATTTAGGGCCTGAGTAGTTCTCATTTAGAACTAGATAATTAAGACTTGTTTCTTAAAATTTAGAACTATGGGCTGGGAGTTTGGCCAGGTGCCTAGCATGCACAAAGACCCAGGTTTGATTCCTTGGTACCACATACGTAGAAAAAAGCCAGAAATGGTGCTGTGGCTCAAGTGGTAGAGAGCTGGCCTTGAGGAAAGCCCAAGGATAGTTCTCAGGCTCTGAGTTCAAGCCCCAGGACTGGCAAAAAAAATTTAGAACTTGTCTGCATTTGTTAACTTTTGAATAATGACATTACAGTATATGTAGCAGTCCCATACAGTATATGTAGCAGGAAAATGAGGTTAGAAGCTGATTCTGTACTGGACTGTGATAATTTCAAGAGGTCCAGGGAATGACTGTTGGTAATATAAAGGATTTTCCTGGACAAAGAATGGAGGAGCTGTTTTAGTCTTTTCAGAGATAGCTGGATGCTAAGGCTCCCAGGCCTCATTGAGAATTTGGATCTAAGACATAGCTTGAGGCCCACAGGTCTCACAAGTGGGAAAGCTGAATTCATCTGTAATATCAGTTGGGATGCAGTCAGGCAGTTCTGGAGTGGGAAAGTTGCCGCTAGTGTTTGGTGAGAACCAAGCTCATTAGGCCCTCCGGTGCTCTGTTTCTGACCTGACCCAGGAAGGTTAACACCAAGGCCATCCTTGGTGGTGCTAGTTGTAAGACTCCCCATAGAAGCACATGCTCAGTATCCCCCAGAGGATCATGCCTATGCCTCATTCTTTCTGCTGTTCATCAGAGCAGTATGCTAGATCCAGGATTCTGAGAGACAACAGGGAGAAAAAAAGCAAACAAACCAAGCTCCGCAAATTCAAGAAGCAGTTGCAAAGTCTCCTGTTGCAAGACAAGTAATCCATGAAGCTTTTGCCAGGAGAGCTCAGCCAGAGAATTAGGAGCCATTTGATGATGGCCTAGGGAAGTTAGTGGAGATTATTTGTGATGGGAAGTAGTGCTGTTCCCAGTCCTCTGTGATTTGCCTGGTCCCGTAGGGGAGGGCAGTTAATGCTGCTGATACCAACCAAGAGTCCAGCACTGTGTTAAGGCTCATGGGAAAATCTGAAGTAGGCTTATCAGTTGAGTGATACGCCTACTTGTTACGTCGCTCTAATGAATTCTTGGCATAGGTGAGAAATAAGTAGGAAAGAGGTAGGGGTTGGAGGCCAAGTAAGAATTTTCTTCATTGCTTGATTCACTTCATTTGTTTATCTGTTCTTTTGAAAAATGTTTAGTAAGAAAGAATTGTCAGTAAATAAAAGGATTCTAGGAAGTGGTTATGTCAGGGCCAGTGTTGGGGTAAAAACAAGATTTCATTATCATCAACACTTCCCTTACAGTGGGAAAAGCCTAGACAAGTGCTCGAGAAAACACTTGTCTACCCCAGTGTCTGTGCTCAGGAGCCTTCCACCCTCCTGTGTGCCTTGTCATGACTTGGCTTAATTGCTACACCACTTTGCCATGCGATTCCTACCTACACATCCTTCTTTAATCTCCTGTCTCTAAATTGTGGTGATGAGTGCTCCACCTGCCCCCTGGAAAGAAACTGGGTTTCTTACAGCATCAGAAACAGCAGTACCTTCCTGTTCCAGGAGCAAAGGGGAAGATGGCCAAAGAGTTTAATAAGAAATAAGGGAGGGAAAGTGGCAGTGGAAGGGAAGGGCATGGTAGTGGGGTTTTTTTGGGGTGGGGGGAATGTTACTGAAGCTGCTCAATCACAGTAGGTACCTAGCTGTCTTTTTGAGCACTTGACTCTATCCCTCCATGTGCCATACTAGTCTGCTCTTGCTGATATTCAAGAGGAGAAGCTGGTGGTCTCCTTAGTAGGTGTTTGGAGCTCCACTCTGTGTTCTGAGAGGTTGTGGAGGTGAGTAAAGGGAAGTGGTCCAGAGGCCTGGAAGGATCAGAGCCATGCACCTCTTTAGGATCCAAACATCAGATATAAGTGGCAAGAGCTATCTTGCCTTTGTAAAGGAAAATATTTAGTCTCAGGAAGGAAGATTTTTATAAGGACAAGTAGAATCACAAAAGAAGTCTGGTGTGGTGTCTCACACCTGTAATCCTAACTACTCAGGAGGCTGAGATCTGAGGATCACAATTCAAAGTGAGCCCAGGCACTACAGTCCATGAGGCTCTTAACTCCAATTAACCACCAGAAAACTGGAAGTGACACTGTGGCTCAAGAGGTAGGGTGGGATCCTTGACCTGAAGAGCTTTGGAACAGCACCGTGGCCTAGAGTTCAAACCTCCAGGACCAAAGGAAAAAAAAAAGAAGGCAACAGTAAAATTATAATAGAATTCAAGTTTTCTAACACAAGTAAGTATAGGGCATGGAATTTTCCTTGTCCTAAGAATACATATTCTGCTCTGTTCTCTATTCATCTTTACTAAATCATTCCACTGCAGGAAAAGAAAACAGACCTGAAGTTCAGGTAGGTCCTTATGGACCTAATATAAGATGTCTAGGCTTTTTATAGAGATTCAATGTGCTGGTATATGAGCCTGCTTTTAGGGGGCAGGCAGTCACACTGTGCTTTCTCTTTCTTCACTAGGTGCCTGGCCATCGATAGCTTTCTGGAAACCTGCTGGGTATGAGAGATCTTGACTTTGGGCATTCTGCTAATTTTATTTAGGCCTCCACTTACAGAATATGTCAAGAGCTTAGGTACTTTGTAAGAAAAAGATGAGATGCTCCTGTGAACAACTCTGTCTGAGAGTCGGTGGAGGAACTTTATGAGGCTATTAAAAATCTGTGCCATTAATTTCAGTCTTGAGGATGTGGACTACAAGGAGTAGACTATTTTATAGAATTTATTTTTAGCTAAACTTGTTTTTGTCATAATCTGGCCCTTCATAATCCATTCTCATAACCATCTAACATCACTGATTAAACTCTTAACAAATAGCACTTAAAGAGCATAGTACATTGTAGAAGGTGAGGTGGGAAATATCTGTAGTGAAAGGTTCATGAATAAAGTAGGGAGAAGGCAGAGGTATATTGCTTCTGTCATTTTTTTCAGTAGATACTATGATTTTTGGGGATCATTTCTGTTTCCTGTTCTTTTTATTTCTTTCTTTTTTTTTTTTTTTGCCAGTCGTGGGCTTGAGCTCAGGGCCTGAGCACTGTCCTTGGACTTTCTCAAGGCTAGAGCTCTACCACTTGAGCCTTAGCACCATTTCTGGCTTTTTTCTATGTATATGGTACCGAGGAATTGAACCCGGGTCTTCGTGCATGCTAGGCAAGCACTCTACCACTAGGCCAAACTCCCGGCCCCCAGACCAAACTCCCGGCCCCCTATTTCTTTTTTTTTTTCCTTTTTGCTAGTACTGAGGGCTTGAACTCAGGGCCTGGGTACTGTCCTTCAGGCTTTTTTTGCTCAAGTCTTGCTGGCATTCAACCACTTGAGCCACAGATTCACTTCCAGTTTTTCTTTCCTGGTTAATTGGAAAAAAGAATCTTATGGACTTTTTTGCATAGACTGGTTTTGAACTGCGATCCTTATATCTCCACCTCCTGAGTAAATAGGCATATGGAACACAGGCATGAGCCACGGCCACCTAGTTGTGACTGTTTCTTTAGTTCAAAGAGTGGGCAAGAAAGTGAAATATATTTCTTACTTGAAAAAAAAATAACTCTTGGGCCAGGAGTTTGGTCTAGTGGTAGAGTGCTTGCCTGGCATGCACGAAAACCCGGGTTCAATTCCTCAGTTACCACATACATAGAAAAAGCTGGAATTGGTGCTATGGCTCAAGTGGTAGAGCTCTAGCCTTGAGAAAAAGGACTCAGTCCCTGAGGTCAAGCCAGGACTGGCAAAAAAAATCACTTATTTATCTCCAAATTCACTTTATACATTGCAATATTTTTCTATCTCAATCCTTGGCAAATACAAAATAACACATTCAGTAAGAATTATTTGTAACATAAAGCACATGAACTTCCCTCTGGAGAGAAGTTAGAATCTAAAGAACTAGCATCTTCTCCTGGTCCTGAAAACTCCTTGAACTGGAAGAACTCCCTGGACGAGCTGGAAGTGCTGGTATAATGCTGTAGATCTGGCGTAGTAAACTGGATGTTTACCGACTTTACAGTCTTGAGTTTGATGATTCAGCTGTAATGCAATCATTCCACATTTACAGACTCACATTTCACCTGTCACCAGGCAGTGCCTCCTTGCATGGGTGGTTTAGGCATTAGGGCAGCAGCTTCAGCTTCATGTGGCATCCTTCCCTTGAGAAGGGTAAGTTTAAGACAAAAACATTAAGGTTTTATTTTATGTACAAGGAATTCTTCTTGGGAATTCATTGCCCCAAGAAGTGATGTCAACTGAACATTAAGAATCTGTCCATATTTCAAATGTTCCCAACACAAAGGAATGATATATTTGAAGTGATATGCCAACTAACTGTACATTTAATGCAAGTGCTCAAATATCACACTGTACTCCTGAAATACATTCAATTACTATGTCAGTAAAGAATGCATATTAAAAAGAGCAATTTATAGACTTCTATAAAGCTATGGTTGCTTTCCATGGCCAATTGGCTCTGGGTTTCCCAGAGGCCCCAGCCTCTATAAGAGGCAAGCTCTTGGATGAATATAAACAGGGTTGGTTTTCAGCTGTCCATTTCAGATGCTTTTGTGAACCAGTGTAGTGAGAAAGAAAAGAAAAAAGACAAGAGAATTGTGGGTCATAGCGAACAAGAAGAATAGAAATTTGGAAAGAGACAGCATGGAAGATACAAGCTTTACATCTCCTTTAGGTCTTCAGGATGAGTTACACAGGGAAGAAACTAAGGAGGGAGCAGTTACATCTGAAAAGTTTTGGTTACTATTATAGATCCTGGCTTGGAGGGCTTTATTTATGTCATGATTTGTTCGTTTAACAAATTTTTTTCTTTATTTTTCAGTTCTTTTGTTCTTGTCTTCCACTTACTACTTTCTTTGTTGAGTGGCTCTCCAACTATCAATCCTTCCTCATGGCATGTTTCTTGTGTTAAGCATCATGACTGGATATTCCTTGGCCTTTACTTCCCAGTTTAATGAGGATAATAGCTGCTCCCACCCACATATAAGAATGTAGCAGTGTTATAGGTGATTAGTGACATTTTAGAATTGGACATGATGGTATTTGTAAAAGGTTGTGAGACCTAATTAGGGACCCAAGGCATAGCTCAGTTTTATACATTTCTCACTAGCAGTAGTTCTTTTTCTCCCTGGGATTGCATGGGCTATTGTTTTGGAAGTCTGGAAACAATTGTTTTTTGTGTCAAGTCCCTGTCTTGTAGACTCTCTCTGTTAAGAGTCGCATGACAACAGACCATTGGTATGCACTACCTAATGAACTTGCTAAGAATGTGACAGGTGTCAGGAAAGTTTCCTCTTGGCAGCCACAGCCGACAGTGGGACATAATAGAGACCTCAATAGTGCTCTTGTTCTCTGTCACAGCTCTCAGGAATGCAGGTGGACAAGAGTGGATTTTACAGTAGGACACCTTACTCTGTCTGAGTCTTCATCATGTGATTCTATTTCCTCTTCAGAATTTCTAAGTGTAATTAAATCAGTCTCTTTGCTGAGCCTTGGGCTCGTTTTCATCATACCTCTATCCTCTCTGAAATCTGTTTCAGTCTCTCTTCAATCTCCTTAACTCTATCCACCCTTCAATGCATATGCTTCTCAGGAAGCTTTTCTGGAGCTGTTTTTGATCTCTCTTGGAACTGAGCTTAGAGAGTGAGGAGCTAAACCATCCCCAAATTTTCTCAACTGAAAATTAAGTTGAAGTCACTTGAGGAATTATGAAACACCCCAAGGAACTTCAGAAAGGGCTTTTGACCTATGTTTTTCTATAGAAAAAAGAAATCAGAGGGATTTTTTTTGATGTTCTTCATATATCAAGCCCTAATAGCACAGATCATCAGAGACTGGTAAATGAAGCTGCAGTGAGTCAGAATTGACAATCTCTTTGAAGTAACACTTACTTTCCACTAGTTTCTATCACTCTGTGCTATTTATCTTTTAGGAACATCTCAAGGATTTATAGCCCTAATTCAGATATCTGGTTGTTTAGCCTTCCTTTTTGTTTTGGTTATTTCTTTGGACTTCTCTTTCTTGTAAAGAGTCCTATATGCATGTAAAATTAATAAAACTTTAATACTTTTCCTCTGTTAGTCAGCTCTTTATTAATGATTAGGTTCCTAGGTCCAGCTGAAGAGCCTACTAAGAACTAATGTAGACGTGAAGCCATTTACATGGGAAGCATCTTATCTTTCAAAGCACTTCTTTGGCTCAGAGTAACGTCTACTCTAACAGAATCCTCAAGCTGGTGTAGATTTCCATTGCCTAGCTCTAATATAGTGGTTTTCAAACCGCATATCTTTACCTGTCAGGGTACCTGTTGGGTGAGCAGACTTGGTGGTGAGATTGATACTTATACACTCAGCGAGTTTGCTGAGTGAGTATACGGACTCAGCAAATTTTTATCTTATAATTTTACTTTGCTTTGAGGAAGGAAGTCTGCAACTAGCAGCTTGAAAACTAGAGTATCAAATTTGTTTTGGTATACATGTGGAAAGGAAGGCCCACAGAATTCATAATGACACATGACTAGGCAGTGCTGTGAATACGATCCCAGTTTCCTGAGATAAATGCTTCCATTCACAGAAAGGATTAGTGCAGTTGTGTTATACCATATCATACTATCTAAGGCTGGGGTTGTAGATCAGCAGTAGGGCATACATATACAAGACCTTGGGATCAGTCTTGAGCACCAGAAAATATAAAAGCTATTATTGTACTCTCTAAAGTTAACCGTGGTACCATACTCTGCTTATAGACACGAACATCAGCTACTGACACTAGTAATGATGATAATGATGCGCCTGTCTTGCATGTCCTCTGAGAGGCCTCAGGATGGCTTCATTGGCTTTGTTCCCCTCGATGGATGTGTATATGACAGTGGCTAGGCTGTAAGTTTAGGCCTTAGAGGGATGTTATCTACTCCCCAAACTGTGCCTTTGGTAATCTGTAGGCTAGGTCAAACCTGACCTATTCTTACCTTTTTAGCACTGGCCTTAAAGCTCATTCACCAAGAAGCTTAAAGGCTTCTAAGTGCTCTCTGATAAATCTTGCAAGTTTGTGATTAGTTCTTTCTTTATTCACCTCTCTACTCTCATCTAGGTGTAATATTATTTTCAAGTGCTAAGGATCCAATATAGGATTTGCATATGCTAAGCAAGTGCTATACCACTTACTTACATTCACAGCCCTTCTACACATGCTCCTTTAAGATCTACCTCCTCTGAGACTCTCTTTCTGCTTTCTTCGTTTCTCTAATAAGTCTCTCAGTTATTTATGAAATTCTTTAGCTTATGTGCTCATTATTTTACATCTTTTATCTCATCTGATGCCTATAACATGCTTATGAGAAAGATAATACTTTACAGGTATTTTCTTGAAATTTAAGACTTAATGGTATGAAATATTCAGTTAAGTGACAAGAATTGTGTCTGGGCTGTCAGACCCCAGGAGATATAAGCTTAATAGTTGCTACTGTAGTGAGGTCATATTAAGCCTAGATACAGATACACTATGTATCATTTATTCACTGGTTTCTTTACTGAATATTTATTGGTTATTGCATAAATTTAAGAAATTGTTTAAACAATTTTTTTTTGCCAGTCCTGGGCTTGAGCACAGGGCCTGAGGACTGTCCTTGGATTTTTCTCAAGGCTAGAACTCTATCACTTGAGCCTCAGCACCACTTCTGGCTTTTTTTCTAAGTATGTGGTACCAAAGAATCGAACCCAGGTCTTCGTGCATGCTAGGCAAGCACTCTACCACTAGGCCAAACTCCCGGCCCTAAACAATGTTTTAAGCAATGTTAAAGGTGTATGTTCAAGTAGGTTTATCCTTTTGGTATCTGTGTAAAGAAATTGAATCGTTCCAACTTGATTAAAAGCACTAGAGAGCAGATCCTATATCTTACATCTCTCTTCTAGATTCTGTTCTCTTGCCCTGCCACCACGTTCTATGATTTAATGACTGATAGAGTCAAGTGTTTGCCCAGATGATGGTCTTGACTGCAGTATAACACCATAATTTGTGCAACAGATTCTCAGTTTTGAGGGGAAGGTAGAAGCAGTCTGACTCACTTCTCTGACTTCAAGCAGTCTCAACTGCAATAAAATCACTCAGGAAATGTCAGACATTTAATTTAGGGTCTGAGAAACTGTGGTGTATGGGCCACATCAAGCCTGCCTACTGCTTTTGTAAGGCTATGATCATAACCTGACAAGATTGGAAGAGCCACACTTATGCTATACTGTACCATTTAAATTTTATTTTTACAACCAATACATATCCATAGGTTCAAAAAATAAAGAAGAGAAAGATGAACTTTTTTTAAAGCATAGTAGGATATAGATTTATTTTTGGTTTGGTATGGATTAGATGGCAAAGCATTATGTTCATTATGACATGACATAAAAGATATGCTAACAGGATAAAACTTATTTTGACGTCAAAGTACTCATCACAAAGCTCCTACCTCACAGGAAGTGAAGTGATGATCAGAAAACTAAGACATTTAAAATGAAATATTTCATCACAGTAAAATGTCTTTACAAAAAAAAAAAGCCAAGCGCAGTGGTTTATGCCTGTAATCCTGGCTACTCAGAAGGCTGAGATCTGAGGACTGCAGTGCAAAGCCAGCCTGGGCACTAAAGACTGTGAGACTCCAATTAGTCACTAGAAAATGGGAAGTGGGGCTGTGGCCTTGAGCTGAAGAGCTCAAGGATAGCACCCAGGCCCAGAGTTCAAGTCCCATGATTCACAAAAATAACAACCACCACCACCACCACAACAAAAAAACCCACAGAAAATGATACTGTAACAAATCAGGTTTTTGACTGGCTCATTTATTGTCCAAGAAATTAAAAACAAGTCTTTGCCAATATGAGTTGAATAAGTTGTGTTCTATTATAATAGCTAAAATAATATGTCCAGAGGAACACATTGCTTAAAACCATAGCCTTTTGGAGTCACTATCAATAGCCAACTAACAAAATTGACGAATGGTTTTGAGTGATTTCCTTGCTTTTTGACAAATTTACAGATGTTTCTGATACTGTTCAGCTCTTGTTTTTTCAAGTAGTTAATGATAACTTTGAAATGACTAGAGAATTAACTTCTATGAATAATCCACATGGAACAACTACATGCAAAGATTTTTGTCACAGGAGAGAAAAATACTAATTTCCTGAAGCCGAATCTACTAACTTCTGTTCCAACTGGTGTAAAATACACAGGGAGAAGAAAAAAAAAACTTGGATGGAAAAAAGTTTCAAGGCTTTTGGCAATGGAGTATTTAAAGTCCTTGATTATGAATTGTATTTAAAATTACTAGGTACTTTACAAAAGCAATAAATGTATATGTATATATATGTATATACACATATATTTAATTGAACCAGTGGTGTCACTAGTGATACTCATTGGTTCTTGTGATTTGGTGATTGCCACTTTGGGAACCTTTTCTTATCAGAAGTTGTATGTCTACCCTTGCTTTATAACATAGCTGCTTCATGGGTTAGAAGTGGCCATATTTTTATGAGTTTATGGCTTTTATTGAAATGTTTTCTGAAAAAGAAGAGCCACCTCCATTGACTGGTTTTGAGCACTGTATGACTTCGGAAATTAGTTTTTGTTGCAGACTTGATAGTATTTCTTAATGAATTTGATCTAAAAGGAAAACTCAATGCTTAAATGTAAAACATATGATAGCAAAGTTATTTCAAATGTAACTAACAATTTAAATTGTATTTTAAAACTCTTTTTATTGCCAGAATTTAAAATAAGAATTGAGATCTTTATCCTACACAAATTTGTAGCTTATATAGTTTGTATTTTCTTAGCACAAACTGTAGGTCCAGCAGTAAATTTTTTGGACACCAGTGCAAGTGTAAAGAAAATTCCCATATTTCAAAATCGGTTTAACTGCACAAGTAAAGAGCTTTCTCTAAACCTTCAACTGAAAAATTAGTCTTTACTGTACTTATGTAAGGGAAATATCAAGAGAAGAGACTAGAAGAATTCTATTAAGTGCCTTCCAAGTTACAAACATGCCTGATCAAAAAAGCATATTTTGGACATTTGTATTTGGCAGTATCTCTAGGAAAGACACTTTAGGAAACAGACTATTCGAATTCCTTTAACATATCAGCATATGTAAGAATGTTTTCTTATTGATGGGCCTTTATTACAAAAATTGTATTGAATTATTAATACTTTGGAGTTTGTAAAAAATTGTGGAAATTTGTCTCTTGTTATGAAAATACTTACATAACATCTTTGGCTCATAAATACATAAGCCTTTTTTTCCTTTGTTGGTTGTGGGGCTTGAACTCTGGACTAGGGCACTGTCCCTGAGCTCTTCAGCTCAAGGCTAGCACTCTACCACTTGAGCCACAGTGCTACTTCTGGTTTTCTGGTGGTTAATTGGAGATAAAGAGTCTCACAGACTTTCCTGCCCGGGCTGGCTTTGCACTGAGATTCTCAGACCTCAGCCTCCTGAGTAGCTAGGATTAAAGGCAAGAGCTATTGGCACCTGGCTCATAAGATTTTTTTTTTACAAGTCTTGGGGCTTGAACACAGGGCTTGGGCACTGTCCTCGGGCTTTTGTCAAGGCTAGTGTTCTACCACTTTAGCCATAACACCACTTCTGGCTTTTTTCTGTGTATGTGGTACTGAGGAATTGAACCTGGGGCTGTAGACTGCACTCTTCCACTAGGCCATGCTCCCGGCCATAGTAAGATTTTTTTTTTTTTTTAGCTAACTGTGTAAGAAAATTTTTTTCGCACTTAAGATTTAATATATATCAGAACAAAGAAGCAAAGCCCATTGATAATAATCACTGATCTCATTTTAAAAAAAGTTTATTTCTTATAAGGAGAAATGTTCTTGAATCTCAGCCCAATCTTTCATTTTACTGGTATATCTTCAGTGGCAGAGAGAGGTCATCAAGTCATTGCAGAAACCAGGCTTAATTTGTTCTGAGTCAGTTCTAGGCAACATAATTAGGAAATTTTTTATTTGCAATAGAGAAATGAAAGGAATTAGTTTTCTGAATTGATCAGTCTGGTTTCATTTATGAGAACTGTCTCTCTGAAGTGGGGATGAGGAGGATGAAGCTAGATGGCAAGCACCTTGCCTAAAGTGGTTGTGGAAGTTCAAGTCTGTTCAAAGTTCTCTGGGCTCCTAGGTGGTGGAGTCAAGAGAGTGAGGCTGTAGGTGGTGGTCGGGGGTGTCCCTCATGCCTAGGAGAAATGGGGCTCTAAGCAAGGATTAGGCATGGTTAGGGATTGGCTTGGTCCTCTTTCCAGGCAAGAACTGCCTTTGTTTCCTTTTCTACATCTTGCCTTTGCTGGTTTTATTTTGTTGTTGTTGTTGTTGTTTGTCCAAGAAAGGAAGCATTAGAGCCTATATGGGGTAAGCTTTCTGAAGAGAAATATCTTTTTCTTTAAATATTTTTTTATTGTAATTAATAAAAGGGTTACATGATATTTGCCAGATAGAAGGTGCATTAATTCACATACATTGATACCCTTTCACATGTCTTGGTACCCATCACCCTCCCCCCCACCCACCCTGAAGAGAAATATCTTATACTGTTTTGTATTTCCACTATGTCATTCCAGTGCTACTGCATTTATAACATTTAATATTTTACAAAGCACTCTCATAATTAGTTTTATTAGTACATATTGTGAGTAATCATTTTACAGTTGAGGTTAGTGAGGTTTAGAGGAGCTAATGAACTAATCAGTATCACAGACAGTGTAAGGCAGAGAGCTAGGACTTGAACCCAGGGTTTCGGGTTTCTACTTCTGAATCTCTGCCTCACATTAGCTGGACACGGACTAAGTTCTGAATCTGCATGCGATTGTGCCTAAAGCCCCATCATTTCTGTCCTCTGTGAGCTATCTCTAAGTCAAATATCATAAAAGACTTGGGCTTTTTTTTTTTTAGTCAAAAACCATGTCAGATATGCTTTATCCAGCAATGCTTTGAAGACAGTTGGTGAATTTACAACGCCCCCTTAAGAAAGCTCCTGGGAATAACCAACCTGATCTGAAATCAACATAGATCACTAACCTGTTATAAACTATTATATAGTTTATAAATTGCGTATAAACTGTTGTATAGGAACTTACTACATTATGGGGGGTTGGAAAGACAAGGGTCAAAAATCTTGATGTTTTATGAAAAGGAGAATAAGATGCTTGATTTAAAAATTCCATTAATAGGAAGTGGAATTGTAGCTCAAGGAATAGGGCAGTAGCCTTGAGCTGACGAGCTCAGGATAGCACTCAGGCCCCACAACGGACAGAAGAAAAAAAAATTCCATTAATAATATCAAGGAAAAGGATATTCTTGTTCTCTATTTTAAAATGTCTCTTTGGAAAAAATATTTCAGGTCCTGACTCTTTTGTCCCCCTATAAACTTCTGATACCTGATATGGGCATCTTAGTGATTTCATGCTGTAACAGGAATATTCTGGTGTCCTGCCCTAACTTCTGTAATATATGGATATTAGTGTCTAGCTTACCAGTCAGGGAATACCGAATGCGGTAAATGTGAATCAACACCATGGAGCCTCAAGACCTCTGGGTGAACCCAAGAGCAGACTTCTTAGCATCTAGCCTGTCAGTAGGGTAACATCACTTCACATTAACTCTCCAGTGACAGCTGCTTCTTTTCATAAAGTACTGGAGCAACCCCAGTTGAAAGCTGTCATGTAAGTTTCTTTGTTATTGTAGCCTCTTATTAAGGAACTAGACACCACTGCATAGATGTAGTCCGGTCTTGTAATGAGAGTCAGAAACACTGGGTTTCTCAGGTGTGAGCCACTGCACCGGGTCGTTTCAAAGTTGTGACTGAACTGGCTTGAAACTGGTAGAATGGGCTACCATGGGAAAAGGTGGGTTGTTTGAATTGGTTCAAAGGACAGTGGAAGCTAGCTTGTAAAGGGCAAATGACTGCTTGAACAACATGTACAAACTAGATCAAACGGAAGTACAGGAAGTACTTTTACAAGAAGGGTCTTCTGTAGGATTCCACACTGGTGTAGTGTAGTCTTTTAGCGTGAAAGATTGCAGGTGTCATGCTATTGACCTACCTTTGAGCTGATCTTTGGAGCAGTTTTAGTCAGAGGGTCTTGAGTCTTGGGAATGGAGCTCTGTTTTTGTTCATTCAGTGTTAGAATATGGGAAAGAATAAGAGAATAAAATAGGGGGCAGGGAGGAGAGAGGGAGAAGTAAGGGAAGAGAGCAAAAGATCAAAGAAAGGAAACAGAGAGGTGGAGGGAATAGAAATGAGAAGAGAAGAGATGGAAGGGCAGTGGTGTGATACCACTGGACAGCTGCAGAGATCTAGGGGAAGTCCGGGCCATGGAGGTTGTGTATTCATTTTCCTTTATTTTCTCAGATTCTTTTTCAGATGTTGGCTTCTGTGCCATATATTGTGTCACACATGTGTTTACAATCAAAACTGATGTTTCCAGTTAATGTCCTTTTTTTCTAGAGCTGTAGTTCCTTAGGGTAGATAGGCAATATGGATCTAACATCCCAGATCCAGAATTCAAACACAGGCTTCTCAAGCTTTTTACTTCTAGGGTCAATCCACCAAGCACTAGTTAGTGTAAGCTGCTATAGTTTGGGGAGAAATAGAAAGTCAGAGTCCCTGCTGTCAAGGAACTTAGAATTTAGTAGCAGTCAGTGGTATGCGTTTATGTAAGCAAGGCAAGAAAATAAACAGCTTTTGCCCAAACCAGAACATTTTTGGGAGTGAGTGGCAGACTGAGCTGTAAGTATAGAGTGATTATGAAGAGAAATAAAAAGGATGAATACATTTTTCTCTAGGTTTGTCAACTGCTAGAAGCAAGAGAAAATGTGAGAACCAGATGGGTAGGAAGTCCTACCCCACGCTGACATCGCCTCCACTAATACTAGGCTGCTGTGGGGCAGGGCACCGAACATAAAGGGGGATTCCAGAGAGGGGAAGAGAGCCAGGCCAGAAGCTCCCAGAGAGGAGCACTGCCTGGGCCTGCTAAGAGCAGAGGCCTACCTAGTAGCAAAAGGCCTGCAAGAGGCCTGTGGAGATAGCCCACAGTTAAGAAGAGAGTAAAAGGCCTATGAAGAGGAGAGAGGGAAAAAAAAAACACCAACCAAAAATCTTGTCCCCTTGGAGGTTGCAACTGCTCCTAATTCTGAGGCAGCGCAGGACAATGTGGTTGCAGACCAACTAATAAAACTCCTTTGTCACGTTTAACCTTATTTGCATGAATTTTCTTGCTCTCAGGCTCAGGTCATTACAAAAGAAGAGGTGCTTACAGTTGGAAGCCCTGCTGTACACTGAACAATGTTAAGGTGCTTCTGTGCTCTCAAGGAGAGAGAAATTAAAGACATAAGGAAGAAATGTATTTTGGTCTGCGAAGTTCTACCTGAGAATTTCAGCACTGACATCTGAAGGCAGAGGCAAGAATAACTTCATCAATGAAAAATGCCAGGTCTTGAGGTAGAGACCCAAGCAGAGTGATAGATGGTTAAATCTGTTTGCTGGTAGACTAGAGGATTGGTCTTTGCTTGGTATGACCAATATGCTACTCTCTGAAGAGATAGAAAGATAGGTTATATAATGAGTTTCAGGCTCCTCTTGGAGGTCTGATTTTCTTTGAAAGCTATTCCTTCTCCTGTCCCGGGAGAATTGTGGGGTTGGGGCCAAGTATAGAGCATGAATAAATTGACTTTGGCTACTTCTTAATTCCAGTTCCCAGATCTGTGTGGCTAAGGATTCTGAATGAGAGCAAAAGTGAGTGTCTGGAGACATCTAGTGGCAGTTTGGAGGAATTATGATTGGTTTTATTAAGGAATACAGTCTTGTCTGTACCTTGCTCTGTAGAGCTCATGTATTCATGACAGCTTCCTGGGTTTGTCAGTCAATTTGATAGCAGTTTGAGAAGTTTACCCTGGAGGAATGGTTTTATTTTCTGTGTTAGCTACTCCAGAAATTTACACTTATTATTTGCTCAGAATCTGTATTTATTTATTTATTTATTTATTTATTTATTTATTTATTTATTGCCAGTCCTGGGCTTGAGCTCAGGGCCTGAGCACTGTCCTTGGACTTTCTCAAGGCTAGAGCTCTACCACTTGAGCCTCAGCACCACTTCCGGCTTTTTTCTATGTATGTGGTACTGAGGAATCGAACCCGGGTCTTCATGCATGCTAGGCAAGCACTTTAACCACTAGGCCAAACTCCCGACCTGAATCTGTATTTATTTACTTACCCTTCCCAGTTTCTGCACTCAGGCCTTCAACAGATTTGATGAGGCCTATCTACATTATGGAAGGCAATCTTTTTTTTTTTTAAATCCCATTTCATTTAACTGTTTAACCTTAAAAAAAAGCCCCAAGTTCATACATAAAATTAAAGATTATATTCTCTTTATTCTCTGAAGCTAAGGTCATCTGAGTACTACCTTTATAATTTTGTTCTGTCTTGTCTATTTAAGACAGGATCTAGCCCAGGCTATCCTCAAACTTGCAGTTCTCCTTCCCACCTTCTGAGAATGCTGTACTTATGCACACAAAATCACACCTTGTGATTTTTGCAATATTCTGGGCATTATACACTTAAAATATTTTAAAATCCAGTGCTAACTACTTAAAAACTTCGACTTACGCTGAAATCACATCAAAATCGTGTTTGTTGTGTTGGTTATAAGATTTTCAAACACACACACACACATACACACACGCACACACAGAGTAAAACAGTTCTAAAAGATGTTTGTGACATCTAAATCCATTTTAGTGTCTCATTTGATGCCTAGCCTAATCACAGCTGTGGAAGTATCAAGGTACCCATAGATGCAATTAGTCACCAGGGGGTGCAGTTGTCAGAGGGCCAGGGAGAAGTAATTTATGGAATAGGGGTAAAAGTTGAGGGAAGTTGTTTTCCAGGCCCAACCTCAACACAGGATGTGGAGGGAGTTCCTTAGTGTTACCCATCTGGGCCTCTGTAGTGTGGCTGACCACGCTCCGTTGTGGGTCAGGTTCTGGAGGATCAGCATGGGCATCCCATAGCACCGAGGTTTCTCAGAGCGTTGACTGGCTGGGTGGAAGAACTCTCTGCTTATCTTTTTTTGTTACCTCCCAGGCCGGGGGCCATGGCAATACTTTAAGATCAAGAGGATCTGCCTTCGGCCTTTCCCCTCCTCTAAGGATGGGAAGTACAGTTTACTGTGGTGCCGAGGGAAGTACGGAAGGGAATTCTGAAAGAGGGACACCCTTCTGTCCTCAGGTTCTACATGCCTTGAGCTTGACAGGCCAGGAAGCTGCTGTGTTAGTTAAGCTAAACCAAGCTCCCTAATGGCTCTTTAGAGAAGCAGACTGTATTTTGCATCTTCCTTATTCTTTCTATTTCACAACAATAAACATTTATTAAATCTAGTATTCTCTGGTAATATACAAAATTATAATCAGATAAATACAAATGTCCTATAATAATACATGATTGTTATGAGAAGGCACTTTCTCCATTCTGGAAAACATTATTAACATTATTAACATTATTAAATTACTGATCGCTGGTTGCTCAAGCCTGTAATTCCAGCTACTCAGAAGGCTGGCATACAGAGAATCAAGATTTTAAATCAGACTAAATAGAAAAGTTCATGAGACTACATCTCTAGCTGGAGTTGTGGCTTATGTGGAAAGCTCCCAGCCAAGCAAGCAACTCAAGTGTGAGGCCCGGAATTAAAACAGTATAGCAAAAAAAAAAAAATCAACACAAATAATAAAAACAAGTGTTCCTTATTCTTCATTGATTCAGTGGAGGGGACTTTGGAATCTGGAGTGCGGGGCTGAGGTTGCACTTGTCGTGTGGGCAGGCATGGTAGGTCAGTAGTGTGACCTTTCTCAGTTGGGTCACAATGGCCAGCACATACACCTCACTACTTCCCCCTGCACACAGCATGCCTTGAGTTTTCATACTAATATTTCAGCCTAAATCGTCTCACTGCCTTATGTAAACAATTATTTAAAAAGAAATGTCTATAAAATGTCAACAACAGTACTTCAGTTTGCCAATTGGATCTGAGGATTAAGTGATATAATACAGTAAAATACTTATGCATGTTACTGTTGTAAATGGGAAGCAATATCTGAGATTCTGTGGTTGTATAGTCCTTCCAAAATGGGTTTAACTCTTTTCCAGCTGTTGGAAACATGTAAATTTCACCTTAACATCTTTCCTCCTGTTCTTTCTGTTTGTTTTAAATCTGTAGCTGGATCATCCTTACTGTGTGAAAGTAGGTATTTTTTATAATTCTATTCAATACTGGAAATTTCTGTCAACAGGAAGCCCCAGAACACTGTGAATATGTTTGTCCTTTTGGGTGTCATAATTTAGTTTGTATCTAAATAAGGCATATTGAGCGCCTGCCCCACATTATAACACGGGGCACCAGGGGATACAGGGATGCTTGAGGGTGTGGGAGGAAGCACTGGCCACAGGAGAATTTAAGTGGTTTATTGTCCTGGTCTTTTTCTTTCACATAATTTCCTGCTTTGTTAGATTTGTTCAGTAAGTATTGGGTGTTTTCTCTTCAATAGACCATTCAGACACTTGATGAATATCAGTAAATAGAACAAAGATCATTGCCTTCATTCTAGCAGGCAATAATAAAGATAATAAATTACATAGTATGCTAGAAGTGCTGTTAAAAAAATTTAGGCCACGGTGTATGGGAGTAGGATGGGCAGGTTATAGTACTAGGGTCATTAGGATAGGCCTCATTAGGAAGGTAAGATTTAAGTAAAGATGGAAAAGAAATGAGGAAGTTAATCAAGCAAAGATCTCAGGGTAGAGTAGAGGAAGAGACTGTTTTAGATACTAAAAAGAAAAATGAGGGCAGTTACATATATCTTATTATAGATGAACTAATTGTGGCTCAATGAACTGACTTGTTCAGGGTCTTACAAAAGGGTTTGACAAAGTTGGTACACTTTTACCTTATTTCTAGGCCTGTGTTTAGCCACTAGATCACACTGATCAGTAGATTACCACTCTGTTGGCCAAGGAAATTGAATTTCTTGTCAAGCTTCACCATACATAGTTGCTAAGTATAAGACTCATGTTATCTTGGCATACTTCCCCCATTGGGTAACTATGAATTTCTTTTCTATGTATTTATTTTGCTAAGTGCAGAGAAGAAGCATAGTCACCTGTTTTTGGTTTCTAGGCTCTTAAATTATTCCTCAGATCCCATTTGCTGCCTCTTGTTGTCTGATTCTCTCAGTTATTCCCGAATCATAAATCTCTGCGGTTTCTAATAGAGACCAGTCTAATAGAGATTGGACCTAATCTTTACTCACCATTCTTCAGTTACCATTGCACTTGGGTCGTTAGTTCTTCTCTAGAACTTCCTTGTCACCTGTACTAGGTTGTTGGGATTGTTTCACTTGATTAGATTTAGTCTTCCTCCATTTTCCATTTGAGAATTGTGCCTTGGGGTATTGTGCTTGGTTCCTTAAGATGCTTCTCTGAGCTTGAGTCATATTTCTCTGCCTCTGGCCCTCAGAATTCTTGACATGTGCTATATCCCTTTCTCTTCTTGCCCATTCTTGCAGAGAGGGATTATTGTGTTGCCTGGTATTAAAATCAAAGTCCTGAATTAGAGCACATATAAAACATCCAGGAAGGATAGAAAACTGTTTTTATATCTGGCCGGTCACAGTAGCTCATACCTGTAATCCTCAGGAGGCTGAGATCTGAGGATCACAGCTCAGAGCTAGCCCAGGAACTAAAGTCCCTGAGACTCTTATCTCCAATTAACTACTCGAGAACCGGAAGTGTTGCTGTGGCTCAAGGGGTAGGGTGGTATCCTTGAGCTGAAGAGCTCAGGGACAATGCCCAGGCCCAGAGTTCAAGTCCCACAACCAACAACAAAAAAGAAAACTATTTTTATGTCATTAATTGCCTGGGACGTAGTAGTGTAAAGGATGTATCCTCAGTAAAAATGGGGAAGGTAGAACTGCCTGGTCTGGAAGGATAAGCAGAGTTAATAGGGATAAGGGAGAGAACAGGGTGGGGGTACACCTGATGTTTTGTGAGCCAATGAGAATATTAGCTTAAATGCAATGGAGAGGGTGTGTTTAGCACTGGGGTGGGAAGAAGAAAGATAGGCAGGACTGGACTGGAACAGGCCTGAAGCATCAGGCTGAGTAGTTCGTATTACAGAATCATGAAATATTCTTAAGTATGGAAGTTCTTGGGAATCTGTCATGAAGACATAGTTGACAACATGTCATTAAGACTGGTATGTCCACCTGACTATCTTTGAGCATCTCAGGTTTACTATGTTCTCAAATGTCCCATATCAAAGGAATATTGGTTATTTTGTCATGGCATCCTGTTACTTACATAACATTTATTTGCCTGTTGTCAGTCTCTTCTAGCATATCCTAGAATGAATGCTTCCAGAACGTAAGAATTAGATTTACTTCTCTGTTGATTGTCCAGAACCTAGCATCATATCAGATGCAGAGTCAATATTCTAAAAATACTTACTGACTGAATAAATGCCCTAAGTAAGTTTATTTTTCTAAACATGTTCTATTGACATTCCAAAAATTTGAATTCTGTTAGTGCTAACATCATCTACCTTGTCTTTTATGTCGAAACTGATGAAAATATGAGCTGAAATCCTATCTCACTGTCCATTATGTTGAGAGAACTTAGTATATTGTTGCATTTTAAATGTAAAGAATAAAGCATCTCATTTACAGTAATTAGTACAAATCTTGGACTCTCCTAGCAGAGGATTACAATAAGACAAAACCTAGTTACATAAGGCCATATAGGATGAGGCTAAATGAAAGGACCTACAGGATATGGAAACAAGAGCCATATAATGTGTGATTGTTGTTCTTAATGTACTATGTCATTTTTCATCTCTTTTGCTGTCCCTTGGTTATTCTCATATTGTTACAGTATCTTACCTTGTTACCTGATATATTATATATATATGTTTATTTGTTTATTTGAAATAGGAAAGAGAAGGGGGGAAAACAGGTGAGGGGAGGGGTAGGGGGAAGGAAACAGGGACAAAAACATGAGGGGCTTATCAATGTTTGTGAAGTAATGCACCTTCTATCTGGCAAATGTAACTGTAACCCTTTTATTAACTACAATAAAAAAAGAAAAAAAAGACTAAAAGCATCTAACATGAATAGACTGGAGTTAGACGGCTACCTACTAGCTGTATATGCATAAGAGTGGTAATTAGCTTCTCTGCTCTTAATTTTTTCATTTGCAATATGTGGATAACAATAATACTCATAGAGGGTTTTTCTTCTTTCATTAATAGAATCTTTAGGGCAGGGTTAACAGATAGTAAAGTGCTTAATAAGTATTAATAGCTTTAATGGCTCAATATTAGTAGTCTATTAAATTCAGTTGTCATTTTGGGCTACTAATCTGGGAGGCAGCTGTTTGTCATTGGGGAATGACCTTTGTAAGGTTTGACTGAGGGTGTGGCTTTAAAAAGAGTTGGAATTTGTTGAGTGAGGATTGAGTTCCTGCAGGAGATGGCAATTACTACAAGGGATAACCAGGTCCAGACAGGATTAGTTTGGTGGAAGGTACACAAAAACTCTCTGAGCTAAGTGTTAACCTACACAAGACTGTAAGAAAGTGAAAAGAACTCCAGTCCTACCTTATTTTTGTTTTGTAAGAGGATAAGACAACCCAAACTGAAGTCAAACAAAAAATTGAATGTAGTTAGTGTTTTAACAAAAATCTTTCTTTTTTATACATTTCTCTTTTCCCCTTTGTGAGAATAGGGCATTTCATTCTAAGAATGATGTAGTTAGTGATTTTTATCCAACTTGCTAACCTTAAAAAGTTATACTTTTTGGACTAGGTGGTGGAACACTAGCCTTGAGCAACTCAGTGGTAGAATTTGCCTAGCATGAATGAGGCCTTGATCCCCAGTATCTGACATAAAGTTACTTTTTACTCCTATGTCCCCATGTGCCTTTGGTTTGGTCACTGGGTACCTGTTACCTTACTCCTGTCAACACAGCATAGATAAACTTGACATCAGATATTTTATATTTGGAATGATTTAATTTTTAGTGAATTTTGAGATACTTGGAAGTGAAATAGTTTAGAGCTACAAAAACATAATATGTGCACTCTTCTGATATATTTCCTAACTCCATTCGCCTTCACATTGCTAGTCAAAAGCTGTGTCCTAAGAACAAAGATATTTCTTTTCTAAATTCGAAAGGAAAGGTATGGGATGAGATATTAAAATTCTTTCCAGTAGTTGCTGTTGGACAGATTTTTTTTTTTTACTTGATCTTTGTCCAGAATAGGAAACAGATAAGTAAGAGTGGAGGGGAGCTTGAAGAAAAAGATTAGGATGTAGTGTGTGGCTAGACTTAAACTCTTCCCTTGTCTCACACTAAGTTGAGAAGTAGTGAGTTGGGGCCATAATAAACCTCTTTTTTCTTTTTTTTTAAACAGGAGGATGTCAGAGCAGAGAAGACATGTACCTCTTTTTTGCTATTGTCACTAATGGGTTTTAGCATTATAGATAAGTTCTTCAGCATTATGGAATAGAAAAGATGGTTTTATATATCTTGGAATTAGTGTTGGGGAAGCTCAGTTCCTTGAGTCTTTATCAGTCCTGAGGTAGGATGGGAGGACAGCTCCAAGTATCTTTTATTTATGTCCTATCCCCCATTGTATGGGTTCATTGTTGACTGTAATTCTCTTACATTTATTCCCCATTTATTCCTTGATATATTCCCATAGCTGTGTCCAGAAATGAAGATATTTCCTGGAGGGCCCACAGTCTTCTCTTCACTCAAAATATTGACTTCTTTTTTCTTTTCTTTTCTTTCTTTCTTTTTTTTTGTGGGTCATGGGGCTTGAACTCGACCTGGGAACTGTCCTGAGCTCTTCAGCTCAAGGCTACTGTGCTACCCCCAGAGCCAAGCCCCACTTCCCATTTTCTAGAGATTAATTGGAAATAAGAATCTCTAGGCTTTGTATTGCCTGGGCTGTATAGCCTCCTGAGTAGCTAGGATTACAGGTGTGAGCCACCGCACCCAGCTCAAAATATTCTGACTTTTTTCCCATAAATTTTTATTGTAATTAACAGAAAGGTTACATTATATTCACCAGATAGAAGGTGCATTACTTCACAAACATTGATAACCTTTCTCATGTCTTGGTTCCCATTTCCCTCCCCTAACCCCTACCCCTCATCTTGTTTCCCCCCTTCCCTATCCGATTTCAAATAACGAAATACGTATATATACAATATCCTGACTTTTTAAGCAAGTATACTCCCTTTAGTCATTTTATTATGTGCCAACTTGATTGAATATTTTGATTGGAAACTGGCGATTAATTGGATAATTTCCTTCAGCATTCCTTCTTCTTTGTTGCAGTTGGCAATTTTATTTTTAGTATAATAGGGCCTTGGTTCTTTGTTTATTGGTTATAAATCACTGCTCCGTTCTGATTGCACACATAGTTTTGTGTTAGTGAAATACAAAGTTAAGAGTTTGCATAGGATTTTTAAGTGTAATTACCTCACCACCTTATCAGAAATCGGACTTCTGAATGATATTGCCTTTCAGCAGTTTCAGTCACAGGGCAATCACTCTCTCCACTATGTTATGACATAAAAAGGGGCTAAGCATATTTTTCTTTTTTGCTTATCATTGTGGCTTCTTTCCATTCTTCCACTGATACATATTCACTCTGCCTTCTTTTTATTCTCTCCTCAATCCCCCAGATTCTCTTTGCTTTATAACCATAGTCAATGAGGATTTGACCGTTGTCCCTTGCTTCCACCCTGGCTATTGTCATCATCTTGGAAGAAACCAGCAGTCATGTTTGTGATGAATCCCCATCCTTCATTCCTTACACTGCAGTGATTTCCATCTGAAGCACTCATTCAAGTGACACACCCTGGATCTTGTCATCACTTCTTACTGCTCCACCTTGAAATTCCATTCACTGACTCTACAACATAGCTTTCTAGGTCTCCTGCTCTTGTGTTCCTACTAAATCTGTTCTTAAGAAATAATCTGTAGCTCGGAACTGGTTGCTCATGTCAGTAATTCTAGCTATTCAGGAGGCTCAGATTTGAAGATTGAGCGTTGAAGCTAGCCCGTGCAGGGAAGTTCATGAGGCTCTTATACCCAATGAATTTCCAGTGAGTTGAAAGTGGAAAGAAGCTCAATGTCCAGTCCTGAAGTTCTAGACCCAGGACCAGCACCAAAAAAAGAGAAATATCTGCGTGTGTGTGTGTGTGTGTGTGTGTATATATATATACACACATATATACATATATATATATGTGTGTGTATATATATATATGCCAGTCCTGGGCTTGAGCTCAGAGCTTGGGCACTGTCCTTGGATTTTCTCAAGGCTAGAGCTCTACCACTTGAGCCTCAGCACCACTTCCAGCTTTTTTTCTATGTATGTGGTACTGAGGAATCGAACCCAGGTCTTTGTGCAAGCATTCTACCACTAGGCCAAACTCCTGGCCCTCTGTATTCTTAAGTAACTATAGGCTTACTATCCAGAATTGGTAATTAAACATTTTGTGATATTTGCTTCAGGCCTTATTTATTTGCCAGACCTGGATCTTGAACTAAAGGTCTGGGCACTGTCCTTGAGCTTTTTCAAGGCTAACACTCTATCACTTGAGCCACAACACCACTTCTGACTTTTTTTTCTGTGTATGTGGTACCAAGGAATTGAACCTAGGGCTTCATGCATGCTGGGTGAGCACTTTACCTCTAGGCCTGGTCCACTTCAGGCCTTATTAAAAGAATAAAATGTCTCTTGAATTCTCCCCTAAATTCTAATCTTCTTTGGTCTTTAGAACCAACTGCTGTCATGAGTTGGTGTATATATGTGTGTACAGTTGTGTAATTTTTTGTTGTTATTGTTGGTCATGGGGCTTGAACTCTGGACCTGGTCACTGTCTCTGAGCTCTTCAACTCAAGGCTACTGCCCTACCCCTTAAGCCACAGCCCCACTTTCAGTTTTCTAGTGGTTAATTGTAGATAAGAGTCTCATATTTTTTGTGCCCAGGCTGGCTTTGAACTGCTATCGGAGATCTGAGATCTGAGGATTTCAGACTTTGAGTAGCAGGCAACAATTATACAACTGAGCTAGGCACGGTGGCTCACACTTGTAATCCTAGCTACTCAAGAGTTACTTGAGTTTTACTCTTTGAGCATCTACATATAAATAATAGTAAATCTATTCCAAGTGCTCCATAGCATTTCCATAAAAAAATGTAGTGCACTCCATTTTATATATTGCTACAACCAATTTTGTTTTAAATATCCTTGCAATTGGGCCAGGAGTTTGGCCTACTGGTAGAGTGTTTGCCTAGCATGCATGAAGACCCGGGTTTGATTCCTCAGTACCACATACATAGAAAAAAGCCAGAAATGGTGCTGAGGCTCAAGTGGTAGAGCTCTAACCTTGAGAAAAAGACCAAGGGCAGTGCTCAGGCCCTGAGTCCCAAGCCCAGGACTGGCAAAAAAAATATCCTTGTAATTGTCTTCTCACACAAAATAGGTCAGCACAGTACCATGACTAAGGTAGGACTACAGCTAGACTATGTGGCACTCATGTATAAATAAGGAAGACTCTGGGGACATAGCTTATGGAATACACTTGGGTCAGAGATAGAAGTACACCTGGCTCTCTGTGGTTTTCAATCTCTGGACGCAACTAACTGAAGATTCACTCAACCTCAGATAAAAAAATATATGTGTAGGGGGGAGGGAAATGGGGACCAGAACATGAGAAGGGGTATCAATGTGTGTGAAGTAATGCACCTTCTATCTGGCGAATATAACTGTAACCCTTCTATTAATTACAATAAAAAATCATTCAATGAAAAAAAATATATGTGTAAAACAGTTGTGTCTGTACTGAACATGTACAAATTGTTTTCTTGTCACAATTCCTGGTTATATATAACACTATTTACATAGCATTTATATTGTATTACATGTTATAAGTAGTCTAGAAAACCTTGTGATATTAAGTATGCTGGAAGATATGCATAGGTATATGCAAACAGTATACCATTTTCTGTAAGGTCCTTAAACATCAGTGGTGAGTGGTACATGTGTGCATTCTTGTGTGTGTGTGTTTCTTAGAACCAGTCCTTTAAGGATCTTGAGAGACAAACATGTGCAGGTGGATATTGATTTGAAATAAGAATTATGCATCATTAAATGGACAGGATTTCTTTCTTCCTTCTTCCTCCCCTCACCACCCCCCCCTGCCTTTTGTTGGTGTTGAGGCTTGAACTCTGGGCCTGGGTGCTGCCTCTGAGCAATTCAGCTCAATGCTAGTGCTCTACCACTTAAGCCACTATCACTTCTGGTTTTCTAGTGGTTACTTGGAAGAGTCTCACAGACTTTTATGCCCCAGCTGGCTTTGAACCATGGTCCTCATATCTCAGCCTCCTGAGTAGTTAGGGTTATTAGGAGTAAGCCACTGTACCTCACTAAAGATTGGATTTCTGTGCTGTCTGGGTTCCTGAGTATCTCTGGATAATGGAGAAAAATTCACAGCTATATGTGATGTTCTAGATTAGGAACAAAAACTGGATTTTGAATGTTGATTTTAAGTGCTAGCCATGTAACTGCTGCCAGTTAGTCTCATAAGTCAAATGGCGATATGGAATTTGCCAGAAAACCATCCAGACACCTAGTCACAGACAGCAAGTTGGCAGGCTGACCCTCCCAGGCAGGGACAGCACTTGTCCTTGTGCCAGGGGGTTTATATGGCTAGGGGGTTGGGAGTGGAGAATTTCACTAGTGGTGGGGAGTACTTTGTAGTCTTGTTTGTGTGAGACCTGGAGTTTGTGAGGTATGTGAGACTGAGAAATTTTGTTGTGGTGGGGCTAAGGTTTATGGTTGCAGCTGCCTGTGTCACCTGGTAAGATAAAGCCTGACTCAGCTAATTTTGGAAAGGGCCTATGTCACCAGATTTTGGGGAAAGGACATGCTTTTCATCAGGGCCTAAGGTAGTGGGGTGGTTCCTAAGATGGAGGAGGAGGTTAGGCTAACAGAGTGTATAAGGTAATCAAAAGCGTTGTAAATGTGCAATTTCCTTTAAGGTAAAGGACTAGGAATAGAACTTCTACTAGGAAGGATATGCATTTCTTTTTCCTTTTTGGTGGTGGTGTTAGCTATTAAACTAAGGGCTCACGTTTATTTTGTCTCCAGTATTTTTAATCTTTCAGCTTCCCTCCTCCCCCATCATCTTCTTAGATTCCATAATTCCAATTTTGGATTGTATCTCCTGGATTCCATAATTATAATTTTGAAGCTGTGAGCCTCAATCATTCTGCATTGTGATTGTTGTTGGTGATGGTTAAACATTCCAATGAAGAGCAAACCAAGTCACCCAGATCATCCCCTAAGATGTTCAGAGGAAAATAATTGGATTTCAGATGTTAAGATAGTGATCTACTTCTGCCTTGCATTTAGACTCTCTAACTTGTATCGAGTCGATACAAGTCCTACTTTTTCTTCCAACTGTACCTTGTTAAAGAGAGGTCATAGGTGATGATAGTGAAAGGCAACACTCATTTTCCTCTTCTCCCTTCATTCAGATTTTTACTCTATCATCATGCTTTTATCACTTACCTCTTACTCCTTTGACTAGCAGTATATAAAAAATATTTACGGCTATTTTATTGTTTATGACTTAGAATTTCACTGTCAGTTCTCTTACATTTTGCCCATTCTCTTTAGTTCTGTTGACAAAAAAAATATTCCTGTATCCTGAATTCTTTTCACATGTTCCTCCAAACCCCTTACTCCACTAGTAATCTGTTTTTTTTCCTTTCCTCTATGTACTTTAGTTATTCCTAGTAGGACCTAGTCGTTTCTAGTGATAACAATCTGGGCTGGTGAATCTGAGAATGAATTTTGTAGTTGACATTTGAGTTCAAATCTGAAATACATCATGGACGAATTAGGTGTTCTTGGGCTCATGGCAACTTATAAAAACCTCAATTGGCACACTGAGAAGGATCTCTGTATCAAAAATAAAAAGATAAATAAGGAATACAAAACATCTATTATAGCTTATAGTATATTCCATATTGTTATTTTCTTTTACCTGAAAATTGCTGTTACTAACTTGTCTTTTCTGCCATAGAACATGAGTGGCATTCGATCTATGAAAGAGTGTAAGATCTGCACAAGAGCAATTTGGCTTTAAAATTACCCTTCTCTTCACACATATATAGTTTGGGTCTAGGAGAGTTTTGGAAGGCATTTCTTCCCCCATACTTGTAACCCTTGCTAGGAACCACTGAGTGACCCTGGACACTTAACTTTTCCTTGCACCATCCCCTGCCATTCCCTTTGCTTTTATTTTAAATTACTTTTCAGATAGGGTTTTGTTTTTGGTCAAGATGACCTCACACTGATTGTCCTTCCTGAAGATTCCTACATAGTTAGGAAGACAGGACTGAATTACCATGCCCTACTTGGTCTTGAATATTGATACTCCTATTTTCTACCCACCAAGTAGTTGGGGCTTACAGGCATGAGCTACAATACCTGGCTTAAATACATTTCATTATTCTCTCCATTATTTACTAGAATTTATTCTTTTTTTCTCTCTCTTTCCTTCTATCCCTCCCCTCTTGCCTCTTTCTCTTTTTTCTTGAAAAACATTTATTTTTTCTGTCATACCTTGATTTATCTTCCTTTTAGTGTCCTTCATTGATTTACTTTCTTTCTTTGTTACTTTAAGTTTTCCTAAAGCCTTTCACAGCCTGTCTCCAACTTACTTTTCAGCCATAATTTTTGATATTCTTTTCCCCCACGTGCTTCTGTTTAAGTCATCTATTGTTCAGTCTGTAAACACACCATTTCTGCTTTGTCTTTGCATGTAGACTTCCCTATTCTGCCTGTGGAGACTAAGAAAGTTGCATTGCTGATTTGTGCTAACTCTCTGTATCTTAGAAACCTAGTGATTTAAGGCAGTCAATATTTTTGCTAGAGGTTATAGGTAAAGACAAGTCAGAATGAATGTTGCTGTTTAAGAATCCTTCAGAGTTGGGGTGTTTGACAGAATAGGACTAGGTGAAGAGTAGGACTAAAAGAGGAAACTATGGCTATTAGGGGAATTAGATATAGGATGTTTGTTTTGTTTTGATACTGGGGTTTGAACTCAGGGCCTTGTTGAGTTATAGCTCCAGTTCCTTTATCTGTTCTTTTTTTGGTAGAGTTTCATGTCGTGTGTGTGTGTGTGTGTGTGTGTGTGTGTGTGTGTGTGTGTGTGTCTGTGTGTATTCTTGACCAAGGTATCCCTAAACTGTGATCCTACTATCTATAGTGTATTCCACATTAGGATCATAGATGGGTAACATCATATCTGGGTTATTGATTGAGATGACAGTCTCACTGTTTGCCATGGGGAGACCTTGAACTGCAGTCCTCCTGATCTTTACCTCCTTTGCAACTGGGATTACAGGCATGGGACACTACACTTGTCCAGGATATAGACTTTTTTTTTAGACAAAAAGAGCACAGAATTATGTGGTTGTTAATGATTAGTGCATAGTGAGCATCAAACAAGGCATGCAGTGAGGATTACGTTAGAAAATGTAGCTCTCTGGAATTGAAGCTAATGAGTGCCATTAAATATGATGACACGAATAAAATGTAAGGAGAGGAGTTATTTGCAGTAAGGAACCACCCTTAAACTTGTTCTTAAGTGTATTACCAATGAGTGAGGGTGTTTCTTAAGTCTTCTTCAAGGATATTAAGTGTTGTTACAATGAGGGTAGAAAAAGTCAAAGGATGAGTATTAGTTGGTGTCTCTCCAGTGTTCAAAAGGCACGATTGCTTTCGGCTTAAATCATTGACTGTAGTTGTGTAGTAAAAGATTTACTGAAATGGAAGATAGTGGGTTGATAGTGGATATGTATATTTTGGAGACTACAGATTTGTATATAAAACTCTAAAACCCTTGTTAATATAAGCAAATCACTCTTTCAGAATCTACTTCTTCTCAAACAAAATTAAGTAACATCTCAAATCATGGGTTACTATGAGAATGAAATTAAGCAATCAGCAAAATATTAAATAACTTATGTCAAGTACATAGTGCATAATGTTCCCAGCTCATATCGTACTCAGTAACACATCAGGTTTCCATGGCATGATAGTGAACTACTGAGGAATAAAATTCCTTTGCTATAAAGCCCATGTAATAACCTCATATTTTTAAATTGGATTTATCCAATGGGAAAAATACTCCCTGGTGAATAAATGGCCCTTGTTTACAATCTATATATCTTGTAGTTAATAAATTGGGTTATAGAGACCTTGTTTAGTGTGAAACTGTCTTTCATAGCTTGGTCACATCAGAATGTACAGAAAAAGATTCACTTTCTTGATCTTCAAAAGTGAGAGCCAGACTGGATTGTGTATTGAGATCTGTCGAGATTCAACCTAAAATTATTAGTTTACCAGTTTTTATCTATTTCTCTTCTTTTAGCTGCAACATTTTGCTTATCTATTCTATAATCATAACAAGAAAGGTACTACTATGAAAACTTAGCTACAGAATTGGTTATTTATTTGAACTTTCTTGTTCTCTCTTAGTAGAGTATTTTCTTGCCCCTTAACTCTTTTTTTTTTTTTTTTCGGTGGGTCATGGGGCTTGAACTTGGCCGAGGGCTGTCCCTAAGCTTTTCAGCTCAAGGCTACCATCCTACCCTTGAGTCAAGCCCCCGTCCCATTTTCTAGAGGTTAATTGGAGATAAGAATCTCAGGTCCTTTTGTGCCTGGGCTGGTTTTGAACCTTGATCCTCATATCTCAGCTTCCTGAGTAGCTAGGATTACAGGTGTGAGCCACCGTGCTGGCTAATTCTTAAAATTTGGAAAGCAAAGAACAAGGTCGGGTATTGCCTCAAAAGAGCAGGGTTAGGTTTTCCTGATTCTTGTAGTCCTAGGAATACACTTTGTCACTGCCCTGGAATTGATGAGATTCAGGATGTTTATTTCTTTGCAACAAAATTGACCAGGATCTAAAAACATAAAAACCATAATGTGACATTATTAATTTGTAATCAGAAATGCACTGTTAGAAATAGAAGGTGTATGTTTTAATCTAGCTAACGAATACTTACTTCTTTTGGGAAAATCACAAAAAATTGAACTTTTCAGATATTTCTGGTATATTTAAAGACTGAACTAAATTGTTTCTTGTGCAATTTAGCTAATGAATATCATCAGGCACTTATATGCAGATGCATTTATTTAACTGGGACATGATAGACTAGATATGCCACTAGCCTGCCAATGCACTTTCTCCCTGAACAGTCCCATGATGGGCATCTGACATTGATCGTTGGGTACTTCTTTTTCTTTTAAAACAATTTGAGACCTACAAATAATTATTAGGAATAATGTAATGTAACACACTATGTGTGTGTCCATGTGTGCATGCTGCATGTCTGTGTATGAGCTACATATGTACCTATTGCTGTATATACATATATATATGT
Organism: Megascapheus bottae; assembly: GCF_031878675.1. Classification (NCBI taxonomy): domain Eukaryota; kingdom Metazoa; phylum Chordata; class Mammalia; order Rodentia; family Geomyidae; genus Megascapheus; species Megascapheus bottae. The sequence continues at coordinate 40,655,094 of NC_143518.1, read as the reverse complement.
TTGTACATATATGTATATATGTATATACACATATATGTGTATATATATATCTTATAGTTCACTTATAGAAGCAGATAACATTTTAGCATATGGTTATACCATGGCTTGTTCTTTTGTTGCACTCTTAGATTGTTTGAAGATTTTTGCTGTTACAGACTCTTAAGAGTCTGTAATTGCTTCTTGAATGGTTGTTCTGGTGCATGTCCAGTTGAGTTTATTGGGGTGTGTGTGTGTGTGTGTGTGTGTGTGTGTGTTTTGAACCATACCTCCAGTCCAACATTTTGCTTGTTAATTGAAGAGATGTCTCTTGGACTTTTATGCCCATGAACCATGATCCTCCAGATTTCAGTCTACTAAGTAGCTAGTCATGAGCCACCAGCTCATGTATTTTAGTTTTTAATATTTTTTATTGTTTTTGTAAAGGTGATATACAGAGAGGTTATAATTGTTTCTTGTTTGGGCTCTGATCCTCAGATCTAAACCTCTTAAATAGCTAGGATTGCAGGCATGAGCTACTAGCACTTGGTCATAGGGAAGGTTTATTTTTAGTTTTTTGAGGAACCTCCAAACTGCCTTCTAGAGTGGTTGTATTAGTTTACATTTCCACCAGCAGTGCAGTAGGGTTCCTCTTTCTCTACATCCTAGCCAGCATTTGTTATTGTCTGAGTTCAGAACATTGGCAATTCTAATTGGGGTAAGATGGTATCTTAGGGTTGTTTTTATTTGCATTTCCTTTATGACCATGGATGATGAGCATTTTCTCATATTTTTTTTTTCTGTTTTTACCTCTTCCTCTCCTAAGTCTCTCTTTAGTTCCCTTGCCCACTAAAATTTTTTTAAAATAAATTTTGTTGTAGTTTTTTCCTTTTCCACATTTGATTTTCACAATGATGGCTTGGTAGGTATGAGGTATGAGTTCCTTTATACAATTAGTTGTTTATAGGTGTTGCTAACAGATTATTCTAGTCTGTAGTTTATATACTCTTGAAAATATCTTTTGATTTATAGATATTTAGAATGTAACTGAAGTAGAGGCATGAACCTTCTTTTTGTGACTTGTATGTTTTTTTTAATATATTTTTATTGTAATTAATAGAAGGGTTACATTATATTCACCAGATAGAAGGTGCATTACTTCACATACATTGATACCCTTTCTCATGTCTTGGTCCCCATTTCCCTCCCTCCCCACCCCTCATCTTGTTTTCCCCCCTTCCCTATCCAAGTTCAAATAACCAAATATGCATTTATCCAATATATCAGATAACAAAGTGAAATACTGTAACAATATGAGATAACCAAGGGATGGCAAAAGAGATGAGCAATAACATAGTACATTAAGGACAACAATCACTCATTATATGGCTTTTGTTTTTATATCCTAGAGGTCCTTTCATTTAGTGTCACACTGTATGGCCTTATGTATCTAGGTTTTGTTCTATTGTAAATCTCTGCTAGGAGAGCCCAAGGTTTCTACTGATTATGACAAATGAGGGAAACCATTGAGCCTATGTTCCTTTGAGTATGGCTTACTTCACTTAATATGATTTTTTCTAAGTCTTTCCATTTCCTAACAAATGGGGCAATGTCATTCTTTTTGACGGCAGCATAGAATTCCATTGTATACAAATACTACATCTTGTTGATCCACTCATCAACTGAGGGACATCTGGGTTGGTTCCATATCTTTGCTATGGTAAATAGTGCTGCAATGAACATCATTGTGCTAGTGGATTTAGTATGTCCTTGTTTCTGGACAATTGGGTAAATGCCTAGTAGTGGAATTTCTGGGTCATAGGGGAGCTCTATGTTTAGTCTTTTGAGGCACTGCCACACTGCTTTCCATAGTGGTTGAACGAGTTTGCACTCCCACCAACAGTGTAGTAGTGATCCCTCCTGGCCACATCCCCTCCAGCATCTGTTGTTATTAGTTTTCTTGATCCTGGCCATTCTAACTGGAGTGAGGTAGAATCTTAGAGTTGTTTTGATTTGCATTTCTTTCATGACCAGAGATGTTGAGCATTTCTTCATGGGCCTATAAGCCATCTTTATTTCTTCTTCAGAGAAGACTCTCTTTTAAGTCTTTGGCCCATCTTTTAATGGGATGGTTGTTTCTTTGGAGATTAGTTTTGAAGTGATTCAATTTTTTGAGCTGTTGATATATTTTAGATATGAGGCCTTTGTCCGTTGTATGTTTCTTTTTTTAATTGTAATTAATAGAAGGGTTACAGTTATACTCACCAGATAGAAGGAGCATTACTTTACAAACATTGATACCCCCTCTCATGTTTTTGTCCCCATTTTCCTTTCCCACTCTCTTCCCTCATCTTGTTTTCCTCTTCCTATTTCAAATAAACAAATAAACATATATACAATGTACCAGATAACAAGGTAAGATACTGTAACAATGTGAGAATAACCAAGGGACAACAAAAGAGATGAGACATATCATAGTACATTAAGAACATCAATCACACATTGTATGGCTATTGTTTCCATATCCTGGAGGTCCTTTCATTTAACCTCATCTTATTTGGCTTTATGTATCTAGGTTTTGAGCTATTGTAAACCTCTGCTAGGAGGCTCTGAGGTTTGTACTAATTATTACAAATGAGGGAAACCATTGAGCCTATGTTCCTTTGAGTATGGCTTACTTCACTTAATATGATTTTTCCAAGTCTTTCCATTTCCTCACAAATGGGGTGATGTCGTTCTCACAGCAGCATAGAATTCCATTGTGTATAAATACCACATTTTGTTGATCCAGTCATCTACTGAGGGGCATCTGGGTTGGTTACATATCTTTGCTATGGTAAATAGTGCTGCAATGAACATTGTTGTGCTAGTGGCTTTAGTATGTCCGTGTTTCTGGATGCTTGGGTAAATGCCAAGTAGTGGAATTGCTGGGTCATAGAGGAGCTCTATGTTTAGTCTTTTGAGGAACCATTATACTGCTTTCCATAGTGGTTGAATGAATTTACACTCCCACCAACAGTGTAGTAGTGATCCCTCTTGGCCACATCTCCACCAGCATCTGTTGTTATTAGATTTCTTGATACAGCTGGAGTGAGGTGGAATCTCAGAGTTGCTTTGATTTTCATTTCTTTTATGGTCAGAGATGTCAAGCATTTCTTCATGTGTCTATAGGCCATTCTTATTTCTTCTACAGAGAAGTCTCTCTTTAAGTCTTTGGCCCATCTTTTAATGGGATGGTTGTTTCTTTGAAGATTAGTTTTGGAGTGATTCAATTTTTTGAGCTGTTGATATATTTTAGATATGAGGCCTTTGTCTGTTGTATAGTTAGTGAAGATCTTCTCCCATTGTACCTTGTATATTTCTTTATTAAGAGTTTTTAACTTTGAACAGAAGTCACAAAGATATTCTCAGATATTTTCTACACATTAAAAACTGTCATCTGTGTGATGGAAGCTTACAGAATTTCAGACCAGAAGAAATCCCTCTAGTCACTTTACAGTAAGAACACTGTATAGAATAAAAAAAGATTATTGTAAGCTGCGGAAGGGAGGGGATAATGAATTACAATGGCAAGGACAACATATAAAACACAATTCAAACTTTAAAAAACAATTGCCATTGTATATAGTGAAGCTATCCATTAGAATTGATAGAAAAATAAAAGCTTCTATTATAAACACAAACTAAATGAAGTCACCACTGGCTCATGCCTGTAACTAGTTTCTGAAGTGGCCTGAGATCTGAGGATTGAGATTCAAAACCAGGTTGGGAAGATAAATTTGAGAGACTTATCTCCAGTGAACCATCTAACAGCTAGAAGTGGGGGTATGGTTCAAATTGTGGAGCTCCAGCTTTTTTGTTGCTCCAATGAAAAAGCTAAAGGAGAGCATGAAACCTTGAGTTGAAGCCCCAGCATGCTTTCTCACATATACATATATGTGTACACACAGGTGTACATGCACCTGTACAAAAGCATATACACACACAGCGTATACACACACACACACACACACACACACACACACACACACACGATGGCTCTTCACTCCTATTCAATGTGCTATAATTATTATCTAGAATAGTTAATCAGGAGAAAGAGAAGGAATTCAAATAGGGGAACAAGAAATCAAGTTACTCCTATTTGCTTATCATATAATCTTTACTTAACAGACCATACAGACTCAAACATTTCTAGAACTAATAATTACCTTTGGAAAGGTAGAAGGATAAAATAAAATCAATACCCAGAAAATAGCTTAAAATAAATCAACAATGAACAGGCTGGGAATCCAATAATTCCATTCACAATAGACTCAAAATACCTTGGTATTTTATTGAAATGGAAAACTATAAAACCTTGAAGAAGGAAATACAGAAGACATCAGTGGATAGAAAGGCCTTCCATGCTCATGGGTTGTCAGAATTAATATTGTGAAAATGGATATACTACCAAAAACTAATGTACAAATTCATGCCATCAAAATCCAAATATCATTCCTCATAGCACCACAGAAAACAATCTTAAAAAAGACCTCCAATTGGAAATACAATTCTACACAAAAGGTACACCATTGGACTATCACAATATCCAACTTCATATTATATAGATACATAGAAACAAAACAACATGGTACTAGCTAAAAAGTAGACCTAAAGATCAATAGAACATGGATCTATAAGACATATCTATTGTTCTCCAGGCCTCTGTCCTACACTCCCATACAGCAGGAGCCTAGAAGGAAGCCCTGAACAGCTTTTCTACAGGGCTTTTAAAGGCAAAGACTACAGATTTACATTAACACAGCAATCATCTATTGGAATGAGATAAGGTAGGGGTTAGGGACAGTTCAGGGCAGTTGGAGCTAAGGGGGATTCCTACACCAGCAGAGTCCTAACTAGCTGTCGAAGGGTAGTTTTATGGTTCTAGAAAACAAATGCCATCCCTTGAATTTACGTGAGTTCTGCTTTAGTTCTGCTTTAGAAAGCAAATGCCATCCCTTGAATTTACACCAGTTCTGGTTAATTTTAACACAGACAGGTCAGTTCCTGGGACTTATTGGTACCACCATTCTGTTTCTTTAATTTATGTGCACTTTTGGGTCACTCACAGTTTATATAAACAACAAGACGGTTGCTGCTTCAGAATGGGGGCGCTTTTTTAGCTCTTCATTCTCCGCTTTTCTTTTAGCCTAGTCAAATCTTTGACTATTTACCTCAGTACAAACGGGGTTATACCAGGTGTGTAGAATCATCAGTTTTATAACTCTGATCCTCTTTGTTTTACTAAGGACACCATTGCATTAATTACACACGGGCCAATCAACAGTAGTAGTAACATTAAAATAATCACCAGAGGTCCAATAATGGCTGAGGATTAGTGAAGTTGCCCAGGGGGACCAGTTGTACAGCCTCTCACCTCATCCTTGGGACCCCTGTCTCTCCCTCTCGCTCATCTATACTCTTCTTTACAGCTGCCAGGCTATCTTTTATTACCCCAGTGTGGTTTGCTCAAAAGCAACATTCTTCTCCCATGGTGACACTCAAACCTCTAGGAACAATATATCTAGTCCTCTTCTGTTCTGGAGAACAACTTTAGCTAAGGACCTCAGTGAGTCAGTGAGCTTGTCGATTGACTTATGCATACATCTCAGGTCTGCATCTGTTTGGGACCCAAGAATGTCAAAGTCCATTTCTCTGGGAGTGTGAAAGTCCAGGATTCTCACAAGCCGTCTTCACCTAGGAGTGATGAACCTAGTAGCTCTTTCCTGCTACCTTCGCAGTGGTTGGTGTGTTGGGAATCACAGTGCAGGTTCACTTGAGTGCCAGGGTACTGGAAACCAGACGATGAACATGTCCCCAGATCAACTTGTAAGGCCTGTAAGGACTGGATTGAATCATGGTTAACAGTGCCAGCTGAGATAACACATGGCTGGGGGGGCTAACAATTGTTATACTCAGGCAGACAGCATTCTTTGGTTTGGAGGGGCATAGAGCATGCCCTCCCAGTTCTGCACCTAAGAAAGCCTTCACAACTAGGAAATATACATCCAAGCATAGCAACTCCTCAGGTGGGCACAAAGAATAGTTCCACATCAGTATACCAATCCTAACCTGGTTTGTATTATGGCTAACTCAATTACATGCCAATTTTATTGTAAGCTCCATTCTCAAGACATGCTCATACCATTTACTACATACAGGAAGTCTCTAGGATTTGTCTTTTTCCCTTTTTGTAGAACAAACATAAGACAATTCTTTCCAGATCCTCCCTTATCCATAAACTGTTCTTCTGTTTTTGCAATTCCTTTCCAAAGGTTTTATTTACTAAACGTTTTCTCTCTTCTTTACCTGACTATAGCCCTCATTCACATTTAGCACCTCTCACGCCTAGGCTATTCAGCACTGGATGGAAAATTCCCTTCACCCATCTAGTCACCATAATGGCTGCAAAAACCTAGGGGACTTTGAACTTAGTACAGAATGTCCCATCACCAAGAGTTTAGTTCCAGTCCTCTCAGGAAACAACTGCGAGGTGGTGGTGGAATCAGGCAGCACAGCAGCTCCAATGGAATGTCACACCTCCGGCTGGGCCGCCTGCAAATTTCTAAAGAAGTTTAACCTAAGGCCTGACTTTGGCGAATTCTCCCAATGCTTTCCTAGTTGCTTTACCCAAGCACACTCATTTTTGCAGGCTGGCACCCCATTGGTTTTTAAGACAGTATAGGGTTGAGAATCCAAAGTAATACCAGGGTGACAACTTTTAGTAACCAGATTAAACGAGGCTAGGATTCTCTAGACAGGCACAGAAGACTTGAACCTGTAGCCATTCCCCACAAGTGCAGTCTCCACTCTTGCACATCTGTTACTATTTTTCTCCATGCCTCTAACTTATCCTGTCTTATTTTTTTTAAAAAAACAACTTTTTGGTCCCTTTATCTAAAGGGGATTGATGGGTGATGATCCGTCTTCTATAACTTCTTCAGGCTGACTCAGGGGCGCTGTCTCTATACCTAGCCAGGGACCCTAAAAACTTAGCCTATTTTACCAAGAGGTTGCCAAGATTACATATCAGGAGTGATATTTTACTCCAAATTGGAGGTCATGTAAAGCATTTAACAACTGCACAAACTTTTTCTTTGGCTACAACAGTGTATTACTTAGCACCCATTTGCAAAGGCATTTTCCTGATTGTTTGGGGAACTTAATCCCTGTGACTCTATGCTTCAGTTGCCAGATCTAAACAGATAATAGGGACACAAGCCTCAGATCCACAAACTTTCCTGAATTTGTGGCTGGTGTCAAATCAAAATTCGCTCAGTTAGGACTTTAAACCATCCACTATCACAGATGATTGACAAGTTCCTGCCCAGTTATGAAAGGTACAGGCATTAGTAAGGCATGCTTACAAACTGTTCTATGACCTCCCAGCTCTGATTAATTTTGAATGGCCAAGCCCGAGTGACTCTAGGATCTGACACCATCTCTGCCATCCAAGCAGAGGCTTTCTGCATCTGGATGCTTCCTTGCTTTTGTCCCAGTAGTGTCTCTCTATGCAGGGATAAACATCCCATTGGCATTTCACTTTGTTGGTTGCTGGGCTTGAACTTGGGGCCTGGGCACTATCCATCAACTCTCCAGCTCAAGGCTAGCACTCTGCCACTTTAAGCTCCAAAGCAACTCTGCCCCAGTATTCTGCTGGCAGATTAGACACCACAGTCTCACAGGGACTTTGCTTTGCCTCGGCGGGCTCAAAACTGCAGCTTTCAGATCAATGAGTCCTACAAAAGGCCATGTTACTCCAATTAAAGCAACAAGTGGTCAACACAGAAATAGTCTCTAAGCATGAGCTTATCTGGAACTTGGTAAGAGCCAAAGTTACATCTGAATAAGGATTGCTGTCCTTCTCCATGGGCCAGCTGGAAATTGCTATAAGAAGACTTACAAGAGCAGGCTAAATAGCAATTAAGCAATCATTTTGGTAGTCCTAATTTTCCTTTTTTTCTTTCTCTCTCTTGAAACAAGCATTTAGGACAACTTCACTTTCAAATTTTGTTCAGAAACCCATTTCCAATGTTCTTTAAAACTTTTACTGATATTTGCTGGAACAATTAACACTTTAGCCTTTATTTGCATTTGAAAAACCTTTAAGGACCCAAGAAACCCCCCCTTTGCCTCCAGGCCTCCTTTTAGAAGAGGCTTTTTTTTTCTTTTTTCTGCAGTCTAGATTGCTGCCTAGAACTCTAACAACAGTTTAAACTCAAATAAGTTTTCCTTAATGCAAGAACTTCAAACATCCTCAGTACACCAAAAGTCTAAGTCTGGATTTAGTTTTCTTCTTTTTCTAAAATACGTCCAATTGCAATCCAGTAGCATAAAACCAAATCATACGGAGATAAACTTTTAAACATTCCTTTAAAAACTCTTTTCCCCAATTTAATACATTTTAGGGGGCAGTTTAAGAAACACTAATCATATTACCTCTGACAATGATAAACAAATTCTGACACTTATCTCCAAATTGGACCTCAAGGTAATAAATTCCAAATTCCCTAATACCTCTGTGCTAAACAGTTACAATGTTTAAAATGTAAACTGTTCAATGCATTACAATAACAGATTTTTTTAAATTCAGATTTCAGAATCTTTAGAAAAAGCCTATTAACCAGTTTCTCTTTAAAATAATGCAATAATCCTTTGAGACACTGTAGAACATTCAAACCTAATACTTTTCTTGAAGTTTACACTTAGATTTACCCAATTGCCTTAGTGTTTCAAATATGAGCTCATCCATTGTTTTATACAGCATGCTGACAATTTAACCTTGAACTTGTTCACACACACCCATTCGCACACACATTCATACTCAAAGATCTTAAAGCGTGCAAAATTAATATCGGCCATTCATTTTTCTGGAAATTTTAGTATCATGAGTGTTTTTTGCCAATCTTATTCTTGGAGGTGACAACCAGGTTTTAAAACAAAGCTTTCTAACAAGGCAACTTAGCTGAAATTTATTCTTCCATAGCTTATTTCTGATATCAGACATATTACTTTTTGCAGATGAAAGTTGGGTGGGAGTCTTAAACCTAGGGGAACTAAGACTGAAGTCTGTGTCCTGCCTCTAACTGTCTCCAGACTGCCACTTCAGCAGGTTGTTAGGAAAAAGGTAACTGGACTAAGCCTGCAGCTGCTTTGTCTGACTTTGGCTCACATCAACTGCAGCCAAGGGGGAGGGGCCATAGCAGTCCCTAGACCTACCTCCGGTGGGGCCAAATCTTTTACTTCCCAGAAATATTCAAATAGATAACAAAGATGTGTGCGCAAGCACACACACACACACACACACACACACACACACACACACACACACACAACACATATTTAGAACTGGTACCAATTTCAAAGACAAAACTTGGCAAGGAAAAATACCCAAGGAAAATCAAGAACAAGACAGAGAAGCAGAGGCTTTTAAGTAACTCCTAAACTTCTGATGACATGCCTGGAAAGACCATGGTGCCCTGAACTCAGGAGGCGCCTCCCCTATGGAGATTTCCATTCCCTGGTACCCGGCAGGCAGAGGCCATCCTAAGCTACCTACAAAAGGCTCTCAAACAAAACCAGACATTGACTTATAACAAGAAAATTGGACTCAATCAGATACACTTAACACAAAAACATGAACTCAGAAGAATGTTCTCACCAAACAGCTTATTTAGATTTAGACTTATCTTGCTGGTGGGACTCTCAGACAAGCCCTGTTACCAACAAGAAACCCAGAAGGGGGGGTCAAGGCGTCCCTTGACCACCCAGGCCTTAGACAGCTTGCTGCATCCAACTTTTTCCTCTCTGTTTTAGGCCCACAGTGCACTTTCAAAACAAAACAAAACAAAACACAGACATACAGGGGGTTGGCCGATTTCTACTTACCTCCGGAGGCCTTTGCTTTTCACCTGGGCATCTTTTCAAAAAAAAAAGTTTGTTAAGAGGAGGGGTGGTAAAGACAAACTACTGCTTATCCAATGGGTGAAGGGGAATAGGAAAAAAGGAACAAAAATAATCCTTTATTTCAATAGCATACAAATTATCAGGAATTGATGAAAGACTTGGGAGCCCTGGTTGGGCTGCATAAACCTGTAATTTCCTGGCCCTTTTGGTAACAGAAATAGGGAATTTTGAAGCTGTTTCTATACTAATTTTAATAGCTCCAATTGTTTTTCTGCCAATAGGCCACGGCTCCATCCATACAGGGTCATATTATTTTCAACTGTGGTCCCTAGAATTGAGGGGGCAGTTTTATGCCAGTTTTTCTCTTGCAGGTGAGAACCCGGTTCGAAACAAAACTTTTTTACAAGACAACTTAATTACATAAGGAATTTAACAAATGGAGAGGTAGGGACAGAGGTAGAATCGTAAAGGGCTTTGAGTTGGGGCCACATCCTCTTGTGCACGAGCTGTAGATAATCAAACTTAGGTAAAAATTCAACATCATCCAGGTCAGTTAATAGATCAGTCTAGAGACTAGGAACAATGGGTGTGTATGGGGTGTCCATACATTATTTCAAATGGAGTAAAGCCTAGCTGATAGGGAGAATTCCTTACTCTAAATAGAGCAAAAGGAAGAAGTGACACCTAGTCCATGCCAGTCTCTAAGACCAATTTGGTTAAAGTCTCTTTCAGGGTCCGATTTATTCTTTCTACCTGTCCTGAACTCTGGGGTCAGTAAGCACAATGCAACTTCCAATCTGTCCCCAGTACAGAGGCTATTCCCTGACTTACTTTTGAGACAAAGGTTGAAAGTACTTCCTTCTATTCTTGGGGCATTCTTTGGCCCAGTGCCCTTCTTTCTTGCAGTAAGCTTGCCAATGGTGGCTAGGAGCACTTGCTCCATTTGCCTTTGCTGTCTATCTAAATTCTTTTTTTTATCTGTCTCTCCTGTCTCCTGTCTCTCTTGTAAAGAGATGCTACAATGGGATACATTGGTGGAAGAAAATCTCTTTCTCTTATTATATACTTTGCCACAGCTACTAGCTCTCTTAATCCTTTTTTGCCTAGTCTTTCCAAGGACTGCAATTTCTTCCTGATGTCTGGTGCTGCCTGGTTGATAAAGGCTAAAATAACTGCTTGTCTGCTCTCTTCCAGCTCAGGATCATAAGGGATGTACTGCTTGAAAGCTGCCATGAGTCTCTCTAGATAAGCTGCTGGACTTTCAGTAGCACCCTGCTTAACATCCTAAACTTTGGCCATATTAGTAGGCTTGCGAGCTGCAGCCTTGAGACCTGCCAACAGAGCCTGGCGATAGACCTGGAGCCGCTCCTTACCTCCTGCTTCATAGTAGTCCCAGATGGGGCGTTCAGAAGGGAAGGCTCTGGGTAGGGTCTGTGATGGGGTCTGCCGTGGGGCCCGGGACTAGTTTAGGATCCTGTTCCTTTCCTCGGTGGTGAACAAAACTCCCAGGAGCTGCAGGCAGTCATCCCAGTTGGCTAGTAGGTAAAGAAAACAGTTTCAAGCAAGCAAATTAAATCCTGGGATTTCTCAGAAAAGGGGCATTCTGAGTATGCCAATTGTAAAGGCCACTAGTAGCAAACAGCCAGAAATGGAACTGTTGTCTGCTATCTGCATCCTCAGGACCTAAAGGACGAAGGGGAAGAGCAACAGAATTACTAGGAGGTGTAACTCCTAGGCTCAGTTGAGTTGACTGGGCAGGACCCCCTGAGCAGAGGGCACAGCTGGAGCCTTTTCATTTTCAAAGTTCTCCTTTGTCATCTTAGGTGGAGTTAACTGGGGTGGGGAGTATGAAGAGGGAAATGTCTCATCCTCCGTGCTCCCTCCCTGGAGGATGGGCGGGTATAACTTCTCTTTTCCTTTCTTAATAGTTACATTTTGGTTTTGAGCTATTTCCTTAACTTCTTTCCAGTGAGCTAGAGTCAAGTCCAAGGGCTAGATGGAGTATTACCCATGGTTTTCAGTCTCATCAGTCATTCAGTCCACAAAATAACAATAGGCAAGACAAATATCAAGAAGAGACAAAGCACTCAGGCCTGAGCTTTACAAGACTTACTAGATGGAGATCTCCCACGCTGGTCTGTTGACGCCTGTGGAGAAACAGAAGGAGCAGACCCAAGATCAAGGTGGGCCAGTTGAGTCTCAGTTAGGAGACTTCCCAGTCAGTGCCGGTCAAAGACCAGACTGACTTACGTCCTACAAGTACCGATTTACTAGGAAGGGGTTCCAGGGACCCCCTTCTATGAGTGGAGGATCTGGGACGTCTCCCAGTCCCTCCTGGGTGGTCGTACAAGTACGTCCGCTTTGGTAATGCCTTCGAGAAATACGAGTTGGAGCGGCTGTCCTCAAGCGAGAGTGAGACAGACACAGACAGACAGACAGACAGATGACGAAACAAGACAAACCAACAGCTCTGTTTCCTTACCTTCGGGGTCTGGGGTCTCAGGGGTCTTTGGGGGTATCCCGGATGAGCCCCCAACTGTTCTGCCCAAGTCTCAGGAAGACTACCAAGAGACCACCGAGAGTCAGACATTCCGAAATGCAAAAGCAAGGCTTTATTCAGGCAGGCTAGCTCTGGGCCTCCGTCCTACACTCCCATACAGTGGGAGCCTAGGAAGAAGCCCTGAACAGCTTTTCTACAGGGCTTTTAAAGGCAAAGACTACAGATTTACATTAACACAGCAATCAGCTATTGGAATGAGATAAGGTAGGGGTTAGGGACAGTTCAGGGCAGTTGGAGCTAGGGGGATTCCTATACCAGTAGAGTTCTAATTAGCTGTCTAAGGGTAGTTTTATGGTTTTAGAAAACAAATGCCATCCCTTGAATTTACGTGAGTTCTGCTTTAGTTCTGCTTTAGAAAGCAAATGCCATCCCTTGAATTTACACCAGTTCTGGTTAATTTTAACACAGACAGGTCAGTTCCTGGGACTTAATGGTACCACCATTCTGTTTCTTTAATTTATGTGCACTTTGGATCACTCACAGTTTACATAAACAACAAGACGGTTGCTGCTTCAGAATGGGGGCGCTTTTTTAGCTCTTCATCTATAACTCACTAATTTTTGACAGAGTTGCTGAGAGTATACAATGTAGAAAAATAAATGGACTGTTCAACAAATGGTGCTGTCAAAACTGGGTGTCCACCTCCAGGAGATTGAAACTGGACTTCTGTCTTTCATTCTGTATAATAATCAATTCCCATTGGATCAAAGAACTCAAAGTAGACCAAAGATGTTAAAATATACTATAAGAAACTGTGGGAAAAGCATTGGAATTTTTAGGCACAAGTAATTTTTTAAAAATATTTTTTATTGTAATTAATAAAAGGGTTACATGATATTTGCCAGATAGAAGGTGCATTAATTCACATACATTGATACCCTTTCACATGTCTTGGTACCCATTGCCCTCCCCCACCCCCCCCACAACAAGTAATTTTTTTTGTGAATAAGACTCCAGATACCCAGAAGATGAGGCAAGAATTGATAGAGACTACATCTAGTTAAAGTGTTTCTGTTCAGTAAAAGGAACAATCACCAGAACCAAGAGACAGTGTATGAAATTTGAGAGAATTTTAATTAGCTATTCAATAAAGAATTACTATCCAGCATATACAGAAAACGAAAATAAAACTAGCAAGAAAATAAGTAATCTGACCAATAAATGGACAAACTGAACAGTTATCAAAAGAAGAAATACAAATGGCTAATAGATCATGAAGAATATTTAACATTCTGTCATAAAGGAGATGCATATCAAAACTGTACTAGGAAGCTGGGCAGTGATAGCTCACGCTTTTAATCCTAGCTACTTTGGAGTCTGAGATCTGAGAGGATTGTAGTGTGAAGTCAGCTGGGGCAGGAAAATCTAATAGATTATTATTGCCAGTAAAACTAAGAGCTGGAAGTGGAGCTGTGGCTCAACTGGTAGAACACTAGATTTGAGCTAAATGCTCAGACAGGGCCCAGACCCTTAGTTCAAGCCCCTCCCCCAGCACCAAAAAACAAACATTGATATTTTATCTTATTCTACTCTAATTGTCACAGTTGCTTTGCTTCACTTTTTGTCCCACCATTTCAGTGATTCCTCTTCCCTTCCCCAAATTAGATAAACTTAAATACAAGACAGAGTACTGAAATCAGAAACAGTGATAATGGGGAATAAACCAGAGGTGAAAAAAAAAAACAACAGAAAGACAAAACCAAAATAACTGCAAATAGTACACAAAAAAAGAAAAGAAAAAAAGAGAAAGAAACAGAAAAAACAACCACAAGAAACCTCTTGTTTCCATATTGTGTGGATTATTTCAATTGGTATCATTTTTAAAATTATTGTTAGGATAATGTATAGATGGTTGCACTTACATTGGTCAGGTAGTAGGTGTATTACTTCTCACACACTGATACCCCCTCTCATGTTTTTGTTCCTGTCAATTAGCATCATTTTATGTTGTTATATGTGCACAGTTATAGTAACTAGGATATGACTATCCTAGACATATACTAATTATTACAATGAGGGGAACCATGGAGTCCATGTTTCTTTGGGTCTGGCTTACTTCACTTAAGATGATTTAAAAAATTAATTTTATTGCCTGGGTGATATACAGAAGTGTTAGTTACATTGGTAAGGTAGCGAGTACATTTCTTCTTGAATATTGTTACCTCTTCCCAGGTTTTACTCCCACTTGCCCTCCCCCACCCAGTTATACAGTTCATTTCTGACATACTGTCTTGTGATTGTTGCTGTTACAAGGTATACCCTTTGTCCTTTGTCTCATTATTTTGTTGTTCCCCTTTCCTTCCCTAATTCAAATAAATGCTTACATAATAGAACAGGTACCAAAATCAGATACAGGGATAATAGGATAAACCATAGGGGGTAAACTAAAGAAAAAAGAAATAACTTCACATTGTACATTGAAAACAGCAACCCCAGCCAGGATCAGTGGCTCATGCCTATAATCCTAGCTACTCAGGAGGCTGAGATCTGAGGATCATGGTTCAAAGCCAGCCCAGGCACTGAAGTCCATGAGACACTTATCTTCAGTTAACCACAAGAAAACAGGAAGTGGCACTGTGGTTCAAGGGTGGTAGCCTTGAGGTAAAGAGCTCAGGAGCCAACCCCTAGACCCAGAGTTCAAGTCCCACACTGACAAAAAAACAAAAACAAAAACAAAACAAAGAACCACCCAGCAACCACAAATTGAAAACCTCTTTTTTCCATATCCTGTTTATTTTGTTTATCATCTTCTTTTATGGTCGTATGTACATAGCTATTGAGCTATTGTGATTCTTTGCTAGGAAAATCCTAGACATATACTAATACAAATGAAGGAAACCATAGAGTCTTTGTTTCTAGCTTACTTCACTTAATATTATTTTTTCCAAGTCTTTCCATTTCCTTATGAATGTGGTTGATGCCATTCTTTCTGATGGTAGCATAAAATTCTCTTGTGTATATATACAACATTTTCTCGATCCATTCATCTACTGAGGGGCATTTGGGTTCATCTTGTCAGATATTTTGAGATAATAATCCTTGACCACATGTTTTAATAACGAGAGTGGTGCTAGTCTGAAAGGGCAGTTTCTAGGCAGATGTCCTCGGGTAAGTGTTGTATGGCTGTTGTATGTGGTTGTGGTTCTAGCAGTCTTTTGTGATAGTAACTATTAGTCACCTATGAGATCTCCTCCTTTCTAACCTTCTGGCATTTAAATTTTATTTTATTTATTTTTAGAGTTAGCACAATGTGACTATTTTGATTTTTCACGGCTTTCAGAAAAGTGTATTTAACTTTTTGTTGTTATTTGGTTGGTTGTACAGCTTGAACTCTGAGCCTGGGTGCTATCCTTAAGCTCTTCAGCTCACGGCTAGCACTCTACCACTTGAGCCATAGTACCACTTCAGTTTTCTGGTGGTTAATTGGAGATAAGAGTATCATGGACTCTTGTGCCCAGGCTGGCTTTGAACTGGGATCCTCAGATCTCAGTCTCCTGAGTAGCTTGGATTACAGGAGTGTGCTACTGATGTCCAGCTTCGTAACTGCCTTTCTGAGTCTTGCTTCTTTCACTTAGCTTAATGTTCATCCATGTTGTTGCAGAAGGCAGAATTTTCTTTGAAGAGCAAATATTTCAGCTGAGCATTGAGGCTGAGATCTAAGGATCAGAGTTTGAAGCCACCCCATGTGGGAAAGTCCATGAGAGCCTTATCTCCACTTAACCATCAAAAAGCAGAGAGTGGAGCTGTGGCTCAGGTGGTAGAGTACTAGCATTAGGCCAAAGCTCAGGGACAGCACCAGGACCCTGGAGTCAAGCCCCAGGACCAGCATGCACACAAAAAAGAAGCACCCAGCATAATAATCATCTTTTTTTTTTTTTTGCCAGTCCTGGGCTTGAGCTCAGGGCCTGCGCACTGTCCTTGGACTTTCTCAAGGCTAGAGCTCTACCACTTGAGCCTCAGTACCACTTCCGGCTTTTTTGTATGTATGTGATACCAAGGAATCGAACCTGGGTCTTTGTACATGCTAGGCAAGCACTTTAACCACTAGGCCAAACTCCCAGCCCCCCATAATAATCATCTTAATTGCTGCAAGGAGACATATTAATGTGGTTCTAACATGCATTTTTTGATAATTGTTTTCTTTTTACATACTTGTTGTGTATTTGTATGCCTTCTTTGGAAAAATATCTGTCATTTCCCATTTTATATTGAATCACTTGCTTTTCCTCTTTTCTGTTGGGTTGTTTGAGTTCCTTATATATTTTGGTTATTTATGTTTTATGAGATACATGTTTTGTGAATATTTCTCCCATTCTGAGGGTTGCATTTTCTTTTACTGGTTGTTTGCTTTACTATACAAACACTTTTCATTTTGAAATGGTTTTACTTATTACTTTCTTTAAAAAATCATTGCCAATAATGATCTTATCATGTTGGCATGGTGGTGCATACCTATAATTCCAAAAACAATGAGGATGGGGCAAGAGAGTAGAATTTGAAACAATGTAGGCTATTTAGTAAGATCCTGTCTCAATACCTCCACACCAAAACAAAACTAACCAACTAACCAACCAAGTAGTATGGAATTTCACCCCTTAAAAATTAAATTATTTGTACAATTGAGATTTTAAAACTCTTCCCATATAAGGACAGTCTGTAATGAATAGGATTAGGAAAATGGACATTTTCATTGATTTCTGTTTTGATCACCTGTATGAGACCCAGACCTGTGTGAGAAAAATAAGATGAAGCAGACATGAAGCACAACTTAGTATCCAATCACCATTTATTTTTTGCCAGTATTAATGCAATCCAGTTATTAGAAAGCAAACACATAAAACAAATATTACAACTGAACAAAGGTAATATATAAGTGACATTCTTCCTTTCCATCAGGTTATAGATAATATTTCCCTCCATGGAAAACATAGTACAGTACAAAGGAGAAATTATATCCCTATTCCATATCATCTCTTAACTTTTCCAGTCTGAAGTAACTACTTATAAGTAGGTGCCAAGATCTTATTTGCTAAAACCAAATAAAGCCCATATTTTGATCCTGAACTTATACATTCTGGCTGGTTAAGAATGAATATCTGAGGCAACTTTTCAATGCTACCAGTTATCTTATTATCTTACTAATTAACGATATAACAAAGAATAGGGGCTTGGTGGTTTTGATAAGTGAAAGTTACCAATGTCATATCTTTGATTTAAGAACCTTTGTCTTTCTGCTGCATCCAATATAAAGTGGACTAAAGATTAGAGTACCTATTGCTGTAAGAGGAATATTTGGGTCCAAGATTGGAAAAGCATTTATTGTTTTTAAAACTGCAGGCTGAACCTTGGCATTATACCTAATTAATAAGCTGGCAAAAATACATTAACTAGGGCTGGGAATGTAGCTGAGTGGTAGAGTGATTGCCTAGCATGCACGAAGCCCTGGGTGCGATTCCTTAGTTTCACATACTCAGAAAAATCTGGAAGTGGTGCTGTGGCTCAAGTGGCAGCCTTGAGAAAGCCCAAGGACAGTTCCCAGGCCCTGAGTTCAAGCCCCAGGACTGGCAAAAAAAGATACCTTAACTAAACCCTAATATCCTTATTCCCCAACAATCATTTTTTATAATGTTATATAACCAAACAAACTAGACAAAATACCATATATTATTTAGAAGTAACTCAGTAATGAGAAATAGAATATAGTTAAAGGCTTAAATGAAAAGGATTGAAGCAGATAAAATTTGAGAAAGAAAGTTCATGATAATTATTTGCAGTTGTTTTTCTTGATATATGAAGTACTTTCTATTTCTTATTCACTATGAATTAGAATCTCTGCTGTAGGACATATTCATAGAGGGGAGTGCTTCTATAAGAATTGTGGGAACTTAGGCCTATATTTTCCCCACCACTGTTATTGTTTCTTCCTCTTTGATAGCAATGTCTATTATTCTCATTGTAGAATGATAATTGATTGGTATCATTGGACCTAGACTGTCCTTGTGAGGGTATAAATTGCCCATAGGCACAAGCTGAGGACCTTTTCACTTTTCTGTACTGGCTTCTTGATTGCCTTTCATTACAATTTGAATGGCCAGAGCTAGTTCCCCAATGGTTTCTAGCTAATTCAGACTGCTCATAGCTAGTACTCTGACCAAGTCCAGAGCCACATGATATAGAGTTAAATGAGTGAGAATCATATTGTCGAGAGTTTGAACAAGCTCCACTTCCAGAAGAACACTGCCCACCAGAAACTGGGGATGGACATGAAACCAAACCATATTGATCACTAGAACACTGACCAGACCCAGAACCAAGTTGGCCATTGGAAGAGTAATAACCTGGGGAACATCCAGATTGGTCATAGCTAGAGGATGGATTTGAACAAGACTCATACTGACAAGGTATAGAAGATTCTTCTGAGCTGGATCCATACTGACCAAAGCATGATGACTGTCCTGGGATACAACAGTGCTGTCTATAACCAGATGATGGACAAAAGCCATGTCCTTGCTGACTAATATCAGATGATCCTGCAGAATTGTACATGGGTTGACCAAAGCTTGATGACTCATATGAACAAGAACCATATTGATCATTGCCAGAAGGTATGCCTGAACAAGATGCTTGTTGACCACAATTTGAAGACTGACTTCCACAGAAAGAATGACCTGAATTGGAACCATGGTAAGAAGACGGACATGACCCAGACCCTTGTTGACCACAGCTATAAGATCGATCAGAGATAGAACCATGTTGATCAGAAACACAGGATTGCCTGAATGATGCACTTTGCTGTTCATAGCTAGAAGATGGGCTCTGTCTGGACCCACTCTGACTCAAACAAGAATTCTCTGACCCACACTCAGGGTGGCCAAAATGAGAAGCATGTCCTGATGTAAACCCTTGTGGGACATAGCTGGAAGTCGGAACTGACCCAGAACTATGATTCCTGAGGCCAGAATGACCTGATCCAGAACAGGGCTGGCCAGAGAAAGAGGACTGACTTGAACCAGATTCATGCTGTCCATAGCCAGAGGACTGACCTATGCCTGACCCAAAAGGACCAGAGCCAGATGACAGTCCCGATGGGGAACCATGTTGTCCATAGCTAGATGTATGTTCTTGTGCAGACCCATGCTGACCGAGGCAAGAGGATCCCTCTGATCCAGATTCATGCTGGCCACAACAAGACTGTCGGGAACCAGATACTTGTTGTCCATATGTAGAAGACTGACCTGAAGAAGACCCATGACTCCTGTGCCTGGAAGCCTGACCTGCTTGAGAGCTGTGCTGGCCACATCCAGAGGAGTGACTTGAACCAGACCCATGCTGTGCACAGCTAGATGACTGACCTGCACCTGAACCAAATTGAGCAGAACCAGATGACTGTCCTGATGAGGAACCATGTTGTCCATAGCTAGTGGATTGCCCTTGTCCTGACCCATGCTGACTGAAGCCTGAAGATCCCCCCAAATTATGCTCACGTTGGCCAAAATGAGATGACTGTCCTGACCCAGAACCCTGTTGACTGTTCCCAGAAGATTGCTGTGATCCAGATGTCTGTCTCCTGTAGCCAGAAGAGTAACCAGACCCTGAGCTGTGCTGGCCACAGCTTGAGGACTGACTTGAACCAGACCCATGCTGTCCACAGCTGGATGACTGACCTGCACCTGAGCCAAACTGACCAGAACGAGATGACTGTCCTGATGAGGAACCATGTTGTCCATAGGTAGTGGATTGCCCTGAACCTGACCCATACTGACTGAAGCCAGAAGATCTCCTTGATCCAGATTCATGCTGGCCAAAAGGGGAAGACTCCAAAGGACCAGATGCTTGTTGTCCATAGGTAGTAGACTGACCTGAACCAGACCTGTGTCTCGTGTGACTAGAAGAATGACTTGATCGAGAACTGTGATGGCCTCCACTGAAGGACTGACTTGAACTGGACCCATGCTGTCCAAAGCTGGAAGACTGTCCTACACCTGAGCCAAACTGACTGGAACCAGATGAGTGTCCTGATGAGAAACCATGTTGTCCATAGCTAGTGGATTGCCCTTGTCCTGACCCATGCTGACTGAAGCCAGAAGATCCCCCTGATCCAGATTCATGCTGGCCAAAAGGAGAAGACTCCCGAGAACTAGATCCTTGTTGTCCATACCTAGTAGACTGTCCTGAACTAGACGCCTGACTTCTGTGGCTGGAAGCTCGACCGGATTGTGAGCTGTGCTGGCCAGTGTGGGAAGACTGACATGACCCAGACCCATGCTGTCCAGAGCTGGAAGACTGACCTGTGCCTGTGCCACAATGACCAGAACCAGATGACTGTCCTGTTGAGGAACCATGTTGTCCTGACCCATGCTGACTGAGGCCAGAAGATCCCCCTGATGCAGATTCATGCTGGCCAAAAGGAGAAGACTCCCGAGAACTAGGTCCTTGTTGTCCATACCTAGTGGACTGCCCTGAACTAGACCTATGTCTTGTATGGCTGGAAGAATGACCTGATCCCGATTTCTGCTGGCTACCAATGGAGGTCTGACTTGAACTGGAGCCCTGCTGTCCACAGCTGGAAGACTGACCTGTGCCTGAGCCAAACTGAGCAGAACTAGATGACTGTCCTGATGAGGAACCATGTTGTCCGTAGCTAGATGTATGTTCTTGTGCAGACCGATGCTGATTGAAGCCAAAAGATCCCCCTGATCCAGATGAGTGCTGGCCGCAAGACTGTCGTGAACCAGATCCCTGTTGTCCATATGTGGAAGAGTGACCTGAAGAAGACCCATGACTCCTGTGCCTGGAAGCCTGACCTGCTTGAGAGCTGTGCTGGCCACATCCAGAGGAGTGACTTGAACCAGACCCATGCTGTGCACAGCTGGATGACTGACCTGCACCTGAGCCAAACTGAGCAGAACCAGATGACTGTCCTGATGAGGAACCATATTGTCCATAGCTAGTGGATTGCCCTTGTCCTGACCCATGCTGACTGAAGCCAGAAGACCCCCCTGATCCAGATTCATGCTGGCCAAAAGGAGAAGACTCCCGAGAACTAGATCCTTGTTGTCCATACCTGGTAGACTGCCCTGAACAAGACCCATGACTTCTGTGGCTGGAAGTTCGACCAGACTGAGAGCTGTGCTGGCCTGTGTGGGAAGACTGACTTGAACTGGACCCATGCTGTCCACAGCTGGAAGACTGACCTGTGCCTGTGCCACAATGACCAGAACCAGATGACTGTCCTGTTGAGGAACCATGTTGTCCTGACCCATGCTGACTGAGGCCAGAAGATCCCCCTGATGCAGATTCATGCTGGCCAAAAGGAGAAGACTCCCGAGAACTAGATCCTTGTTGTCTATACCCTGAACTAGACCCATGACTTCTGTGGCTGGAAGCTCGCCCGGATTGAGAGCTGTGCTGGCCTGTGTGGGAAGACTGACTTGAACTAGACCCATGCTGTCCACAGCTGGAAGACTGACCTGTTCCTGAGCCAAACTGAGCAGAACCAGATGACTGTCCTGATGAGGAACCATGTTGTCCATAGCTAGTAGATTGCCCTTGTCCTGACCCATGCTGAATGAAGCCAGAAGATCCCCCTGATCCAGATTCATGCTGGCCAAAAGGAGAAGACTCCCGAGAACTAGATCCTTGTTGTCCATACCTAGTAGACTGCCCTGAACTAGACCCATAATTTCTGTGCCTGGAAGCTCGACCAGATTGAGAGATGTGCTGGCCAGTGTGGGAAGACTGACCTGAACCAGACCCATGCTGTCCACAGCTGGAAGACTGACCTGTGCCTGTGCCACAATGACCAGAACCAGATGACTGTCCTGTTGAGGAACCATGTTGTCCTGACCCATGCTGACTGAGGCCAGAAGATCCCCCTGATGCAGATTCATGCTGGCCAAAAGGAGAAGACTCCCGAGAACTAGATCCTTGATGTCTACACCCTGAACTAGACCCATGACTTCTGTGGCTGGAAGCTCGACCGGATTGAGAGCTATGCTGGCCAGTGTGGGAAGACTGACTTGAACTGGACCCATGCTGTCCACAGCTGGAAGACTGACCTGTTCCTGAGCCAAACTGAGCAGAACCAGATGACTGTCCTGATGAGGAACCATGTTGTCCTGACCCATGCTGACTGAGGCCAGAAGACCCCCCTGATCCAGATTCATGCTGGCCAAAAGGAGAAGACTCCCGAGAACTAGATCCTTGTTGTCCATACCGAGTAGACTGTCCTGAACTAGACCCCTGACTTCTGTGGCTGGAAGCTCGACCGGATTGCGAGCTGTGCTGGCCAGTGTGGGAAGACTGACATGAACCAGACCTATGCTGTCCACAGCTGGAAGACTGACCTGTGCCTGTGCCACAATGACCAGAACCAGATGACTGTCCTGTTGAGGAACCATGTTGTCCTGACCCATGCTGACTAAAGCCAGAAGATCCCCCTGATGCAGATTCATGCTGGCCAAAAGGAGAAGACTCCCGAGAACTAGATCCTTGTTGTCCATACCTAGTAGACTGCCCTGAACTAGACCCATGACTTCTGTGGCTGGAAGCTCGACCAGACTGAGAGCTGTGCTGGCCAGTGTGTGAAGACTGACTTGAACCGGACACATGCTGTCCACAGCTGGACGACTGACCTGTTCCTGAGCCAAACTGAGCAGAACCAGATGACTGTCCTGATAAGGAACCATGTTGTCCATAGCTAGTGGATTGCCCTTGTCCTGACCCATGATGACTGAAGCCATAAGATCCCCCTGATCCAGATTCATGCTGGCCAAAAGGAGAGGACTCCCGAGAACTAGATCCTTGCTGTCCACACCTAGTGGACTGCTCTGAACTAGACCCATGATTTGTGTACCTGGAAGCTCGACTGGATTGAGAGCTGTGCTGGCCAGTGTGTGATTGTCTTGAACTGGACCCATGCTGTCCACAGCTGGAAGACTGACCTGTGCCTGTGCCACAAACACCAGAACCAGATGACTGTCCTGATGAGGAACCATGTTGTCCATAGCTAGTGGATTGCCCTTGTCTTGACCCATGTTGACTGAAGCCAGAAGACCCCCCTGATCCAGATTCATGCTGGCCAAAAGGAGAAGACTCCCGAGAACTAGATCCTTGTTGTCCATACCTAGTAGACTGTCCTGAACTAGACCCATGACTTCTGTGGCTGGAAGCTCGACTGGATTGCGAGCTGTGCTGGCCAGTGTGGGAAGACTGACATGACTCAGACCCATGCTGTCCACAGCTGGAAGACTGACCTGTGCCTGTGCCACAATGACCAGAACCAGATGACTGTCCTGATGAGGAACCATGTTGTCCTGACCCATGCTGACTGAGGCCAGAAGATCTCCCTGATCCAGATTCATGCTGGCCAAAAGGAGAAGACTCCCAAGAACTAGATCCTTGTTGTCGATACCTAGTAGACTGCCCTGAACTAGACCCATGACTCCTGTGGCTAGAAGCTCGACCAGACTGAGAGTTGTGCTGGCCTGTGTGGGAAGACTGACTTGAACTAGACCCATGCTGTCCACAGCTGGAAGACTGACCTGTGCCTGTGCCACAATGACCAGAACCAGATGACTGTCCTGTTGAGGAACCATGTTGTCCTGACCCATGCTGACTGAGGCCAGAAGATCCCCCTGATGCAGATTCATGCTGGCCAAAAGGAGAAGACTCCCGAGAACTAGATCCTTGTTGTCTATACCCTGAACTAGACCCATGACTTCTGTGGCTGGAAGCTCGACCGGATTGAGAGCTATGCTGGCCAGTGTGGGAAGACTGACTTAAACTGGACCCTTGCTGTCCAGAGCTGGAAGACTGACCTGTGCCTGAGCCAAACTGAGCAGAACCAGATGACTGTCCTGATGAGGAACCATGTTGTCCATAGCTAGTGGATTGCCCTTGTCCTGACCCATGCTGACTGAAGCCAGAAGATCCCCCTGATCCAGATTCATGCTGGCCAAAAGGAGAAGACTCCCAAGAACTAGATCCTTGTTGTCGATACCTAGTAGACTGCCCTGAACTAGACCCATGACTCCTGTGGCTAGAAGCTCGACCAGACTGAGAGTTGTGCTGGCCTGTGTGGGAAGACTGACTTGAACTAGACCCATGCTGTCCACAGCTGGAAGACTGACCTGTGCCTGTGCCACAATGACCAGAACCAGATGACTGTCCTGTTGAGGAACCATGTTGTCCTGACCCATGCTGACTGAGGCCAGAAGATCCCCCTGATGCAGATTCATGCTGGCCAAAAGGAGAAGACTCCCGAGAACTAGATCCTTGTTGTCTATACCCTGAACTAGACCCATGACTTCTGTGGCTGGAAGCTCGACCGGATTGAGAGCTATGCTGGCCAGTGTGGGAAGACTGACTTAAACTGGACCCATGCTGTCCAGAGCTGGAAGACTGACCTGTGCCTGAGCCAAACTGAGCAGAACCAGATGACTGTCCTGATGAGGAACCATGTTGTCCATAGCTAGTGGATTGCCCTTGTCCTGACCCATGCTGACTGAAGCCAGAAGATCCCCCTGATCCAGATTCATGCTGGCCAAAAGGAGAAGACTCCCGAGAACTAGATCCTTGTTGTCCATACCTAGTAGACTGTCCTGAACTAGACCCCTGATTTCTGTGGCTGGAAGCTCGACCGGATTGTGAGCTGTGCTGGCCAGTGTGGGAAGACTGACATGACCCAGACCCATGCTGTCCACAGCTGGAAGACTGACCTGTGCCTGTGCCACAATGACCAGAACCAGATGACTGTCCTGTTGAGGAACCATGTTGTCCTGACCCATGCTGACTGAGGCCAGAAGATCCCCCTGATGCAGATTCATGCTGGCCAAAAGGAGAAGACTCCCGAGAACTAGATCCTTGTTGTCTACACCCTGAACTAGACCCATGACTTCTGTGGCTGGAAGCTCGACCGGATTGCGAGCTGTGCTGGCCAGTGTGGGAAGACTGACATGAACCAGACCTATGCTGTCCACAGCTGGAAGACTGACCTGTGCCTGTGCCACAATGACCAGAACCAGATGACTGTCCTGTTGAGGAACCATGTTGTCCTGACCCATGCTGACTAAAGCCAGAAGATCCCCCTGATGCAGATTCATGCTGGCCAAAAGGAGAAGACTCCCGAGAACTAGATCCTTGTTGTCCATACCTAGTAGACTGCTCTGAACTAGACCCATGACTTCTGTGGCTGGAAGCTCGACCAGACTGAGAGCTGTGCTGGCCAGTGTGTGAAGACTGACTTGAACCGGACCCATGCTGTCCACAGCTGGAAGACTGACCTGTTCCTGAGCCAAACTGAGCAGAACCAGATGACTGTCCTGATGAAGAACCGTGTTGTCCATAGCTAGTGGATTGCCTTTGTCCTGACCCATGATAACTGAAGCCATAAGATCCCCCTGATCCAGATTCATGCTGGCCAAAAGGAGAGGACTCCCGAGAACTAGATCCTTGCTGTCCACACCTAGTGGACTGCTCTGAACTAGACCCATGATTTGTGTACCTGGAAGCTCGACTGGATTGAGAGCTGTGCTGGCCAGTGTGTGATTGTCTTGAACTGGACCCATGCTGTCCACAGCTGGAAGACTGACCTGTGCCTGTGCCACAAACACCAGAACCAGATGACTGTCCTGATGAGGAACCATGTTGTCCATAGCTAGTGGATTGCCCTTGTCTTGACCCATGCTGACTGAAGCCAGAAGACCCCCCTGATCCAGATTCATGCTGGCCAAAAGACGAAGACTCCCGAGAACTAGATCCTTGTTGTCCATACCTAGTAGACTGTCCTGAACTAGACCCATGACTTCTGTGGCTGGAAGCTCGACTGGATTGCGAGCTGTGCTGGCCAGTGTGGGAAGACTGACATGACTCAGACCCATGCTGTCCACAGCTGGAAGACTGACCTGTGCCTGTGCCACAATGACCAGAACCAGATGACTGTCCTGTTGAGGAACCATGTTGTCCTGACCCATGCTGACTGAGGCCAGAAGATCCCCCTGATGCAGATTCATGCTGGCTAAAAGGAGAAGACTCCCGAGAACTAGATCCTTGTTGTCTACACCCTGAACTAGACCCATGACTTCTGTGGCTGGAAGCTCGACCGGATTGCGAGCTGTGCTGGCCAGTGTGGGAAGACTGACATGAACCAGACCTATGCTGTCCACAGCTGGAAGACTGACCTGTGCCTGTGCCACAATGACCAGAACCAGATGACTGTCCTGTTGAGGAACCATGTTGTCCTGACCCATGCTGACTAAAGCCAGAAGATCCCCCTGATGCAGATTCATGCTGGCCAAAAGGAGAAGACTCCCGAGAACTAGATCCTTGTTGTCCATACCTAGTAGACTGCTCTGAACTAGACCCATGACTTCTGTGGCTGGAAGCTCGACCAGACTGAGAGCTGTGCTGGCCAGTGTGTGAAGACTGACTTGAACCGGACCCATGCTGTCCACAGCTGGAAGACTGACCTGTTCCTGAGCCAAACTGAGCAGAACCAGATGACTGTCCTGATGAAGAACCGTGTTGTCCATAGCTAGTGGATTGCCCTTGTCCTGACCCATGATAACTGAAGCCATAAGATCCCCCTGATCCAGATTCATGCTGGCCAAAAGGAGAGGACTCCCGAGAACTAGATCCTTGCTGTCCACACCTAGTGGACTGCTCTGAACTAGACCCATGATTTGTGTACCTGGAAGCTCGACTGGATTGAGAGCTGTGCTGGCCAGTGTGTGATTGTCTTGAACTGGACCCATGCTGTCCACAGCTGGAAGACTGACCTGTGCCTGTGCCACAAACACCAGAACCAGATGACTGTCCTGATGAGGAACCATGTTGTCCATAGCTAGTGGATTGCCCTTGTCTTGACCCATGCTGACTGAAGCCAGAAGACCCCCCTGATCCAGATTCATGCTGGCCAAAAGACGAAGACTCCCGAGAACTAGATCCTTGTTGTCCATACCTAGTAGACTGTCCTGAACTAGACCCATGACTTCTGTGGCTGGAAGCTCGACTGGATTGCGAGCTGTGCTGGCCAGTGTGGGAAGACTGACATGACTCAGACCCATGCTGTCCACAGCTGGAAGACTGACCTGTGCCTGTGCCACAATGACCAGAACCAGATGACTGTCCTGTTGAGGAACCATGTTGTCCTGACCCATGCTGACTGAGGCCAGAAGATCCCCCTGATGCAGATTCATGCTGGCTAAAAGGAGAAGACTCCCGAGAACTAGATCCTTGTTGTCTATACCCTGAACTAGACCCATGACTTCTGTGGCTGGAAGCTCGACCGGATTGAGAGCTATGCTGGCCTGTGTGGGAAGACTGACTTGAACTGGACCCATGCTGTCCACAGCTGAAAGACTGACCTGTTCCTGAGCCAAACTGAGCAGAACCAGATGACTGTCCTGATGAGGAACCATGTTGTCCATAGCTAGTGGATTGCCCTTGTCCTGACCCATGCTGACTGAAGCCAGAAGACCCCCCTGATCCAGATTCATGCTGGCCAAAAGGAGAAGACTCCCGAGAACTAGATCCTTGTTGTCCATACCTAGTAGACTGCCCTGAACTAGACCCCTGACTTCTGTGGCTCGAAGCTTGACCGAATTGAGAGCTTTGCTGGCCAGTGTGGGAAGACTGTCTTGGACTGGACCCATGTTTTCCACAGCTGGAAGACTGACTTGTTCCTGAGCCAAACTGAGCAGAACCAGATGACTGTCCTGATGAGGAACTATGTTGTCCATAGGTAGTGGATTGCCTTTGTCCTGACCCATGCTGACTGAAGCCATAAGATCTCCCTGATCCAGATTCATGCTGGCCAAAAGGAGAAGACTCCCGAGAACTAGGTCCTTGTTGTCCACACCTAGTGGACTGCGCTGAACTAGACCTATGTCTCGTGTGGCTGGAAGAATGACCTGATCCCGATTTTTGCTGGCTACCACTGGAGGTCTGACGTGAACTGGAGCCCTGCTGTTCACAGCTGGAAGACTGACCTGTGCATGAGCCAAACTGACCTGAACCTGATGAGTGTCCTGATGAGGAACCATGTTGTCCATAGATAGGTGTATGTTCTTGTCCAGACCGATGCTGACTGAAGCCAGAAGATCCCCCCGATCCAAATGAGTGCTGGCCACCACAAGACTGCCGTGAACCAGATCCTTGTTGTCCATATGTGGAATAGTGACCTGAAGAAGACCCATGACTCCTGTGCCTGGAAGCCTGACCTTGTTGAGAGCTGTGCTGGCCACATCCAGAGGAGTGACTTGAACCAGACCCATGCTGTGCACAGCTGGATGACTGACCTGCACCTGAGCCAAACTGAGCAGAACCAGATGAGTGTCCTGATGAGGAACCATATTGTCCATAGCTAGTGGATTGCCCTTGTCCTGACCCATGCTGACTGAAGCCAGAAGATCCCCCTGATCCAGATTCATGCTGGCCAATAGGAGAAGACTCCCGAGAATTAGATCCTTGCTGTCTGTGTGTAGAAGACTGCCCTGAACCAGATCCATGACTCCTATGGCTGCAAGACTGACCTGCTTGAGAGCTGTGCTGGCCACAGCTTGAGGACTGACTTGAACCAGACCCATGCTCTCCACAGCTGGAAGTCTGACTTGTACCTGAGCCACAGTGTCCAGAACCAGATGAATTTCCTGCTGATGAGCCATGTTGCTCACAGTTAGTGGATTTCCCTTGTCCAGACTCTTGTTGACTGAAGCCAGAACATCCCCCTGATCCAGATTCATGCTGGCCAGATGGAAAAGACCGTTTTGAACCAGATCCTTGTTGTCCATAAGTGTAAGACTGACCTGAACTGGACCGGTGTATCCTTTGGTTATAAGACTGATGTGATCCATCCTGCTTTTCCTGTTTTGATTGATGTCCACCTTGTTCCAAACTTGTTTTCTTGTCTGAGCCATATGTTTGATGTTGCTTCCTCCTACTTATTGATTGGTCATTTGAGTAATGTTCATGCCTTCTTTGTGTAGAGGAGTCACTAGCATTTGCTGAATGTTTTCTGTAACTGGAAGTGTTTCTTGAGTTAGAATAATATTCTTGTTTTTTATAGCTTCCTGATTGTGATCCTTTCTGTTGTGAGTATTGATCTGAGTCTGATTCATATCCACAACCAGATGCATTTGTATTTGACCAGGTTTGTTCTTCTTCACTTTCTGAACCATATCCTTGATTCTTTTTATTAGGGTACTTCGTTGTTCTCTTATGTTGTTTATACCCTATGGATTCATCTGATCTAGATATTTCTTGTTGATTAGAGCCATGTCTGTTTTTCTTACTATCCTTGACTTGGCTTAAACTGGACTCTTTCCATCCTCCAGAGTTTTCCCTGTGTTCATTACTAGGCCAGATTCCTTCATGCCTTCCTCTTCTGGAAATGGATTTAGGCCTGTGTTTAATGCTTTCTCTGGAGCTCCTGGAATAAGAGTCATTCTCTCCTGCACTAGAACTTGAATAATTTGAAGAAGATTCTTGATCATCTTCCTCTTCTGTTTCGTACTGTTCCTCTTGGTGTTGGTGTCTGTGATCCCTTTGCTTTGACCCTGAAGCTTGGCAGTAATCTTTGACAACAATTTTATTACAAGCTTGAGCCAACTTGAATATCATCAGAAGATACTCATTAAAATCCACTTTTTTGTTATGATCTCGATCCAGACTTTGCATGATGATATCTACAGTGTCTGGATCATCTGGATTCTGCATGGAAATAAGATACAAAAGATATCCTTGTTAGTATGGACTGTATACTCGGCCAGAGTTTTCAGGAAGTCTTTAGAAATGTGAATATTTTAGCATATTTATTGGAATTGAACCACAAGGTTTTTTGGGTAACCTTTCCCTGTGTTGAACAAAAAGAGAAAGGAATGTCCAATGAATAAGGCCAGAAGGCAGTGCAAAGCAAAGTTGAAAATGAGCAAAAGAACAAGACAACCAATTATTTTTCATAAAGAATGGTCAAATAGTAACAATTAGTTAATTTCTAAATAACAGTCTCTCGTCTCTGAATTTTGTACACACATACATATAACTTAAATACATATGACATTGCCAATTGTTTTAATTAATTGAAGAAAGATTTTATACTAGTTATCTTTCTAGCATGGTGTTATAAGAAGGAATATGTCACTGACTTAATTTGGTTCTGTCAAAATGGAGTTTAATGTTTAGAGGATCTGATGCACAAACTTAAAATTATAATATATTATGATGAATATGTTCATCAAAGTAGAATTACTTGGGGTTTAATGAGAAAATATGATACCATTTGAAGGCTAGATTAGAATTAGCCTAATAAGTATAATGTAATGGAACAGAGAAGGGAAGAAGATTTGTTTTTCAGGCAGAAGGAATGTTTTAAACAAAGATCTATAAGAGAGAGGAGGTCATCTGCATAACTGAAACACATTCACAGTTACTAGATTTAGAGTCTGATGGGAGGATCATGGTTCCATGCTATGGAGGAAAAGGAGGGAGTTTATGAGAGCACATCTCAATAGGAAAAAAAAACCCCAAAACTTGGGAAAGGTAGCATGTGCTATCATCCCAGACACAGGGAGAAGCACAAATAGTAAGGGTCATGATTCAGGCTAGCCTAAACAAAAATGTGAGACCCTATCTAAAAAATAGAGTAAAAAGGACTTGAGGTGTGACTCCAGCTGTAGTGTGCCTGACTAGTAAGCATGAAACTTTGAGTCAGGTGGGCACAGTGGTTCACCCATCTAATCCTAGCTATTCAGGAGGCTGAGATTTAAGGATCATGGTTCAAAGCCAGCTCAGGCAATACATAGCTGTGAAACTCTTATCTCCAATAAATCACTAGAAAATGGGAAGTGGGACTATAGCTCAAGGGTAGGGTAGTAACCTTGAGCTAAAGAGCCCAGGGACAGCACCCTCACCAGTGTTCAAACCCTATGATCCAAAGAAGAAAGAAAGAAAGAAAGAAAGAAAGAAAGAAAGAAAGAAAGAAAGAAAGAAATTAATTCTGAGTTCAAACCCCAGTGCTGCCCATGGCAGTGGAGGGGGAATAAAGTAATCAGTTGCGTTTAAAGAACCAAAGCTCAAGAGCCACACTGGGGCTTTTAAATATTTATTTCTAGAGTGAATAGTTTTAAAGGTACTGGTATTTTCTTTTGTGACTTAGAGGTGTCAAGTTCCTAAAATCAGAAACCTTATAGCATCATAATTGGGAATTTGTTTGGGCAGTCTTGATTGAAGAAAAACTAAAGGAAGAAGAAGTGTTTTCATCTACTTTGCAGTTTTTTTTTTTCTGAAGCCCGTAAGACTTGTCCCATAGATAGGACATTTTTAAAGTCCCTGTATCTTGTCTGCTGTTTGGTAGGATGATTTATCTTTGTCATGTTATAGAAATCATATGGGTCAACTTTTGATGGTATCTCAAGCCTGCTAACCCCTTTTTTTCTAGCAGTAAGTAAGGTGAGTCCTCTAAGATATTTGACATATATAAACAAAAGTCTGCACAACTCAGTTCTGTCATGGGGTTCTTACCTTCAGAATTTGGTGAAACTCATTTTCCAAAAGGTCTTTCAGCTCTGCTTTGTTCAACATGCCACACTCTCCATTCTGGTTGGAATATTGGTAGAAAATGTCGATGACAGTGACAATGCCTTGTAGAAGTTTAGACATTTTTTGTCTTTGGTAAATTTAACCTAAAGGAGGAAGAAAGAAAAAAATTATCATTTCTTTTTATTGCTTAAACACATAAAAATAGATCCAATTATTTGTAATAATTGTCATCCATTATTAGTTCTATCCTGTTGTAGTTAAGAGCTAGTTCAGAGTTGAATTACTTGTTCAGCTAGGTAGCAAAAGGGCAATGACATAGAAACAAAATCCTTATGTCTTATTTCCATTCCTGAATAGGAATAGGAGGAAAAAAACTTTCTGTTTTGAATTCTCTGTCTTTCCTAGGGATAGGAGCTGTGTTTTGGGACTATATAAACCTGAGTGTACAAATCTACTCACTTCCTTTGTTTCTTTCTAGGTTCCAATTATCATTCCACAAAGGACAGATATATCATCTGCATGGCATACTTAATCCCATTTAAGATGTACATGTGGTGTGATTAGACCCTCAAAACTTCTAGGCTAGAGAAAGTGAGCAAAGCCAACTATAGGCCAAGTTAATATAAAGATGGAGTTAGCCACCATCAGGTTTTGGTTCTGTTTTCATTCTCCAAGCAGGAAAATTATCCTCAGGCCTTGGTTGTTCAATAGAGAGAGAATCTCAGTCGCTTGTATAGTGGGGAATGAACATTCTCATAATCTTCAGGAAAGAGCTCAATGTAGTCATTGCTTTATTTTCCTTTCAAGTAAAGTCAAACTTATGCTGGAGTTCCCTGAAGTACACTAAAAAGAAAGCTGATATCCAATACTGCTTTTCTTATATTGTACTTTCATTAATTATAACCCAGTAGTTTTGAGCAGAATTGAATTCCTGCTTTCTTACCTGGTTCACCAGAGGAACAGTAGGATGGAGACTTAGCAGCTTGCAGGGTGCTGCTAGTTGGGGATCCTGGCCTTTTTATAGAAGGGATAATAGTCCTTCATAGGGAGGAGCTGATCTCTTTGACATGTCCTAATTTAATCCTAAACAAGTCCAGCTCCTTCTCCATCTCCACCTCCCAGGTGTTTACCTTCTCACTTCCTTACATGCTCACCAGACATTGCAATAGAAGTTCCCAAATCTGGGCTAATATCAGCCCCACCTTTCAGGTCTTAGGAAAGGTGTCTTTTGCAGAAAGGCCTCTTCTGTATTCACTCAACTATGTAGCACAATGCACATATTGTGAACTTAGAGGTAGAATACAGCACTCACGGGACATCAGGACCTAAATACCAAAATCTATGGAGTTTAATGTTCAGAAGGAAACTTAAAGGTTGTCAATTAGATGTTCTGATTTTAAGCTAAAATTTCTTCTATGCCACGGTGGTATCCATGTTATTGTTGTTTTTAATGGCTGGCTCTCTTTATTAAAAAAATCAGTTTACCTAACTTGCTGGTCCTCAGTGACCATTCATCAATGTAGTTTTTTCCCCTTCCAGTATATAGCACCCAGAAAAGTGCAGGTTTCTTATGATCTGGGCTGTGGCTTCTCTCCAACTCCATTTTCCCCTCTCTATGTGTAATGTCTTTGCTGTTTTTGATGCCATTGAGCTCATGGCTTTGCATTTGGTAGGCAGGTACTCAACCCTTTGTATCATTCCTCCAATCCTTTTTGCTTGGGTTTTTAGTTGGTATCATTTTTTGCCTAGGCTGTCTCCAACCATGAACCTGATTTATGCTTTTCACCATAGCTGGGATGACAGGTGAGCGATACCATGCCAAATTTTGTTGTTGTTTCTGTTTAGATGTGATTTCATGCACTTTGTGCCTTGCTGGCCTTGAACTGTGACACTCCTGATCCCATCTCGAGAGTAACTTGGAGGACAGCTAGGATTATGAGCCATTTGTGCCTGGCTCATATTACTCCTTATGTCATACCTGTAATTAACTTATTAACCCTCCTGAATATACCATTTTATTCAATCTTTTTCTTTTTTTTTGGTTTTTCTTTTTTTTATTGTAATTAGTAAAAGGGTTACATGATATTTGCTAGATAGAAGGTGCATTAATTCACATACATTGATACCCTTTCACATTCAATATTTTTCTTGGAATGTCTTTCTTCATTATCTGTGCAGTGAATTCCTATCAATTCTTCAGAATCTACTTTAGGCCTCTTGTAAGAAATCATTATAATTAGCAACATTGTTTATTATTTTATAGTTATACCAACCACACTATATTGTAATCATTAATATTATTTTATTATGCAGTTAAGATTTAATATAAGAATTAGAAAGTATGAAGTGAAGAAAGAAAATGAAATTTAATGTGAGCTAGTCAGCGCTATTATTTGCTTTACTATTAATAACTGTGTTATTATTCTTATACTCACATATGTCTATTCCTTATATAATTTCTAGACTATGAACCCCTTGAGAATAGGAAATGAACATTATTCATCTCTAAGTCACTTAGATACCCCATATATTACTTGCCACATAAACATCTATAAATGTCAGTTTTAGTTGACTGAAAAAAAGAATAAGGGTCATAACTAGTGTCATCTGCCTTGACCAGCTTCCACTATTTTTATAGATGAGTCTAGGGTCTATCTACTTTCTTGCTATCCTTGTCTTAGAAGATATGATCTCATCTGCATATAAACTGACGCTTAGCATTGTGGATCAGCTAGTGACTTTTTGCTTATCCTTGAGGACCTTGCTTCCGCATTCTCTCCATCGTGCACAGATAACAAATTTCAACTGGAGATATGTGAAGTTACGCTTGTGTAATGTAGTCATCAGGGCTTGAGTGGTAGTAACTATTAGCACATGATAAATTATATGATTCCAAATTCACCTGTCATTAGGCTGTATTTTTTTCTTCAAGAACTACCCAGAGGCTATAGAGTCAGTGTCTATCCTATAGTTGTGTTTCCATCAGGATGCCTGATTTGGGCCAGTTTGTCATGCTTTGTCAGAGCAATGACCTTAAAGGTGTGACTGAGACTGTGGGAGTTAAGGAGAGGTAGAATTTGCTGAGTTGAAGATTAATTTCCTGCAGGAGCCAGCTGTTTCAGAGGGAGGAAAGGTTGCAAGGAAAGACTGTTCCAGGTGAACATACCTTTGACATCAGTGTTCTCCTAAACTTGGGCTCAGCAAACTTTGTGTAAGGGGATAGACAATGGAGATAACTATGTTTTGCGGACAGATGGTTTCTGTTGCAGCTGTTCACTTGAGCTATTAGAGGTTGGGAACAGTCATATGGCTACATAAACAAATGAGCTGGCTATGTGTGAATAAAACTTTATGAACACTGATCTTTGAGTTGCAAATATAGAAAACATCTTCAGTTTGTTGGACTGTACAACAACTGTGATAAGTTTGATGTGGCCAGTGTGCTGTAGCTTACCATCTGCCTTTTTATTTTCTTGTCAGAAAGAGTCTCCCAGAGAAGAGAATTTCACACGAAAAAGAAGGGTTAGAAAGTATGGGACATCAGATCCCCTGCCTTTTGTGAAAGGGACAAGTGCCTGTCTGTAATTACCAACTTGTACAGGGTTATAGGGAAAGGAATTGGACAATAAACCTTTGGATGCTCTTCCTTTGGATAAGGGAAGAATAGTTTGTCTTGGGATAATGAAGAAATTTTAATGCCTGCATTGACTGAAAATGTAATGAGATTTTTGTGAAAATTTGAATTTGCTGTTAAGGATATTGTAAAGG
This sequence comes from Megascapheus bottae, assembly GCF_031878675.1. Classification (NCBI taxonomy): domain Eukaryota; kingdom Metazoa; phylum Chordata; class Mammalia; order Rodentia; family Geomyidae; genus Megascapheus; species Megascapheus bottae. The sequence goes on along the minus strand of NC_143518.1, from coordinate 40,619,309 downwards.
TTTTTATGCATTTTCTAAATAGTAACTTTTACCTATTCTTAAAAGATAATCTTTTTAGTGCTTTACTTTCTTAATATCCATGCCAGCCAGAATTGTGTTGAGCTTAATTTCCTGTGTTTTGTAAGCAAGAGAGCTGCTGATTTTGTGTTTTAGACTTTTCTTTCTACATTGAGTATTGCTAATGCGAGAGTTGGACCTAAGATCATTACAGAAATCCTTTCTAAATCAGGTCTATGATTTTACCTTTGTGTTTACTACACAGTAATAAGATTGAGCATAAAGATCCACCTACTATAATTTTTGTTGGTCTTCTTTTCCTTTTCCTTTTTTTTTTTGGTTAGTCTTGGGGCTTGAACTCCTGGCCAGAGTGTTGTCTCTGAGCTCTTCAGCCGAAGGCTCCTGCTCTACCTGGTTAGTCTTTTCTGTTTTGGAGATAATGGACTGTGAAAATATTTCTTATTGTATATTCTGTGATCTAGATTTTTTTTGATGGCACTGGGGTTTGCACTCAGGGCCTTTCCCTTGCAGGTTTTCCACCACTTAAGCCATACCAGCAGCCCTTTTTGCTTATTTTTCAAATAGTGTCTTGCATTTTTTTCCCCAGACCAGCTGAGACTCTGATCCTCCTATACACCCTTCATATGTAGCTTGAATGACAGACATGCAGCACACCCAGTTTATTGGGTAAGAGCAGTCTCAAAAACTTTTCCCCGACTGGCCTCAAACTGCAGTCCTTCTGCTCTCTGCCTTCCCAAGAGCTGGAATGACAGGTGAGAGCTTTTGCATTCAGTCATAATCTAGAGTTTTGAGCACCTCTCTTCAGGTGTTCACACAAGGAAAAACATGTTCTTTATGCTATGCACAGTGCTGGTGTGTACTGATGTGCATTATTTCATTAATCTTCATAACAGTCCCATGATGTACAAATTTTTTTGAGAGTTTCAATCCAGGGCCTTGTACATGTTAGGCAGGCATTCCTATGATTTGAGCCAGGTCTCTGGCTCTCTTTGCTTGCATTGTTGTTCAAACAGAATAGTATCTTGCTTTTTCCCTGAACTGGCCTGGATTGAAAGCCTTCTATTAATACTCTCTGCTTAGCTGGGACAATAGATGCATGCCACCATGTCCCACTTTTTATTGGTTGAGATTGGGATATTGTGAACTTTAGCTTTGTGTGTGTGTGTGTGTGTGTGTGTGTGTGTGTGTGTGTGCATGAATGCACACACATGTTGATCCTGGGGCATGAATTCAGGGATTATGTGCTGTTCCCTGAGCTTTTGTGCTCAAGGCTAATACTCTACCATGAGAACCGCAGCTCCATTTCTGTTTTTTTTTTTTGTTTTTTTGTTTTGGTGACTAGTGGCATTGAACTATGATCCTCCAATCTCAGCCTCCTGAGTTAACTAGAGTTCTAGGCATAAACCACTGGAGCTCAGTGTGAACTTTTTTTTTTTAAATATTGGCAGAAATTGAAGCACAATCAGCTGTCACACTCGCTATTATTACAGGTAGGAGCTACTGCACCCAACATGATACAGGTAGAATTACCTCCATTTTGCAAATAAGACAATGAGTTCAGATAAAATGTGTACCTTGCTTCAAATCTGTTAAGGTTGGATCTCAATTATCCTTTCTAGGAATAGCTAGGGAAAGATAGGTCCTGTTTTGGAGATAGTTTGTGAAGAATGAAATGTTTCACTGAAAAAGAATTCTTTCCCCTCTCCCTAAAAACCTGGCAAGGATAAATCTAAGTTCCCAAGTTGAGTGCTCATTCTTTCTTGCCTGTCTGGGAGGCAGAGTGATGGTTCTATAGCACCACCTACTGGGTTTTAGGGCAATTGTCTAGAAAGTTTCTTCTATTCTTTGTCCCTTTTCCCTCACTTCTTCATGTTACTCTTGGCAGTTTGGGCTTTATGAATGAATAAACTGCAAATTAATGCCAAAATAGGGTCACACGTACAGGAAGAACAAGATTAGTGGACAATGTTATACTTGTCCTCCTTAGCATATGTACAAGGTATAAGTTTAAAATGTAAAATATTCTATACAATTCTGTAATTTGGTGATCAGAATGCTATATATGGAGGTTCAAGTCCTAAAGGTTTTGCCAAATTTTGTAATCAGACATGACTCTTCTGGGAGATGAGTTAAGCTTTTTAGAGATCACTGTCACCGAATGGAATACCCTGAGGCTCTGGTTTCAGACAATCTAATTGCATAAAATTGGATATGAAAATTTATGAACAAACGTTTTACCTCTTCTGTTTAGCTCTGATACTTTATAAATGACAAGATTACAAACTGGTTTAAGCAGGCAGAGAACTAAGGCTAAAGATTTATAACAAAACATTTAAGAGAAGTTAATGCACATAAATGGAAGGGGACCCTAAAAAAAAAACCTGCAATAAGGTGCGACAATTGTATTGAAAAAACATGAAGTATAAATGGAAGACAGAAGAGTTCAGACAGAGCTGCTCTGGAAGCATCCTTGATTCATCTATACTGGACCCTGAAGGTCCATAGACAAACTTGAATTGTCAGTTAGTGGCTCTTAGGCCTTTATGAGATGCTAAGTGTATAAACCTGCTTCCTGATGAGCTGTAAGTGGATTCATACTGTTTTCTTGATATGGACCAGCTGTGTTTTGATTCTCTTTCCTTTTACCTTGACTAAACTGGGTGCCTGCTGAGTTGTTTTTGTTGTTATAGATCCAGTCTGTATAAATGAGTGGCTGTGTAATGACGTAGATCCATAATCAATATTTTTCTTGTGTTGGATGCAAATGGTCTACTGGTAGACTATAAGTCAATGTCTACCTTTGATAGATTCCTACACTGCCTTCTGATTTCCATAACTGGAGTCATTTCTTCCTCTGTGCTTTACCAGACTCTCTTATGATCATAGACTTGAATTGAGAAGAGAAAGACTGTTTCACTATCTTCTGATTGTCTTTCACTGTCACTGGACTATAGCTGGATCCTTCATTATAATTACATTGTACTCAGACTGTAGAAATGATTGTGAAAGATTCTGACTATTCCAAACTGTCTCTTGTTTGTGCATGGCTAAATTGTTTGTCTTTAGCACTGGATCTTGGCTGTCTGTAGATAGGTCCAGACCACCTTCTAGTTTGTGTTTGTCACAGAGAAGACTCTTGAGTATCTGGATCTGTTTTATATCTTTTATCTCAGCCATTCATAGTCACCTCAGATTCTGTGTATATTGTGGGTACATAATACATTGGTATCGTTACTATAGTGATATACTTACTTAAGCAGATATGAAATAATTAGAGTTAGGAGATAATATATTTTCCTGTTATACTGGACTCATTTTCTCCTTGGGTGGCCCCAGAATATTCATGAATAGTTGCTTGACCATATTGACATCCTGAAAGTCTAGAAATGTCTTCTAACTCTGTATGGCTAGAATCCTGTCTTCTTTTTGTGCTGAGCCATGATTGCTCAGGATCATACTCAGGATGACCAAGGATGAAAGATGACAGTTGATCTCAAGCTCTTGACTGTCCTTACTGTTGCTCTACTGACTATCAATGCTGTTAGGGTATTTGTAGGCATTTCAAACTGAACATGAGCAAAGGACAGCTCCTGATTTCTTTTTCATTAAGGCCTACTATATATTCTTTTACCCAAATAAATAGAAACATAAAAGGTATTATAACTTATCTAGTTCAGGTTGCTTAAACTAACATAGTAGGAGTCATCATTTATTATTCTTTCCTCAGTTTTATGTATTTATTCCTCATTCCTAATTATTTTTGCCCATCTTGGGGCTTGAACTCAGGGCCTGGGCACTGTCCTTGAGCTCTCTCAAGGGTAGTGCTCTACCACTTGAGCCATAGCACCACTTGGGCTTTTTCTGTGTATGTAATACTGAGGAATTGAGCCCAGAGTTTTGTGCCTGCCAGGCAAGCACTCTATCACCTGGCCACACTCCTAGAGCCATCATCCCTAATCTTTTATGTACATTTTCCAAGCAAGGTGTAAGTTTTCTCTTTAAAATATCTTGAATCTAAGGGCTTGGGTATGGCTGAAATGGGAGAGCACTTCCCTATTAATCCTGAGCTCCTGACTTCAATCTCCAGTACCACCAAAAACAAAACAAGACAAAAAACAAACCCAACATCAACCAGTAAAAAAAAGTTATCTATGGAAACAAGAGCTTTCTCTTGTGTGATTGTTGTTCTTAATGTACTATGTTATTTCTCTTCTCTTTTGTTGCCCTTTGATTAATCACATATCTGACTTTGTTACCTGGTATATTTTATATACATTTATTTGTTTATTTGAAATAGGAAAGTGTTAAGATGATTGGGAGGGGGTGGGGGGAGGGAAGTAAGGACAAAAACCATGAGGAGGGGTATCAATGTGTGGGCAATAATGCACCTATTACCTTACGAATGTTACTGTAACTCCTCTATACATTACCCCAAAAATTAAAAAAAAAAGAATCCTGCCAAAACATCTTTAAAAAAAAGTCTCAATCCATTTTTTTCTTTTTCCCCTTTTTTTTTCATCCTGGGCATTGAACTTGGCCTAGACACTGTTGCTGAGCATTTTTTTCTCAAGGTTAGTGTTCTACGACTTGAACCACAGGTCTACTGTCTTTTAATTTTATTTATTTATTTATTTATTTATTTATTTATTTATTTATTTATTTATTGGCCAGTCCTGTGGCTTGAACTCAGGGTCTGAGCACTGTCCTTGTGCTTTCCTCAAGACTTGCGCTCTACCACTTGAGCCATAGTGCCACTTCCAGTTTTCTGGTGATTAATTGGAGATAAGACTTTCACAGACTTTTAGTGCCCAAGCTGGCTTTGAACCAAAATCCTTAGATCTCAGCCTCCTGAATAGCTAGGATTATAGGTGTGAGTCACTGCTGCCAGGCCTATCCCAGTGTTATTCCTCCCAACTCCCCTCCCCTACAAGTTGTATTTCCTGCCTAGGCTGGTTTCAAACTATGATTCTCAAATCTCAGTCTCTTGAGTAGCTAGGATTACAAACAAGTGTGAGACATGAACCATGGACACCCAGTAGCTCATCTTTCTCTTCTCTTCCTCTCTCCTTTCCTTCTCTCCCTGTCTCCGTGTCTCCATTTCCCCCTCTCTCCCTTTCTCCCACTCTCCCTCTCCCCCTCTCCCCCTTCCTTCTCTTCCTTTCCCTCTCCCTCTCTTGATAGCACTTTATATAAATTTGAAATTTATTTAGTTCTTTAAAATATCTCCATACATAATATGTAACCTCTTGAGAGTGGCGTTATTATCTGTTAAATACTATAAACTCAGAATCCAGATTAGGACTTCGTAGATGCTGGTTCATATTTGTTGCAATTTTGTTTGCATATTTCTTTAGCACACCATTCTATATATTGCATGAGCTTTATTGAATTATAGTTGACATCTTATGTGAATGTTCTCTGTGTTAAGTGATTCTTTAAGGTTAGTGACCACATTTCATTCATATTTGTATTTCTAGGATGTACCAAAATACTCACGAATCAGTAGTACTCAAGAAATGAATGAATCACCACATTATAATGTTATGTTGTAATTAATCTGTAGCCTGAGATCAGATTTTGCCTTGCCAATAGAGATATAAATTGGTCTTTCTGATATCATCAAAATTGTTATTTATCCAGAACAATGTAGGAGGATACACATTATCTGAATCCATATTCAACAATGCAGGAATCAGTATCAATCATCTGTTCTATAGTAAAGTGTTCAGCTATTTAGAATAAGTTCTCTGCAGACAGTATTAAGAATGCTTTCTCTCTCCCTTCCCTTTCTCCCTCCCTCCCTTCCTTCATGTTGCTCGATTTCATCTGCAGGACCCAAACCTACAGTAACAATCTGGCATCTAGATTATTTTCCTTCCTTCCTTCCTTCTGGCTTACTATGTTTTGGGGCTGTATCATTCAGTGATGCAAAGATCTCAAAGTACAATTCTATCCTCAGTTGTCTTCTCTGAAGAGAATCTTACAGTTATAAGAGACTTAAAGTAATAGTTCAGTATTACACATCCAATATTTTCATGACTTAGAATATATTGATACATTTGCACTTTGGTTAACACTGAGTAGAAATAATTACTCAAGATACATGTATTTCTTGCTCAAGGTTCATATTAGGTCAAAGTTCATGCTTGGGAGAAACATGAAAGGATCTGATTCATAGTCATACTCTGACCCTCCCATATCTCCACCTTTATTTCTCTAGAATTTATTTCCCAATTTTCAAGTACATATTACATATTTCTGCTTATACTAGCAGCTGTTAGATTGAGTCTGGTATCATTCTTGTCTACCAGAAGCTTTACAGAGTCTGTTGTGAAATCATAGGTTCCTTGCATATATTTATCATTTTTTATACTTTCTCATGTCTCCTACCCTGACCTGACAAATGCTTAATGCATGTTTGCTAAAGAACAGGGACCCCTGAACTGAGAATAGTATAATAGGTACTTGTTAGTGGTACCTCTTCAAATTAGATGGAGAACTTATAGAAGAGTGTTTAGCTAGTATTTCATCTTACCAGGTTTATTACTGGGAATTCCATTGAAGAAATTGCCAAAGAGATAATTGAACTACTATTGGTAGATTTTGAGATAGTGTGATGAATGGGAATATTAGAAGTGGATATAGTTCCTTTATCATTTCAAATTAGGAGTGAAGTCTACTGTTCTTCTTTTAATCACAAAAATAATTTATATTTTTGATCTGTGTCTTGGTAATATATTAAAGCAATATGTTAATTTCTATAATAGCACTATTATCTCTGTACAGAATGCTGTCTACCCTGCACTTTGTACTTGTATGTTTCAATATATAATATAACATATAATTTCCTCTATTGCCTCAACTCTAGGGATTTCAAACTGGACCCATGTAATGTTTCCTCTAGAAATGTCTGTTCTCTTCTTAGCTCCAGTCAGTGTCATTATCATCTTTGAGTTTTTGGGCTAAGGATTTTATAGCCATTTTTCATTCCCTGTTTCTTTACCCTTACTCTCAGATGATTATACATCTTGTCAGCTGTAGCTCAGATTCATCTGCAGGATGCAAGCCTACTATAACAATCTGGCATTTAAATTATTTTCAAAAACATTGTAATCAGTCTTGATCACCAAGGTATCTCTATGCTTGCCCTCCCACACATTTATAGTATATTAGGGGTTGATCTCAGAACATTGTACTTGCTAGAGAATAAGGAGCTTTTAGAAGGGTAATATTGCCTTGTTTTTCATATTTCATATGTTCTGTGTTTGATCTTTTGGGGTATCTCTTCCACTTTTATGTGAGAGCCTTATTAGGGACTAGCTATCTCTTGTTCGTGTGCCCTGGAGTCCTCAGTTTGTTGTGTAGAGTTTAGTTCCAACTGGATTTTTTTTTTGGTGGGTCATAGGGCTTGAACTTAGCCTGAGTGCTGTCCCTGAGCTCTTCAGATCAAGGTTACCACCCTACCCTTGGGCCTAGGCAGTGTCCCTGAACTCTTTAGCTCAAGGCTACCGCCTACACTGGAGCCAAGCCCCATTTCCCATTTTCTTGAGGTTAAGTGGAGATAAGAGTCTCAAGTCCTTTTGTACCAGGACTGGCTTTGAACCTTGATCCTCAGATCTCAGCCTCCAGAGTAATTAGGATTATAGGTGTGACCCCCACCCAACTAGATTTTTTTGTGCATTTTCCCTTTTCCTTTATTTGGTTGGTAGATTTTCACACAGAACATACTATGTTGGTAGTTGAGGGGCCTGCTTTCTCTTTTAGTCTCATAAGAGCGGAAGGGACCCCCTACTAGTCTAGGCTATTGGATTGTAGATAGCAGAGTATGTTGAGTATTCCTCCTGAGACTCCCACTCTGCTTTTATCAGAAATGGACAGTCTGAGAAGTAGAGTTCTATTATGAGCACGGTGTTGTGTTCATACTCTTGGCATTAAAAAAATACCTCCTGATGGTATAGGAGTGGGATTTCAGGACCCCAAAGTCATGCCGACTTGGCACTGGATTATCAGCTAAGGTATTTTAATCTGTTGCCTTCTTGAGATACTTGCTGATGTTTGAGCAGAGCTGGGTCATGGGTAGAGTAAGGTGTGATTTCTATGTGGATTAGTCAAGGAGCATGTACCCAATGTGCTGAAAGTATCAACCTTGATCTCTAGTGCCATGTATAAAGAGAAGCACAGATAACAATAACAACCATCAGTATAAACAAACCAGATAAACCAAGTAAGGTTTAAGTAAAGACTGGAACTGGCAGTGGCGCTGTGACTCAAGTGGTAGGGCACTAAAAAAAACCCAAACACAAAACTAGAACAGCTATACACTACCAACCAACCACAGGAATGTAGGGACAAAATAATAGAAGATAAAAAGGGTGACATTGATTAAGATATATTGTATTCATAAACTGCTTTGTTAAATGGCAATTCCTTTATACATCTAGTTAAAGATGATAATAAAAAAGTTTTAAAGAAAGAACTGAAGAAAAACTTCACAGGTCTACTAGTTTATGATTATATAACTTATACATTATAGTCATTGCTCTGAGTCTCAAATAATAGAAGGTTAAATTAAAAAGCTAAAAATGATAAGCAAAAAATGGACAAGCGAGAAAGACAAATGGAAAGAACTGTTGAAAAAATGTTAAAAATGTCAGCCGGGCGTGGTGGTTTCCACCTGTAATCCTAGCTACTCAGGAGGCTGAGATCTGAGGATCATGGTTCAAACCCAGCCTGGGCTCTAAAGACTGTGGTCCTTATCTCCAATTAATCACTAGGTAAAGGGAAGTGGTTCTGTAGCTCATGGGTAGGATGATAGCCTTGAGCTGAAGAGCTCTGGGACAGCACCCAGGCCCAGAGTTCAAGTCCCATCACACACACACACACACACACACACACACACACACACACACACACACACACACACACACACGTTAGAAAATTAAGAATGCAGTAAGGTAGAAAGGAAAAGCAATAAGACACCCTTTTAAATAGTGAATAAATTAAAGCTTTGACTGTTAAAAGAAGGAAAAAGATAAAATACATAATTCAAATAATACATATATAAATTCTTAATAAAAATCACTTGATTTTTAATAAGAGAAGCCACAAAGTCAAACAAGTCTCAATAAATGGGCAGAATTATTTTTACTAATGAATTAAAATCTGGTTTCACCCTTACCTCCTGTATGACCTTGGGCAACTCAATTATATAATTATCACTTGATTTCTCATTTCTAAAAGATGTGTAAATACCTGCCACAAGGATAGGTTCTGTTTAAGGATTAAATGAGTTAATCCCTATAAAATTCTCAGACTAATGCTTGGCACATAATGAGGAAGCAAGATATATAGCACACTGCTGGAATATGCTGTAAAAGTAACAGAAGTGATACCGGTGGCTTAACTCCTTGGAGAATGTTAGCTTTTATAACATTATATCATTTGAAAAATGCACAGAAATTTTAGCCCAGAGCTTAAAATAATTCTTTTGGCTGAATCTCAAAATCTTTTGTCTCAGGTCTACCTAGATTGGGAAATTGTAGACTAGTTAGTAGTTTTCTGTATTTTCCACTATTTTCATTCAAGAGAATTAAGAGCTTATAAAATGCCTAATGTCATAGAATGCAACTGCATTTTAGGAAGAGCTAACTAAAATTCTATTTGGAAATAGTTTACGTAAATAAAGTAAGTATTAGTCAAACATAGAGGTAGGATATCTCTTCATTTTTTATTACATAGCTATATAATATTTTATTAATGCAATAGCACTTAAGAAAATGCCAGTTTGGCTTCTAGTAGAATATTACACCTGGACTTGGTACCAATATCATAGATTTGAGCTTTCAAGAAAAAAACTGGCTTTCAAACTAAGCAAAAATTTGTAACCAAAATTTGATACCAAGGATTCTTGCAGAATATATATTACAAATGGCAACATAAAAGAAATCATGCACAATAACTCCAAGTTCAGTACCCTTAAGCTGAAAGGACACTGATATTTTGAAATCTCAAGTTTCCAAATAAAGACTGTTAGGAAACAACTGTGCACTCCTCTAATCTAGATAAGTGGCACAGTTTTTTAAAATTGTATTTTATTGTTGATATAATGTATAGAGGGGTTACAGTTACATTCATCAGGTAATGGTGCATTACTTCTCGAACCTTGATACCCTCTTTCATGCTTTTGTCCCCCTTTTCCTCCTCCTACCCTCTCCCAATCATCTTGTTTTCCCCCTTCCCTATTTCAAATAAACAAATAAACGTATATGCAATATACCAGGAAGCACCCAGTTTTTATTTTAATTCTCCCTTGCTCAAATGCTTATTCATATACAGTTGAATACTGCATCCCATCTATGAAAGAAATTAGGCCTTAGTCAATTTCTGCCAGTCTTGTTTTTATAACATTAGGTTATCAAACTTTAGCTACACAGGATGGAGAGTTATTTCAGTCTATGCAAGACAAAAGTTAAAGTAAATTCAGTTTAGCTTAAGGAAACATTGTAAAGAAACAATTCTTAGTATTGTGTGCTTCATACAATACATTTGAAATGGCAGATTTACTTTGTTATGTGGGTCATGGTCTTAAGTGACACATTTGAACATGTAACCCATCTTAAAAATGTACCAGGCTTAGAAAGTCTCAAACACAACTTGCATTTTCTGTACGTTTTCTTGTTAAATTATTTCCTGTATACGAATTCTCTTGCAAATGGGTATTTTACTTTCTTTCATTTAATCTATATCATCTGTAAGACCTAAAAATGAATCAGGAAGACTTTTGGTTTCTCTCTGTGGTAGTTTTTCTTTCTTCTGTCTCCTTCAACCATGAGAGAAGCTTGTCCTTGGAGATCTGTAGAAGGTGGAAGACTCCTGTGGAAGTCATCTGAATTGTGATTATCTCAACTTAAAAAATGCAAAAATAAAAATATTTGACAGTTTCATTTTTAGGCTATAATTATTGGGCAGCATTAGCTACATCTTAGAGATCCCCAACTTCAATAAAAGCAAGCTGGAAAGATTTCTGGCAATTCACAAACTGGAGTGCTCCATAATAGCCCCAAATCCCATTTCAATCCAGTCTAGTTGCCATTGATACCTACAGAAACCAGTGAAAAGAATTGCAATGCATTTTAGATTGGCCTGGGGTGGAGTGGGGGAGGAGAATGAGCTTTCCCATTCTCCTTTGGCTCAAGTTTCACAGAGGCTCCTACTCACCCAGGACCCACAAGCTTCTCCTTTTCATTTTGTTATGGTTGTCAGATACAATTTTTTGTGTGTGTGTGAAGGAATTTTTCAAAGTTTTTGAGATATAATTTATAAATTACACACACATAGTTATGCAACATGATGTTTTGATATAGCTAAATTTGTGTGAGAACTTAGAATTCTTGCTGTAGAAGCATGCAGAAAATGTCCTTAAATCTTTCCTCAGGAGTTCTTTTTGGATGGGCTTTTGCTTTGAGAAGGGCAGCTACTTAATTTCATTACTAGGAGACAACTTAATTTTCCTCAAGGAGCACTATTAAATTTTGGTCCTAAAGGAAATATTTTCCTATTTTTTTTCACACTGCTTGCTTGTTTGCTCTCTTCCCCTCCTCTTCCCCCTCTGCTCCTTTCTCCCCTCTCCTTTCCCTCTCTTCTCTTCCCCTCACCTCACCTCCATTTTTCCCCATCTCCTCCTGTCTTTCCTCCCTTCTTCTCCTGTCCCCTGTCCTTTCTCTCCTGTCTTCCCCTCCTCTACTCTCCCCTCCTTATTTATTTTCATGCTAAGTTGCTTTCTCCATCTTCTTTTGTATTTCTTTCTATAATGTGTGGGTTTTCTATGGCTGTATCTGCTGGAGTTAGGCTAGTGTTTGTAGACTAAATGGCCTTTGCTTATTATCATTGGTTGATGTTCAGTGGCTCACTTGACTGACTCCATGTTTCTCTGACTGACTGTAGAGTAAAATGGTCGTTGTGGTGATGAGGAGAGCCTCAGGGTATTTCATTTACTTCAAGAAGACTCATATCCATATGCTTACTGGTAATAGGGAGATGGATCTCTAAACAAGTAAGGTTTTTTTAACTTTAATTGAAAATTAAAAAATTAAAACATTTTAGAATGTCTTCAAAAAATGGGTTTCATTATGGCATTTTCCTAATGTACGTAGAGCATGTACATAGAGCAACCGGGACAGTTTTCTTGGACATTAGGCCTGCTAGATCTGAATGAAATATGCTGTCTACCAGAAGGTGGCAGTGTTACTTCTTATATTACTTGTCTTTAGAAGGATATGGCAATCTAGTAATGCTTAGCTTGTAGGTTTTTTTTTTTTTTTTTTTTTTTTTTTTTTTGCTAGTCCTGGGCTTGAGCTCAGGGCCTGAGCACTGTCCTGGGACTTTCTCAAGGCTAGAGCTCTACCACTTGAGCCTCAGCACCACTTCTGGCTTTTTTCTATGTATGTGGTACCAAGGAATCGAACCCAGGTCTTCATGCATGCTAGGCAAGCACTTTAACCACTAGGCCAAACTCCCAGCCCTAGCTTGTAGTTTTTAAACAGCAGTCAGCCCAGTCTTGGCTTTTATGTGGAATTAAATTAAATCATGTTCTTGACACTTGGTATGTAACACGATAAAATGTAAATCTCTTTTGCCTTATCAGTAGTCTAAATTTTCCTTATGAATTAATTTATAAACTATGCATTGAGACATAGGCAATAGTTGGTTGAACTTAAAAGAAAACAGCAAATGATATCCACTTTTAAATTTATTTTTTATTTTTTATGATATCCGTTTTATCTGACATCTTCTTGACATTTAGTACTGTTCCCATGTTACTAACCACTAATATAATTTTGTCTAGATAGTGCCACGTTTTCTTGGCTAATCATCTTGCCTTTGGTCTGTCTTGTCACCAGAAATACTTATCAATTGTCGGAGATCTAGCCAGATTCTGTAAGTTGGCACTTGTAAATAGTGTTATAATAAATGTATGGTGCTGGTATCTCTGTTGTATGTTGACTTACATTCTTTCAGAGTGGATTGTGTGGTGGTTCTAGTTTTAGGCTTTTTGTTTTGTTGTTGTTGTTTTTTTTGCCAGTTCTGGGGCTTGAACTTGACTTGGGCACTGTCCTTGTGCTTTCTTAAGGCTAGAGCTCTACCACCAGAGCCACAGCACCACTTCTGGCTTTTTCAGTATATGTGGTACCAGGGAATTGAACTGGGGGTCGTTGTGTATGCTAGGCAAACATCTATCCCTAGGCCACACTCCTGGCCCTAGTTTTAGGTTTTTGAGGAACCTCCACAGTGACTACATTATTTCATTATTTACATGCTCACCAACACTGTATGAGATTCCATTTTCCTCTGTACTTTCAGCAGCATTTGTTTTCTTTCTTTCCTTTAAAAAATCTTTATTGAAAAGGTGATTAGGAAGTTATAGTTAAATAAATAAGGCAATGAGTATACTTGTTTTTAGCTGGGTGCAGTGGCTCATGCCTGTAATCTAGCTACTAAGGAGGCTAAGATCTGAGGACTGAGGTTTGAAGCCAGTCCAGGCACTAAAGAATTCGAGATTCTTATGTCCAGTTAACTAATAGAAAATTGGAAGCGGCACTGTGGCTCCAGGGGTAGGGTGGTAGCCTTGAGCTATAGAACTCAGGGACAATACCCAGGCCCAGAAGTAGGGCGGTAGCCTTGAGTTGAAGAGCTCAGGGACAGCACCCAGGCCCAGAGTTCAAGCTCCATGACCAAAATCAAACTAAACAAAACAGAAAACGTTGTTATCCCATCCCTCATTTTCTCCTGTTTACCCCTCCATACTTCCTTCCCCCAAGGTATAGAGTTCATTTCCAATGTAGTGTCAAGTGAGTATCAACGTTGCATTAGTTCATCTTTTGTCCTGATGCTTCTGTGCTCAAATTATCTTAGATACAAGACACTAAGAGAAATAAAAAAGAGCTAATGCCATACAGGACATAATAAGAATCTCTTGTTTCTACTTCTTAGAGTTCATTTTGACATGCTTCATTATATGATGTCCTGTGCACTTAGCAATTGGATTATTGACATCCCCTCTTAAGACTATCACAGCTATCTTCTAGCTCTTACAAATGAGGGAAACCATTTTTCTTTGGGTTTGCTTACTGCACTTAATATTTTTTCCAGGTCTTTCAATTTCCTTATTGAAGTGAGTTCTCCTTTGAAGGCCTTACAGAATTTGGCTGTGAATCAGTCTTGACTTGGGCTTTTCTTGATTAGTATTTCTATTTCATTACTTGAGATGGATATATTTTTTTGGTTTAAATCTTCTTGAGTATATCAGTTTTTGCTAGAAATATTTCCATTTCTTTCAAATTCTTGAATTTGTTAGCATAAAGGTTTGCAAAATATTCCCTTATAATGTTCTGAAATTTGCTTGTTTGTGTAATGATGTTTCTGTTCTCATCTCTGATTTTGTTTATTTGGGTATGTTCTTTTTGTGGTAAGGTTTGCTAAGGGTCTGTCAATTTTGCTGATTTTTTTTTAAAAACCAACTCTTCTTATTGTTGATTCTTTCTATGTTTTTTTAAACTCTCATTTATTTAACTCTGACTTAATTATTTGTTTCTATGTACTGCTCTGGGGTTTGGCTTGTTTCTTTTTTTCAAGGAGCTTAAGGTGAATCTCTAAATTCTTAGTTTGAGATTTCTCCAATTTGTTGATAATAGGCACTCAGAGCTATAAATATTCCTCTGTGTACTGCCTTTCTGTGTCCCAGAGGAGCTGGTATTTTGTGTGTTCTTTTTGTTAAATATCATTAATGTTTGAATTTCTGATTTGATCTCTTCAGTGGCACCCTGGTGATTTAGCAGTATGTTGTTCAGTCTCAGGTGTTACAGGATTTTCTATGATGGTTTTGGTCTTGAGCTCTAATTTTATTCCACGGTGGTCTTAGAGAATGCAGGGAATAATTTCAATATTTCTGAATTTGCATATATTTGCTTTGTGCCCTAAAATGTGATCTATTTTAGAGAATGTTCCATGTGCTCCCAAGAAAAACATATTTTCTGGTATTGCTGGGTGGAATATTCAGTAGATGTCCATAAGTCTAGTTGATCTATGCACTGTTTAGTTCTGAAGTTTCCAGGTTGAGTTTTTGCCATGTTGATCTATCCAGAGGTGATAGTGTTTTGTTAGTCACCAATGATTAATGTGTTTGATCTATGTGTGTTTTTAGTGTAAATAGTGTTCGTATGATGAAGTTGGGTGCTCTAGAATTTGGTGTATAGATGGTTAGCATTGTTATATGCTCCTGAGGAGCAATCTCTTTACTAATATGTAACAACCTTCTTTGTCTTCTGTCACTAGTTTTAATTTGAAGTCTGTTTAATCTGATATAAGGATTGCAATTCCAGCCTGGGGTGTCATTTGCTTGATAGATTTTTATTTCAGCTTTTCACTTTCAGAAGATGTTTGTTTTTGTGGGCAAGGCATGTGTCTTGAAGACAGCAGAAAGATGAATCTTGCTTTTTGATCCAACTAGTTAGTATATGTCATTTAATTGAGGAGTTGTCCATTAATAATGAGAGTTGGTTTTGAAAGGTGTTTGTAAGTTCCTGCCATTTTATCCATCTTTTTAGGGGCTGTGCCTCGTCAATTCTTACTATAATTATCTAGTTCTTTGATTAGGGGTTGTTTTTCTGCTAATATTATATTCTTGTTAGTTTTCAATGTATAGAACGTCTTTGAGAACTTTCATGATGCTGCTTTGGTGGAAACATATTGTTTCAATTTTCCTCTGCTGTGGAAAGATTTTATTTGTCCCTTGGCTATGAATGAAAGCTTAGCTGGATACATTATTCTTGGTTGGTAGTTATTTGGCTTTAGGGCATGACATACATCATTCTAGGCTCTCCTTGCTTTCATTGTCTGTGCTGAGAAGTCTGTAGTTGTTCTGATTTGTTTTCCTTTATAGGTGATTGTTTTCTTCTCTCTGGAAGCTTTAAGGATCCTCTCTTTGGTTGCTATTGATCCTGCAGGGATCACCATGTGGTGGGATGTCCTGCTCTTGTCTGGTCTGTTTGGGGTTCTCAGCTTATTATATCTAGAGAGGCCTATCCTTAAGGATATTTAGGAAGTTCTCTGCTAGGATTCTGTTAAATATATTTCCTATTTCATTAATTTTCTTCTCTAGGCCCTCTTCAATACCCATGAGCCTTAAATTAGGGTTTCTGAATATATTTTGAAGCTCTTGAAGAGATCTGTCTTGTTTCTTGGATTTGTTTTGAATAATTTTCTGTTCTTTCTCTATAAATTCTAGACTAGCTTCTATTCCAGAGATCCTATCTTCAATTTCATTCAGCCTGCTATCAAGACTTTTTACTTTTTTTTAACTCCCTTCCTTCTTGTTGGTTAATTTTGATAGTTTCCATCTCTATTAAAGCTTTGTTTTACATCTTGAATGGACTTCTTCACCTCTTGATTTGGTTTTGAGTGTTATTTTTTGAATCATTTAACTGAATGTCCATATTTTCATTGGACTCCCTTTCCTTCTGTTGGAGTTCCTTCATCTTTCTGTCTGTGGATTCCACAAATTCCTCTATTAATTTTTTGTTACCATTTTCTTGTTCATGTATAACTGTGTGCAGGTTTTCAGTCTTTCCATTCAGCATATTTACAAAGACTTTTTTTTGCCAGTCCTGGAGCTTGAACCCAGGGCCTGAGCACTATTCTTGAGCTTTCTCAAGGCTAGGTGCTCTACCACTGGAGCCAGAGTACCACTTCCGGCTTTTCTATGTATGTGGTACCAAGGAATCAAACCCAGGTCTTCATGTATGCCAGGCAAGCACTCTACCACTAGGCCAAACTTCCGGCCACCCATGCTTTGTTTTGTTTTGTTTTAATATCATTTTGAGAATTAGCCTCTGTCTTTCCATGACTCTCTATTTCCTGTTATTTTGAGTTGGAGTTGAGGTTGGTTGACTAACCATGTTTCTTATGTTTCTCTGGATCTTCCCATTTTGAAACAAAAGCCACTCCAGTATGACAAGAGACCACTATTTTAGGACAACAACCAACCCATATCCCTATAGTTGTGCAGATGTTAGAAGTTCAAAAGCATTCCCCTATTTACCTCTCTTTTTTATTGTTTGGAGAGGAATGTTTGTGGTTTGAGAGTGGGGATTATATATAGTTGTAACCAGTGAAGCAACCTATTGTTAGCAATTTAATAGCCTGAACTTTAAGGATACTAACATGCTCAGTCAAAATGAAACCAAATGCAGATTAACTCAGATACAAACAATTAGGAATCAATGGAATAAAGAAAATGAAAGAGGAGAGAAGGGAAATGAATTAAAGTGAAATTAGAAGAAAAATTGAGGGTATAATGAAAAATGGAAGGATAAGAGCAGATAAGAGTAGAGGAATATATTAAAGGTAGGGAACAGAAGGAAGGGACCTAAGAACTAGAAGGATTATACAAAAATATAATGAAAATAAGAATAAAAGAAAAGAAATATGTATATATAAGAGCAATGCTAAAATTGGAAATGATACAATTGATAGAGAAATAGAAAATTGAGTAATCAAAGATAAAACTTGTATCAATCATGCTTACCTAGTTTCTGTGTATCTAGAACTAAACAGAATGGCACTGATGAAGGGAAGAAGGCAAAGAAAGGAGAAAAAAATTAAAAATGGGAAATTTAAAGAACATAGGAAAAATAATAGAGAGGTATGTTTGAGGGAGCTTGAGTCTCCACACTGTCCTCTAATCTGTTCTTGATGGAGCATGGATTGTCTTGCAGTGGTTAGCTTTTCTTGTGGTATGGTTGAATTCGGAAACTCTCTTGACATGTGGCTGGTCGCAAGAAATCTGGGGGAGTTGGGATTTGTAGTTTGCTAGCTCAGATGCAGAGCAGTATCCAAGAGCTTTCCCTCATAGCTGCAGAGGTTTAGGAATAGAGTTAGGGTCTGTGCTCTCTTCAGATATGGTCCCTCCCTTTTGGGTAAAAGTTTTGGTTGGGGACTTTGAGTCACTACAGAGAGCTGGTTCTCTCGGGGAGGGGTCATTGATAGGTCATTGATGGGTTACTCACAGGATCGGGAGCTGATGTTGTTTGGGCCAGTATAGACTTGTCCAGGGGCCTTTGTGTCTGAGGCTACTGTAGCAAGTTCTCAGTGCAGGCCCCATGGGCACAGTGTCTGCAGGGCCAGAGGGGCCAGTGGGAGTGCAGCTCCCCTTCATGGAGATGGGGTCTACAGACTTTTCCATCTTGAATGGCCTGAAACTGCAGTCCCTCTTATCTCAACCTTTCAACTCATTTGGGATAACATGCATATTCCACTTCCCAGTTATGGGTAAGAAGGGGTATTGTGAACTTTTCTGCCTGGGCTGAACTCAAACAGTAATGTGCTTGGTCTTAGCCTCCCAAGTAGATAGGATTAAAGATGTGAGCTATTGATTCTCTAGTCTTCCCATCTTCTGAATGTTTTTTTTTTTTTAATCAATTCCTTCCTCTAGTGCTTCAGAGTTTTTGTTGTAGAGGTCTTTTACCACCTTGACTTTGTATTTCAGTGTTTTTTTTTTTTTTTGTGAAAGAGATTGTTGGGATTATGTCTTTCTCAGCATGTTTATTACTAGCCCAGAAAAAAGCTCTTTTCTAAAAGAGTTTATCAAATGAAATAAGTTTTTAGTGGAGTTTTCTAAGTATAGGATTATATTACCTACAAATAAGTATAATTTTGCTTCTTCCTGTTATTATAGGCATACTTATAAGGAAGCTTGTGGAAGGGAACACTTACCTAACTTTGAGAATAAAAAAATAAATTTGTTTCTTTTCATTCCTTTCTTGATTACCATTAGCCACCATTTAAACTTTGATTGCCAGTTTCATTTTAGCATGATTATTCAAGCACAAGTTCAAGAAAGACAGCTCTTATAAATGTATCAGTAAATCTACTGAACTCAGAGATCAGAGACTTAAAATTGACTTGGAATTTTGGTATGAATTATACAGTAAACTCATCTGCAAATTGAGAACATGATACTGGAAATAAAATTTGAGTTCAGTTTTCACAGAGGGAGATTATTTCTAATAATAGCATTTTATGAACACTTTTGCTTATACTTATTTTCCCTCTTCATCTTCTTGACCAAATTAAAAAGGCAAATGTGTTTTACTTCCAGGGAATACAGCATATTTCATTATTGCATTTTCTACGTGAGGATATTTCAGGACAGCTTCTCCAGTCCCCTAGACTTTATTGAAAGGATGATCCTATGTCTTTGACACAGGATAAATTGTCAGTAATTCTTACTAATGGTGTTGATATTTCTGATTGAGCAAAGCTTTTGTAATTCATGACATTGATTGTGCTGGAAAAAACCCCAAAATTTAATTAAACTCTTTTACTAACTTTTTATGGTAATGTAATTTGTACTGTAATTTAGCTTTCCAGTGACATATACAAAAGGTTCGACTATGCTTAGGAAGAAGTTCACATTTGGAAATGAACAAAATATAACAAAAAGACAAACAATAGTATATATGACCAATTGTTTATTGCCAATTTTAATACATTTCATTTTTTGAATTATGTCCAATTTTTTTTCATTCAATGCTAAAGGAAATGTAATTCCAAAAGGAAGAAAATATGGATAGATATTCAAAATCAGGAGCATAAATGACAGCTGTAGATTCCAGAAGAGTGCTTTTATATTTTGACATCTTTGATACTTTTGCCAAGAATAACAGATTTGAGAATTGAGAATTTAACCCTACAAAGAAAACCTTTACTTCAAATACCATATACTGAGAGTTTTTCATATTAGCGTGAAATAGCATTGATTTCTTCCATTGAAAGTTTCATAAATATAGTTGATTAAGGACTCCAAGAAGAAAAAGAAACTAACACCAACTAAATGATATAGGCTCTTGAAAAAAAAAAAAGGATAACTTCCCTGAAACCATTGGGAAAATATTTTAGATTTAAGCATCTGTTACAGGTTGTTCTTATACTATTTAGATATATTGCTCTTCTATTGCTTCATCATTCATAATAATAGTATCTCTGAGAATTACTGAATCCCAAATATTTAAATGTATCACTTGTATGGTGGGGTGCATATTCATTGCTACCTGACATATATTCTTTTCCATAATTGGGGGCTTTTTTGGAGTTGTTTATAATATTAAAATGTGCATGACTAGCAGTAGAAGATACTAGACCAGAATATGATTTACCAAATCCTGACTGCCCATACTCATAATCTGCACTACCATAGCTGCCATGTCTCCACCCTACCCCAGATGGCTTATGGACACTACGAAACTCATTGCAAAATCTAGATGAAGGCTGTCCCACAGAGCCAGTAATGGAATTGTCTGGTACACTGTTACTGGGACCCGACCTTGCCCGGTGTGGTGAGGGTCTTCTAGCTGAATCTTCCGACTGTCCCTCGCTGTCACTGGCCTGGCTCACGCTTGGCTCGCCATGTCGGTTGGGTCTGTGTGGGGACTGTCCATGTCCAGCCTGTGGCGGTCTGGCGCTCTCCCTGGACTGTTCTCGGTGTCGGGGCTCTTGTGTTCCCCTTGGGTTCTGCCTTGTCTGCCTCTGGGCAGATTCAGGCTGTCTGTCAGAGGAGGTGTCCCGCTGACCAGAGGCTGAGCGCTGGGCAGTGTCCCTTGACAGCTCCCGGCCAGATCTTGGTGTGCTTGCCCCTCGGGATCCCGAGTGATCATGGGCAGATTCGGCCCGTGCTCGGGAGCCTTCGTGGGGTCGTCGGGACCCTGAGTGTGCATCGCTGTCCTGGGCTGGCTCCTGGCGAGAGGCCCTGTCTGCCTGAGTGGCTGACCGGGACCTGCTTTGGGTGGGCTCAGTGTGTCTGCCACTGGAGGGGGTTCCTTCCTGAGGGCCGCTGTGTCTGGTGCTGTCCCTGGCCTGCTCTCTGTGAGATTCCTGTGCTGCTACAGCTCCAGATCGGCGCTGCCTTGGGGCCTCGTCTTCCTGTTCATAGTAGGTATGGTACAGGTAGGGTCCTGAGTGTCCAGGCCTCTCTCTGGACTGGGTGTGGGTGGGCGGTGGCTGGTGTCTCTGTGAGCCCTCAGACTCCCGGTGGGATGGCAGTGACCGACCTTCTGAGGCTTCTGCCTGTCCCTCACTGTCACTGGCCTGGCTCACGCTGGATCCCCGATGCCTGGGCTCCCGGGCCTCTGGGGTGGCTTGTCTGCGTCCAGCAGCAGACTGCCTGGGGATGTCCGCTGCCTGCCGGGGTTGGCTCCCCTGGTGTTCTCTTCTGTGGGATGCAGCAGGACCATCAGGCTCCTCATGGCCCGATGGCCGTCCTTGGCGGGACCCTGGGCGCCTAGCGCTGCTGTCTGGGCTCTGGGCAGCTGATGGCCTGTGGTGTTCCCTGGTGCTGGGGCCAGACCTTGCCGGGGCTGGTGAGTGTCGTCTGGCTGAATCTTCGGACTGTCCCTCGCTGTCACTGGCCTGGCTCACGCTGGATTCCCGATGCCTGGGCTCCCGGGCCTCTGGGGTGGCTTGTCTGCGTCCAGCACCAGACTGCCTGGGGCTGTCCGCTGCCTGCCGGGGTTGGCTCCCCTGGTGTTCTCTTCTGTGGGATGCAGCAGGACCATCAGGCTGCTCATGGCCCGATGGCCGTCCATGGCGGGACCCTGGGCGCCTAGCGCTGCTGTCTGGGCTCTGGGCAGCTGAGGGCCTGTGGTGTTCCCTGGTGGTGGGGCCAGACCTTGCAGGGGCTGGTGAGTGTCGTCTGGCTGAATCTTCGGACTGTCCCTCGCTGTCACTGGCCTGGCTCACGCTTGGCTCGCCATGTCGGTTGGGTCTGTGTGGGGACTGTCCATGTCCAGCCTGTGTCGGTCTGGCGCTGTCCCTGGACTGTTCTCGGTGTCGGGGCTCTTGTGTTCCCCTTGGGTTCTGCCTTGTCTGCCTCTGGGCAGATTCAGGCTGTCTGTCAGAGGAGGTGTCCCGCTGACCAGAGGCTGAGCGCCGGGCAGTGTCCCTTGACTGCTCCCGGGCAGATCTTGGTGTGCTTGCCCCTCGGGATCCCGAGTGATCATGGGCAGATTCGGCCCGTGCTCGGGAGCCTTCGTGGGGTCGACGGGACCCTGAGTGTGCATCGCTGTCCTGGGCTGGCTCCTGGCGAGAGGCCCTGTCTGCCTGAGTGGCTGGACGGGACCTGCTTTGGGTGGGCTCAGTGTGTCCGCCACTGGAGGGGCTTCCTTCCTGAGGGCCCCTGTGTCTGGTGCTGTCCCTGGCCTGCTCTCTGTGAGATTCCTGTGCTGCTACAGCTCCAGATCGGCGCTGCCTTGGGGCCTCGTCTTCCTGTTCATAGTAGGTATGGTACAGGTAGGGTCCTGAGTGTCCAGGCCTCTCTCTGGACTGGGTGTGGGTGGGCTGTGGCTGGTGTCTCTGTGAGCCCTCAGACTCCCGGTGGGATGGCAGTGACCGACCTTCTGAGGCTTCTGCCTGTCCCTCACTGTCACTGGCCTGGCTCACGCTGGATCCCCGATGCCTGGGCTCCCGGGCCTCTGGGGTGGCTTGTCTGCGTCCAGCAGCAGACTGCCTGGGGCTGTCAGCTGCCTGCCGGGTTTGGCTCCCCTGGTGTTCTCTTCTGTGGGATGCAGCAGGACCATCAGGCTGCTCATGGCCCGATGGCTGTCCTTGGCGGGACCCTTGGCGGGACCCAGGGCGCCTAGCACTGCTGTCTGGGCTCTGGGCAGCTGAGGGCCTGTGGTGTTCCCTGGTGCTGGGGCCAGACCTTGCCGGGGCTGGTGAGTGTCGTCTGGCTGAATCTTCCGACTGTCCCTCGCTGTCACTGGCCTGGCTCACGCTTGGCTCGCCATGTCGGTTGGGTCTGTGTGGGGACTGTCCATGTCCAGCCTGTGTCGGTCTGGCGCTGTCCCTGGACTGTTCTCGGTGTCGGGGCTCTTGTGTTCCCCTTGGGCTCTGCCTTGTCTGCCTCTGGGCAGATTCAGGCTGTCTGTCAGAGGAGGTGTCCCGCTGACCAGAGGCTGAGCGCCGGGCAGTGTCCCTTGACTGCTCCCGGCCAGATCTTGGTGTGCTTGCCCCTCGGGATCCCGAGTGATCATGGGCAGATTCGGCCCGTGCTCGGGAGCCTTCGTGGGGTCGTCGGGACGCTGAGTGTGCATCGCTGTCCTGGGCTGGCTCCTGGCGAGAGGCCCTGTCTGCCTGAGTGGCTGACCGGGACCTGCTTTGGGTGGGCTCAGTGTGTCTGCCACTGGAGGGGGTTCCTTCCTGAGGGCCCCTGTGTCTGGTGCTGTCCCTGGCCTGCTCTCTGTGAGATTCCTGTGCTGCTACAGCTCCAGATTGGCGCTGCCTTGGGGCCTCGTCTTCCTGTTCATAGTAGGTATGGTACAGGTAGGGTCCTGAGTGTCCAGGCCTCTCTCTGGACTGGGTGTGGGTGGGCTGTGGCTGGTGTCTCTGTGAGCCCTCAGACTCCCGGTGGGATGGCAGTGACCGACCTTCTGAGGCTTCTGCCTGTCCCTCACTGTCACTGGCCTGGCTCACGCTGGATCCCCGATGCCTGGGCTCCCGGGCCTCTGGGGTGGCTTGTCTGCGTCCAGCAGCAGACTGCCTGGGGCTGTCAGCTGCCTGCCGGGGTTGGCTCCCCTGGTGTTCTCTTCTGTGGGATGCAGCAGGACCATCAGGCTGCTCATGGCCCGATGGCCGTCCTTGGCGGGACCCTGGGCGCCTAGCGCTGCTGTCTGGGCTCTGGGCAGCTGAGGGCCTGTGGTGATCCCTGGTGCTGGGGCCAGACCTTGCCGGGGCTGGTGAGTGTCGTCTGGCTGAATCTTCGGACTGTCCCTCGCTGTCACTGGCCTGGCTCACGCTGGATCCCCGATGCCTGGGCTCCCGGGCCTCTGGGGTGGCTTGTCTGCGTCCAGCACCAGACTGCCTGGGGCTGTCCGCTGCCTGCCGGGGTTGGCTCCCCTGGTGTTCTCTTCTGTGGGATGCAGCAGGACCATCAGGCTCCTCATGGCCCGATGGCCGTCCTTGGCGGGACCCTGGGCGCCTAGCGCTGCTGTCTGGGCTCTGGGCAGCTGAGGGCCTGTGGTGTTCCCTGGTGGAGGGGCCAGACCTTGCCGGGGCTGGTGAGTGTCGTCTGGCTGAATCTTCGGACTGTCCCTCGCTGTCACTGGCCTGGCTCACGCTTGGCTCGCCATGTCGGTTGGGTCTGTGTGGGGACTGTCCATGTCCAGCCTGTGTCGGTCTGGCGCTGTCCCTGGACTGTTCTCGGTGTCGGGGCTCTTGTGTTCCCCTTGGGTTCTGCCTTGTCTGCCTCTGGGCAGATTCAGGCTGTCTGTCAGAGGAGGTGTCCCGCTGACCAGAGGCTGAGCGCCGGGCAGTGTCCCTTGACTGCTCCCGGCCAGATCTTGGTGTGCTTGCCCCTCGGGATCCCGAGTGATCATGGGCAGATTCGGCCCGTGCTCGGGAGCCTTCGTGGGGTCGTCGGGACCCTGAGTGTGCATCGCTGTCCTGGGCTGGCTCCTGGCGAGAGGCCCTGTCTGCCTGAGTGGCTGACCGGGACCTGCTTTGGGTGGGCTCAGTGTGTCCGCCACTGGAGGGGGTTCCTTCCTGAGGGCCCCTGTGTCTGGTGCTGTCCCTGGCCTGCTCTCTGTGAGATTCCTGTGCTGCTACAGCTCCAGATCGGCGCTGCCTTGGGGCCTCGTCTTCCTGTTCATAGTAGGTATGGTACAGGTAGGGTCCTGAGTGTCCAGGCCTCTCTCTGGACTGGGTGTGGGTGGGCTGTGACTGGTGTCTCTGTGAGCCCTCAGACTCCCGGTGGGATGGCAGTGACCGACCTTCTGAGGCTTCTGCCTGTCCCTCACTGTCACTGGCCTGGCTCACGCTGGATCCCCGATGCCTGGGCTCCCGGGCCTCTGGGGTGGCTTGTCTGCGTCCAGCAGCAGACTGCCTGGGGATGTCCGCTGCCTGCCGGGGTTGGCTCCCCTGGTGTTCTCTTCTGTGGGATGCAGCAGGACCATCAGGCTCCTCATGGCCCGATGGCCGTCCTTGGCGGGACCCTGGGCGCCTAGCGCTGCTGTCTGGGCTCTGGGCAGCTGATGGCCTGTGGTGTTCCCTGGTGCTGGGGCCAGACCTTGCCGGGGCTGGTGAGTGTCGTCTGGCTGAATCTTCGGACTGTCCCTCGCTGTCACTGGCCTGGCTCACGCTGGATTCCCGATGCCTGGGCTCCCGGGCCTCTGGGGTGGCTTGTCTGCGTCCAGCACCAGACTGCCTGGGGCTGTCCGCTGCCTGCCGGGGTTGGCTCCCCTGGTGTTCTCTTCTGTGGGATGCAGCAGGACCATCAGGCTGCTCATGGCCCGATGGCCGTCCATGGCGGGACCCTGGGCGCCTAGCGCTGCTGTCTGGGCTCTGGGCAGCTGAGGGCCTGTGGTGTTCCCTGGTGGTGGGGCCAGACCTTGCAGGGGCTGGTGAGTGTCGTCTGGCTGAATCTTCGGACTGTCCCTCGCTGTCACTGGCCTGGCTCACGCTTGGCTCGCCATGTCGGTTGGGTCTGTGTGGGGACTGTCCATGTCCAGCCTGTGTCGGTCTGGCGCTGTCCCTGGACTGTTCTCGGTGTCGGGGCTCTTGTGTTCCCCTTGGGTTCTGCCTTGTCTGCCTCTGGGCAGATTCAGGCTGTCTGTCAGAGGAGGTGTCCCGCTGACCAGAGGCTGAGCGCCGGGCAGTGTCCCTTGACTGCTCCCGGGCAGATCTTGGTGTGCTTGCCCCTCGGGATCCCGAGTGATCATGGGCAGATTCGGCCCGTGCTCGGGAGCCTTCGTGGGGTCGACGGGACCCTGAGTGTGCATCGCTGTCCTGGGCTGGCTCCTGGCGAGAGGCCCTGTCTGCCTGAGTGGCTGGACGGGACCTGCTTTGGGTGGGCTCAGTGTGTCCGCCACTGGAGGGGCTTCCTTCCTGAGGGCCCCTGTGTCTGGTGCTGTCCCTGGCCTGCTCTCTGTGAGATTCCTGTGCTGCTACAGCTCCAGATCGGCGCTGCCTTGGGGCCTCGTCTTCCTGTTCATAGTAGGTATGGTACAGGTAGGGTCCTGAGTGTCCAGGCCTCTCTCTGGACTGGGTGTGGGTGGGCTGTGGCTGGTGTCTCTGTGAGCCCTCAGACTCCCGGTGGGATGGCAGTGACCGACCTTCTGAGGCTTCTGCCTGTCCCTCACTGTCACTGGCCTGGCTCACGCTGGATCCCCGATGCCTGGGCTCCCGGGCCTCTGGGGTGGCTTGTCTGCGTCCAGCAGCAGACTGCCTGGGGCTGTCAGCTGCCTGCCGGGTTTGGCTCCCCTGGTGTTCTCTTCTGTGGGATGCAGCAGGACCATCAGGCTGCTCATGGCCCGATGGCTGTCCTTGGCGGGACCCTTGGCGGGACCCAGGGCGCCTAGCACTGCTGTCTGGGCTCTGGGCAGCTGAGGGCCTGTGGTGTTCCCTGGTGCTGGGGCCAGACCTTGCCGGGGCTGGTGAGTGTCGTCTGGCTGAATCTTCGGACTGTCCCTCGCTGTCACTGGCCTGGCTCACGCTTGGCTCGCCATGTCGGTTGGGTCTGTGTGGGGACTGTCCATGTCCAGCCTGTGTCGGTCTGGCGCTGTCCCTGGACTGTTCTCGGTGTCGGGGCTCTTGTGTTCCCCTTGGGCTCTGCCTTGTCTGCCTCTGGGCAGATTCAGGCTGTCTGTCAGAGGAGGTGTCCCGCTGACCAGAGGCTGAGCGCCGGGCAGTGTCCCTTGACTGCTCCCGGCCAGATCTTGGTGTGCTTGCCCCTCGGGATCCCGAGTGATCATGGGCAGATTCGGCCCGTGCTCGGGAGCCTTCGTGGGGTCGTCGGGACGCTGAGTGTGCATCGCTGTCCTGGGCTGGCTCCTGGCGAGAGGCCCTGTCTGCCTGAGTGGCTGACCGGGACCTGCTTTGGGTGGGCTCAGTGTGTCTGCCACTGGAGGGGGTTCCTTCCTGAGGGCCCCTGTGTCTGGTGCTGTCCCTGGCCTGCTCTCTGTGAGATTCCTGTGCTGCTACAGCTCCAGATTGGCGCTGCCTTGGGGCCTCGTCTTCCTGTTCATAGTAGGTATGGTACAGGTAGGGTCCTGAGTGTCCAGGCCTCTCTCTGGACTGGGTGTGGGTGGGCTGTGGCTGGTGTCTCTGTGAGCCCTCAGACTCCCGGTGGGATGGCAGTGACCGACCTTCTGAGGCTTCTGCCTGTCCCTCACTGTCACTGGCCTGGCTCACGCTGGATCCCCGATGCCTGGGCTCCCGGGCCTCTGGGGTGGCTTGTCTGCGTCCAGCAGCAGACTGCCTGGGGCTGTCAGCTGCCTGCCGGGGTTGGCTCCCCTGGTGTTCTCTTCTGTGGGATGCAGCAGGACCATCAGGCTGCTCATGGCCCGATGGCCGTCCTTGGCGGGACCCTGGGCGCCTAGCGCTGCTGTCTGGGCTCTGGGCAGCTGAGGGCCTGTGGTGATCCCTGGTGCTGGGGCCAGACCTTGCCGGGGCTGGTGAGTGTCGTCTGGCTGAATCTTCGGACTGTCCCTCGCTGTCACTGGCCTGGCTCACGCTGGATCCCCGATGCCTGGGCTCCCGGGCCTCTGGGGTGGCTTGTCTGCGTCCAGCACCAGACTGCCTGGGGCTGTCCGCTGCCTGCCGGGGTTGGCTCCCCTGGTGTTCTCTTCTGTGGGATGCAGCAGGACCATCAGGCTCCTCATGGCCCGATGGCCGTCCTTGGCGGGACCCTGGGCGCCTAGCGCTGCTGTCTGGGCTCTGGGCAGCTGAGGGCCTGTGGTGTTCCCTGGTGGAGGGGCCAGACCTTGCCGGGGCTGGTGAGTGTCGTCTGGCTGAATCTTCGGACTGTCCCTCGCTGTCACTGGCCTGGCTCACGCTTGGCTCGCCATGTCGGTTGGGTCTGTGTGGGGACTGTCCATGTCCAGCCTGTGTCGGTCTGGCGCTGTCCCTGGACTGTTCTCGGTGTCGGGGCTCTTGTGTTCCCCTTGGGTTCTGCCTTGTCTGCCTCTGGGCAGATTCAGGCTGTCTGTCAGAGGAGGTGTCCCGCTGACCAGAGGCTGAGCGCCGGGCAGTGTCCCTTGACTGCTCCCGGCCAGATCTTGGTGTGCTTGCCCCTCGGGATCCCGAGTGATCATGGGCAGATTCGGCCCGTGCTCGGGAGCCTTCGTGGGGTCGTCGGGACCCTGAGTGTGCATCGCTGTCCTGGGCTGGCTCCTGGCGAGAGGCCCTGTCTGCCTGAGTGGCTGACCGGGACCTGCTTTGGGTGGGCTCAGTGTGTCCGCCACTGGAGGGGGTTCCTTCCTGAGGGCCCCTGTGTCTGGTGCTGTCCCTGGCCTGCTCTCTGTGAGATTCCTGTGCTGCTACAGCTCCAGATCGGCGCTGCCTTGGGGCCTCGTCTTCCTGTTCATAGTAGGTATGGTACAGGTAGGGTCCTGAGTGTCCAGGCCTCTCTCTGGACTGGGTGTGGGTGGGCTGTGACTGGTGTCTCTGTGAGCCCTCAGACTCCCGGTGGGATGGCAGTGACCGACCTTCTGAGGCTTCTGCCTGTCCCTCACTGTCACTGGCCTGGCTCACGCTGGATCCCCGATGCCTGGGCTCCCGGGCCTCTGGGGTGGCTTGTCTGCGTCCAGCAGCAGACTGCCTGGGGCTGTCCGCTGCCTGCCGGGGTTGGCTCCCCTGGTGTTCTCTTCTGTGGGATGCAGCAGGACCATCAGGCTGCTCATGGCCCGATGGCCGTCCTTGGCGGGACCCTGGGTGCCTAGCGCTGCTGTCTGGGCTCTGGGCAGCTGAGGGCCTGTGGTGTTCCCTGGTGGTGGGGCCAGACCTTTCCGGGGCTGGTGAGTGTCGTCTGGCTGAATCTTCGGACTGTCCCTCGCTGTCACTGGCCTGACTCAGGCTTGGCTCGCCATGTCGGTTGGGTCTGTGTGGGGACTGTCCATGTCCAGCCTGTGTCGGTCTGGCGCTGTCCCTGGACTGTTCTCGGTGTCGGGGCTCTTGTGTTCCCCTTGGGTTCTGCCTTGTCTGCCTCTGGGCAGATTCAGGCTGTCTGTCAGAGGAGGTGTCCCGTTGACCAGAGGCTGAGCGCCGGGCAGTGTCCCTTGACTGCTCCCGGGCAGATCTTGCTGTGCTTGCCCCTCGGGATCCCGAGTGATCATGGGCAGATTCGGCCCGTGCTCGGGAGCCTTCGTGGGGTCGTCGGGACCCTGAGTGTGCATCGCTGTCCTGGGCTGGCTCCTGGCGAGAGGCCCTGTCTGCCTGAGTGGCTGGACGGGACCTGCTTTGGGTGGGCTCAGTGTGTCCGCCACTGGAGGGGCTTCCTTCCTGAGGGCCCCTGTGTCTGGTGCTGTCCCTGGCCTGCTCTCTGTGAGATTCCTGTGCTGCTACAGCTCCAGATCGGCGCTGCCTTGGGGCCTCGTCTTCCTGTTCATAGTAGGTATGGTACAGGTAGGGTCCTGAGTGTCCAGGCCTCTCTCTGGACTGGGTGTGGGTGGGCTGTGGCTGGTGTCTCTGTGAGCCCTCAGACTCCCGGTGGGATGGCAGTGACCGACCTTCTGAGGCTTCTGCCTGTCCCTCACTGTCACTGGCCTGGCTCACGCTGGATCCCCGATGCCTGGGCTCCCGGGCCTCTGGGGTGGCTTGTCTGCGTCCAGCAGCAGACTGCCTGGGGCTGTCCGCTGCCTGCTGGGGTTGGCTCCCCTGGTGTTCTCTTCTGTGGGATGCAGCAGGACCATCAGGCTCCTCATGGCCCGATGGCCGTCCTTGGCGGGACCCTTGGCGGGACCCAGGGCGCCTAGCACTGCTGTCTGGGCTCTGGGCAGCTGAGGGCCTGTGGTGTTCCCTGGTGCTGGGGCCAGACCTTGCCGGGGCTGGTGAGTGTCGTCTGGCTGAATCTTCCGACTGTCCCTCGCTGTCACTGGCCTGGCTCACGCTTGGCTCGCCATGTCGGTTGGGTCTGTGTGGGGACTGTCCATGTCCAGCCTGTGTCGGTCTGGCGCTGTCCCTGGCCTGTTCTCGGTGTCGGGGCTCTTGTGTTCCCCTTGGGCTCTGCCTTGTCTGCCTCTGGGCAGATTCAGGCTGTCTGTCAGAGGAGGTGTCCCGCTGACCAGAGGCTGAGCGCCGGGCAGTGTCCCTTGACTGCTCCCGGCCAGATCTTGGTGTGCTTGCCCCTCGGGATCCCGAGTGATCATGGGCAGATTCGGCCCGTGCTCGGGAGCCTTCGTGGGGTCGTCGGGACGCTGAGTGTGCATCGCTGTCCTGGGCTGGCTCCTGGCGAGAGGCCCTGTCTGCCTGAGTGGCTGGCCGGGACCTGCTTTGGGTGGGCTCAGTGTGTCTGCCACTGGAGGGGGTTCCTTCCTGAGGGCCCCTGTGTCTGGTGCTGTCCCTGGCCTGCTCTCTGTGAGATTCCTGTGCTGCTACAGCTCCAGATTGGCGCTGCCTTGGGGCCTCGTCTTCCTGTTCATAGTAGGTATGGTACAGGTAGGGTCCTGAGTGTCCAGGCCTCTCTCTGGACTGGGTGTGGGTGGGCTGTGGCTGGTGTCTCTGTGAGCCCTCAGACTCCCGGTGGGATGGCAGTGACCGACCTTCTGAGGCTTCTGCCTGTCCCTCACTGTCACTGGCCTGGCTCACGCTGGATCCCCGATGCCTGGGCTCCCGGGCCTCTGGGGTGGCTTGTCTGCGTCCAGCAGCAGACTGCCTGGGGCTGTCAACTGCCTGCCGGGGTTGGCTCCCCTGGTGTTCTCTTCTGTGGGATGCAGCAGGACCATCAGGCTGCTCATGGCCCGATGGCCGTCCTTGGCGGGACCCTGGGCGCCTAGCGCTGCTGTCTGGGCTCTGGGCAGCTGAGGGCCTGTGGTGATCCCTGGTGCTGGGGCCAGACCTTGCCGGGGCTGGTGAGTGTCGTCTGGCTGAATCTTCGGACTGTCCCTCGCTGTCACTGGCCTGGCTCACGCTGGATCCCCGATGCCTGGGCTCCCGGGCCTCTGGGGTGGCTTGTCTGCGTCCAGCACCAGACTGCCTGGGGCTGTCCGCTGCCTGCCGGGGTTGGCTCCCCTGGTGTTCTCTTCTGTGGGATGCAGCAGGACCATCAGGCTCCTCATGGCCCGATGGCCGTCCTTGGCGGGACCCTGGGCGCCTAGCGCTGCTGTCTGGGCTCTGGGCAGCTGAGGGCCTGTGGTGTTCCCTGGTGGAGGGGCCAGACCTTGCCGGGGCTGGTGAGTGTCGTCTGGCTGAATCTTCGGACTGTCCCTCGCTGTCACTGGCCTGGCTCACGCTTGGCTCGCCATGTCGGTTGGGTCTGTGTGGGGACTGTCCATGTCCAGCCTGTGTCGGTCTGGCGCTGTCCCTGGACTGTTCTCGGTGTCGGGGCTCTTGTGTTCCCCTTGGGTTCTGCCTTGTCTGCCTCTGGGCAGATTCAGGCTGTCTGTCAGAGGAGGTGTCCCGCTGACCAGAGGCTGAGCGCCGGGCAGTGTCCCTTGACTGCTCCCGGCCAGATCTTGGTGTGCTTGCCCCTCGGGATCCCGAGTGATCATGGGCAGATTCGGCCCGTGCTCGGGAGCCTTCGTGGGGTCGTCGGGACCCTGAGTGTGCATCGCTGTCCTGGGCTGGCTCCTGGCGAGAGGCCCTGTCTGCCTGAGTGGCTGACCGGGACCTGCTTTGGGTGGGCTCAGTGTGTCCGCCACTGGAGGGGGTTCCTTCCTGAGGGCCCCTGTGTCTGGTGCTGTCCCTGGCCTGCTCTCTGTGAGATTCCTGTGCTGCTGCAGCTCCAGATCGGCGCTGCCTTGGGGCCTCGTCTTCCTGTTCATAGTAGGTATGGTACAGGTAGGGTCCTGAGTGTCCAGGCCTCTCTCTGGACTGGGTGTGGGTGGGCTGTGACTGGTGTCTCTGTGAGCCCTCAGACTCCCGGTGGGATGGCAGTGACCGACCTTCTGAGGCTTCTGCCTGTCCCTCACTGTCACTGGCCTGGCTCACGCTGGATCCCCGATGCCTGGGCTCCCGGGCCTCTGGGGTGGCTTGTCTGCGTCCAGCAGCAGACTGCCTGGGGCTGTCCGCTGCCTGCCGGGGTTGGCTCCCCTGGTGTTCTCTTCTGTGGGATGCAGCAGGACCATCAGGCTGCTCATGGCCCGATGGCCGTCCTTGGCGGGACCCTGGGTGACTAGCGCTGCTGTCTGGGCTCTGGGCAGCTGAGGGCCTGTGGTGTTCCCTGGTGGTGGGGCCAGACCTTTCCGGGGCTGGTGAGTGTCGTCTGGCTGAATCTTCGGACTGTCCCTCGCTGTCACTGGCCTGACTCAGGCTTGGCTCGCCATGTCGGTTGGGTCTGTGTGGGGACTGTCCATGTCCAGCCTGTGTCGGTCTGGCGCTGTCCCTGGACTGTTCTCGGTGTCGGGGCTCTTGTGTTCCCCTTGGGTTCTGCCTTGTCTGCCTCTGGGCAGATTCAGGCTGTCTGTCAGAGGAGGTGTCCCGTTGACCAGAGGCTGAGCGCCGGGCAGTGTCCCTTGACTGCTCCCGGGCAGATCTTGCTGTGCTTGCCCCTCGGGATCCCGAGTGATCATGGGCAGATTCGGCCCGTGCTCGGGAGCCTTCGTGGGGTCGTCGGGACCCTGAGTGTGCATCGCTGTCCTGGGCTGGCTCCTGGCGAGAGGCCCTGTCTGCCTGAGTGGCTGGACGGGACCTGCTTTGGGTGGGCTCAGTGTGTCCGCCACTGGAGGGGCTTCCTTCCTGAGGGCCCCTGTGTCTGGTGCTGTCCCTGGCCTGCTCTCTGTGAGATTCCTGTGCTGCTACAGCTCCAGATCGGCGCTGCCTTGGGGCCTCGTCTTCCTGTTCATAGTAGGTATGGTACAGGTAGGGTCCTGAGTGTCCAGGCCTCTCTCTGGACTGGGTGTGGGTGGGCTGTGGCTGGTGTCTCTGTGAGCCCTCAGACTCCCGGTGGGATGGCAGTGACCGACCTTCTGAGGCTTCTGCCTGTCCCTCACTGTCACTGGCCTGGCTCACGCTGGATCCCCGATGCCTGGGCTCCCGGGCCTCTGGGGTGGCTTGTCTGCGTCCAGCAGCAGACTGCCTGGGGCTGTCAGCTGCCTGCCGGGGTTGGCTCCCCTGGTGTTCTCTTCTGTGGGATGCAGCAGGACCATCAGGCTGCTCATGGCCCGATGGCCGTCCTTGGCGGGACCCTGGGCGCCTAGTGCTGCTGTCTGGGCTCTGGGCAGCTGAGGGCCTGTGGTGATCCCTGGTGCTGGGGCCAGACCTTGCCGGGGCTGGTGAGTGTCGTCTGGCTGAATCTTCGGACTGTCCCTCGCTGTCACTGGCCTGGCTCACGCTGGATCCCCGATGCCTGGGCTCCCGGGCCTCTGGGGTGGCTTGTCTGCGTCCAGCACCAGACTGCCTGGGGCTGTCAGCTGCCTGCCGGGGTTGGCTCCCCTGGTGTTCTCTTCTGTGGGATGCAGCAGGACCATCAGGCTCCTCATGGCCCGATGGCCGTCCTTGGCGGGACCCTGGGCGCCTAGCGCTGCTGTCTGGGCTCTGGGCAGCTGAGGGCCTGTGGTGTTCCCTGGTGGAGGGGCCAGACCTTGCCGGGGCTGGTGAGTGTCGTCTGGCTGAATCTTCGGACTGTCCCTCGCTGTCACTGGCCTGGCTCACGCTTGGCTCGCCATGTCGGTTGGGTCTGTGTGGGGACTGTCCATGTCCAGCCTGTGTCGGTCTGGCGCTGTCCCTGGACTGTTCTCGGTGTCGGGGCTCTTGTGTTCCCCTTGGGTTCTGCCTTGTCTGCCTCTGGGCAGATTCAGGCTGTCTGTCAGAGGAGGTGTCCCGCTGACCAGAGGCTGAGCGCCGGGCAGTGTCCCTTGACTGCTCCCGGCCAGATCTTGGTGTGCTTGCCCCTCGGGATCCCGAGTGATCATGGGCAGATTCGGCCCGTGCTCGGGAGCCTTCGTGGGGTCGTCGGGACCCTGAGTGTGCATCGCTGTCCTGGGCTGGCTCCTGGCGAGAGGCCCTGTCTGCCTGAGTGGCTGACCGGGACCTGCTTTGGGTGGGCTCAGTGTGTCCGCCACCGGAGGGGGTTCCTTCCTGAGGGCCCCTGTGTCTGGTGCTGTCCCTGGCCTGCTCTCTGTGAGATTCCTGTGCTGCTACAGCTCCAGATCGGCGCTGCCTTGGGGCCTCGTCTTCCTGTTCATAGTAGGTATGGTACAGGTAGGGTCCTGAGTGTCCAGGCCTCTCTCTGGACTGGGTGTGGGTGGGCTGTGGCTGGTGTCTCTGTGAGCCCTCAGACTCCCGGTGGGATGGCAGTGACCGACCTTCTGAGGCTTCTGCCTGTCCCTCACTGTCACTGGCCTGGCTCACGCTGGATCCCCGATGCCTGGGCTCCCGGGCCTCTGGGGTGGCTTGTCTGCGTCCAGCAGCAGACTGCCTGGGGCTGTCCGCTGCCTGCCGGGGTTGGCTCCCCTGGTGTTCTCTTCTGTGGGATGCAGCAGGACCATCAGGCTGCTCATGGCCCGATGGCCGTCCTTGGCGGGACCCTGGGCGCCTAGCGCTGCTGTCTGGGGTCTTGGCAGCTGAGGGCCTGTGGTGTTCCCTGGTGCTGGGGCCAGACCTTGCCGGGGCTGGTGAGTGTCGTCTGGCTGAATCTTCGGACTGTCCCTCGCTGTCACTGGCCTGGCTCACGCTGGATTCCCGATGCCTGGGCTCCCGGGCCTCTGGGGTGACTTGTCTGCGTCCAGCACCAGACTGCCTGGGGCTGTCCACTGCCTGCCGGGGTTGGCCCCCCTGGTGTTCTCTTCTGTGGGATGCAGCAGGACCATCAGGCTGCTCATGGCCCGATGGCTGTCCTTGGCGGGACCCTGGGCGCCTAGCGCTGCTGTCTGGGCTCTGGGCAGCTGAGGGCCTGTGGTGTTCCCTGGTGCTGGGGCCAGACCTTTCCCGGGCTGGTGAGTGTCGTCTGGCTGAATCTTCGGACTGTCCCTCGCTGTCACTGACCTGGCTCACGCTTGGCTCGCCATGTCGGTTGGGTCTGTGTGGGGACTGTCCATGTCCAGCCTGTGTCGGTCTGGCGCTGTCCCTGGACTGTTCTCGGTGTCGGGGCTCTTGTGTTCCCCTTGGGTTCTGCCTTGTCTGCCTCTGGGCAGATTCAGGCTGTCTGTCAGAGGAGGTGTCCCGCTGACCAGAGGCTGAGCGCCGGGCAGTGTCCCTTGACTGCTTTGGGCCAAATTCTGTTGGGTTGTTTTTTCTGGGTTGTGTTTCATGGTCATCTTCATCTGTATACATTGTTTTGACATAATTACTGTTTACCCATCTTGCTGTGTCGTTGTCATTTTCATCAATCTCCTGTATTGCCCCTCTACCTCTCTTGTTTTTTCTGTTTCTGTTTTCATGAGAATGAGAATGTCTCCTGTGCTTTGTCTTTGAATCTTTTCGATCAATTTGTTGTTCTCCTTTTTCTCT
The DNA here is from genome assembly GCF_031878675.1 of Megascapheus bottae. NCBI lineage: Eukaryota > Metazoa > Chordata > Mammalia > Rodentia > Geomyidae > Megascapheus > Megascapheus bottae. The sequence goes on along the minus strand of NC_143518.1, from coordinate 40,583,864 downwards.
TTTAGGATTTGAATGGCTTCTTTCCTTTTGTCCATCTGAGCTTTTTCCATGTCTTCCTGTTCTATTCCCTCTTGGGCTCCTTGATGATTTTCTTTTCACCTTTTTGTCACTGATTGTTGAGTGACTGGTTCTTCTTCTTACTGTTCCATCTTCTTCTTCGTCTTCGTCATTATGAGCGTGACTTTTGTGTCTTAGTCCTGATGTTTGTATTTTCCCCTTCTTTGTGGAGTCATAATATGCTTGAGCCAATTTAAATACCATCAGCAAAAATTCTGTGAAATCTATTTCATCATTGTGGTCTATATCTAGAATTTGCATGAACACATCAGCCGTGTCTGGGTCATCTGGGTTCTGGAAGTTAAATTGAATATTGTGAACATTTGAAATATATTTATATTCTTACCAAATCTCTCATAATCCATTTTGTTTGTGTTGCTTCTTGATATTAGTAAGTGGAACTAATCTCTTTGATCTTTATATCTTTGTAGTTTTTTTCCTTTTCATGAGGCAATTTGTAATCATGTATGTTATGCTGAAGCAATCTGTATACTGCAGTTTTAAATGAGAAAAATCTTTTTATGCAATAAGTGTTTTTCTTTAAGTGCATATTTTTGTACAATTATTTAATTGTATCTTCTTAACCGTGTTTATATTCAGAAAAATTAATGTATTTTTAATCCTATTAAATTTTACTGTATTACTGTGTCTTTGTATGTCAATGCATCTATTAAGAGAGCAATATAAATGTATTTGTTTTGAAATAACAGTATTTTTTTATTCCAGATGAACGTGTTTAAAGAATATTTAGAATAATATCTTTGATTAGTGAAGAACAGAAATTCTCTACTTTTTTTTCTATCCTTTCTGTCCTTGCTCTCACCTTTAGGATTGTTCGAAATTCCTTCTCCAATAGCTCCTTCAGCTCTTCTTTGCATAATGTTTCAGTCTTGTTATCTTTTGTTGAATATTGATGGAAAAGTTCTGTTATGGCAATTACGTTTTCCATGAGAGTTGACATATTTTGCTTGTATATATGACCTAAAAAGAAAATGTGATTAATCCTGTAGTTGATTATTTACATCATATTTAATGCATTGTCATGATTTTTCCATTAAATTTGTATCTTTTACTTAATACTCTCATGAAAGCTGACAGTGACAATTTACATTCTACCATATACACAGTGAAAATTACCAAAGAATTGGACTAAAGCTTCCCATTCCTAAGCCTTGACCCACTTACAGGATGATAGAAAAAATTTTGCCCATATGTTTAGGAAAACAAATGCAGTTAAGTCAGTTCTTAAAGATAATTTATAAAATGTTGAGCATCTCTGAATAGATTATCTTAAAGCTAAATTGTCAAATGGCCAGAACTAAATGAGTACTTTGTAGAGAGCATTTCATGAAATTTGAAGTGTTTTTAATTAGAATGAGGTTCATAGTTTTTGATATTATAAAAATATTTCAGTGTCACTTCTTTTCATTTTGTTGTTTATGATACATTATTTAAGGCCTATTCAATATATATCTTCTGAGATAAGGAACATCAGTCAAAAACTAAAAATATAAACACATGGAAATTTTCCAATAACTACTTCATGCCTTATAAACCCAGATGAAGCTATATACTATAGGAATCAATAATGTGAAGATACAAGTATAGGCATTAGAACTAAAGTATTATAGACCTTGGATACTTTTTTCACCAGTCCGGGGCTTGAACTCAAGGCCTGAGCACTATCCTTGGGCTTCCCCAAGGCTAGACTCTACCCCTTGAGCCACAGAACCATTTCTGGCTTTTTCTATGTATGTGGTACTGAGGAATTAAACCGGTCTTTGTGCATGCTGGGCAAGCACTTTACCACTAAGTCAAAGTCCCTCCTGGACCTTGGATATTTTCTGGTAAGGAGTAGATCCTAATTTTTTGCTATGGGTCACTCAGACCTACATTTTGATATCATCTACTAAAACAATACTATGCCAGGTGCTGATGGCTCCTGCTGGTAATCCTAGCTCCTCAAGAGGTTGTGATCAGAAGATTACAGTTCGAAGGCAGCCAAGGTGTATAAGAGTCCATGAAAGTCTCCTCTCTATTTAACCCCCAAAAAGCCTTAGGTGGAGTTGTGGCTCAAGTAGCCTTGAGAAAATAAAGAAAGCTCAGGGACAGTACTTTGACTCTGAGTTCAAGCCTCAGGATGGGACAGCAAAGAAACAAGACCAAAAGAAAATCAAACAAAATACATTTTAAAAGCATTATAGAGAATAGAGGAAATAAAAAACCTCTAGGAGTAATATAAGATACAGATACAGATCTGGATCAAATAATTATAGTTTTCAGAATTATCTATTATTCTGTTTTTAAGAGATTATTGCATATATCCAGTACATGTCTCTCTCTGTGTATATTAGTGAGACCTGAAGATCATGCCAATTTATTGGGGTTTACAATCAGAGTAGAAATATACTATTTAGAGTAAGAGAATAATGTAAAACTTATGAAAGGTAACAAGGTTTAAAATATTAAAAACTTCAGTCAGGGTGTATAAAAGAAAGCCAGATATAGGCACATGATAGTGACACTGATGAACACTTAAGGCAGTGAAAAGATCATATAGACAATCAGATAAACACACATGCTGTCTTTAAAGTAGCAACAAAAATGATAGTTGTGTTTTTCTTTTAAAGAAGCAGTGGAAGCCAAAATGACAATGAAATGATGCCTTCATCTTTCTGTAGGAAATTAGGCTCTATCTTAAACTCTATGTCCAGAAAATATATCCATCCAAAATAAGGTTAGGTGATATATTTTTCAGTAAGCCAAAGTAGAACTAACCAACAGAAGCATGTTATAAAGAAAAAAATTAAGGGTAGCTTTGTTTGGAAGCAAATAAATATATCAGAATTACAAATCATTATGAGATGCATAAAATGATTATACTGTATTTCTATAGCTCAAGAATGGATAGAAGCTAACTTCATAATAATAGCAGATAGGTTTGGAAGAGTTAAAATAAACTTCATTATTGTAGGGTATTTAAATTTTTAAGTAGAAGCTTTTTAAAAATAATACATTCTAATAAATAAGACTGTATGGTATATTTACTGAGATAAACATGAAAAGAATAATAAAAGAGTATACAAGTAATAATCTAATATGAAGAGAATCAATGGACAGGTACTTAACTAATCCAAAAAATCAGGATAGTTAAAAGAAACGTAGATTTGATGGAAATGGGGACAAAAACATGAGAAGGGGTATCAGTGTTTGAGAAGTTATGTACCTACTACCTTACGAATGTAACTAACCCCTCTATACAGTATCACAACAATAAAAGAAAGTGTGATATGATTCAAACACAAAGAAAAAGGTAGTATATCTGTGGAGTATACTTTAAAACCAAAAGCTTTTCTAGAGGATATTTTATAACAATAAAAGGTTAAGTCACTAGGAAGATGGGTTCCTGTAAAATTATCAGTGTGAAAACGAATACATATTTGAAATTATTACTAACAGCTGCAGAATGCCTATCCTTTTGAAATGGACATAAACATTTAAAATGAACCATATGCTGGATTATAAAAGAAGTTTCAAGAAATTTTCAAGTGTTGAAACCCAAGGGACTTGGTTAGGTAAAACTGGTAAGATGAAGAAATCTTTATTGTTTGGAAATTAAACAATTAAGTTCTAAATAACCAGTACATCCTAGAATAACAATGAAACTTAGATAATATTTTGAAGTAAATGAACATAAGAAAAATAGGAACTGATAAAACTTGTGGAACTTAATAATCTCAGGCTTAGAAGTAATTTGTAATTTAAATGCATATCATATATTTTTTTTAAAAAAGAAGGGCTGCTTAAACTCTAAGCGTTTTGAAAAGAACAAAAACTAAGCCCTAAGAAAATATAATGATGTAAATAATAGAGATACTTGAAGTAAATGAACTAGAAAACAAATCTATCATCAATAAAATCTATAGATCAATAAAACCAAGACTCCACTTTTGAAAAATCAAATAAATGGATAACCCTTATGAAATTAATCAAGAAAACAATGGGAGAATAAAAGTACAAGTACCCAATATCAGGAAAGCAAAAGGAGACATTACTTTATATGGTAAAACTATTAGATGAAAAAACGTTGCAGTTGAGTGCTGGTGGCTCATGTGTGAAATCCTAGCTACTCAGGAGCCTGAGATATGAGGATCATGGTTTAAAGCTAAGCTAGCTAGAAAGATTGTGAGCCTTATCTTCAAGTACCTAGCAAAAGTAAAAAGAAAAAAAAAGCCAGAAATGAAACTGTGGCTCAAGTGGTAGCCTTGCAGGCCCTGAGTTCAAGCCCCAGTATCAGAACCAACTTGTAAAAAAAATATGTTGCAGCTGGCTATGGTGGCTCATGCTTGTAATCCCAGCCTCTTGGGAGGCTGAGGTCTGAGGATCCTGGTTTGAAGTCAAGCCTGGGTAGGAAAGTCTGTGAGATTCTTATCTCCAATAAACTACTCAGAAAAGTCCACAAATGGCCTTGAGCCAAAGAAGCTCAGGGACAGTGCTCAGGCCCCAAGTTCAAGCCCCAGGACTAGCACAAAAAGATAAAAAGTTGTAATCAGTTTGAACATTTAGATGAAATAGACACCATTTTAGAAAAAGCTCTTACCCATATTGAACCAACCAAAAATAGAAAACCTAAACCATTTAATTTTCATTGAAAAATTGAATCTTAAATGAATGTGTTTCCAGTGGGAGAGAAACATCTGGCAAAATGACTTTATAGGTAAATCCTATTGAATGTCTAAGGAAGCAATAACACTGTCTTCCATTACAGATTGTTTTAGAAAAATGAAAAATAGGAAACTTCAAGGAAAAATAGAATGCATCAAAATCTGTTTAAGAAATGGAAGTTTCAAGCTATGCCTCTAATCTCAGCTGAGGCAGGAGGAGTGTGAATTCAAGACCACACTGCCTGAAGAGTGAGATCTTGTCTCAAAAAATTGGTAAATCAGTCAGGAGCATGGCCTAGTGGTAAAATGCTTGCTTAGCATGCACCAAGCCCTGGGTTCAATTCCTTGGTACCACATACATTGAAAGAGCCAGAAGTGGTGCTATGGCTCAGGTGGTAGAGTGCTAGCCTTGAGAAAGCCCAAGGACAGTGCTCAGGCCCTGAGTTCAAGCCCAGGACTGGAAAAAATTGTAAGTCATAAAGAAAAGGATTGATAAACTTCACTAAAGATAAGAATGTCTGTTCATTTAAAGATATCATTAAAGAGAGGAGAAGTGGCATAATTGGAGAGTAGATACAATCCATTTAACCAATAAAGAGCTCTCTCCTGAATATTAAAACAAATCCTACAAATCAATACAAAAAAGTACAAAAATTCCAACAGAATAATAGGTCTCTCACACAGCAGTTTCAGAAAAAAACTATCAAATGACAAATAAATGTATCCAGAGGTTCAACCTTGTTAGGGAACCTAACATTGGAATGGCAATGTTAAACAATACTTCTAAAAGACTGAAAAGATAGGAAGGAAAAATAAACTTTGATATCACCAAATACAGGAGCTTGAGATTTTTGATATGCTGAGAGAAGGGGTATAAGCTGAGAAGAAGCACTTTAGAAAATTACCTTGGAAGTATCTAAGACCCTACCATTCACTCTTAGGATATTTCCAACAGAAAATATATACAAATATATAACCAAATTCCTTCAAAAATGCTCATAGTCCCATTACTTATGCTAGATCCCTGGATAAAAGTAATCCAACTGTTTATCATTCAAAAATAGATAAACAAATTGAAACATTGCATATAACATCAAAGCCAGAGGTTCGAGATCAGAATTATGACTAGCATGTTTTTTTTTTAATTTTTGAATTCTGGACCTGGGTACTACCCATGAGCTCAAGCCTACTGCTCTACCACTTGAGCCACAGTGCCACTTCCTAGCATGCTTATTGTAGAGAGGGAAACAGATACAATTGACTGGTATGTTGTTTAGGCAGGATTGACTAGACATGGTGATAAGTCAGTGTGATATAAAGGTAAGAGGTAGAGGTAGCAAACACAGTTAATGCATAGATAGAAGAACACAGACTAAACACAGAAACAGTTTTCTAGAGAGGTCTTTTCTGATCATCTAATGCAGAATATTCTCAGCCTTCCATCATTTCTACTATATCACTTTCTTGTTTTCATCATTATTTTTGTCATTTTTAGACATTATTGAATGTCTCTCCCTACTAAACATAAGCTCCTAAGAATGGAGAGTTTATGTAGTTCACTAGCCTAGAATCTGTGCCAAGAGCAATGCTTGCAAATAGAATGTAGTTAATAAGTATTTGTTGAAAGAATAAATGGACCTTTTGACAATAGAGAGTACTGAGTAGCCCCATGGAAAACAAATTTATGCCCTTGTTTTCTTTCTATGTGGAAATAATAGTTGTAGTGATGATGTCCTCACAAATAAGTAGAAAATTCCGGAACTTTCTGTCTTAGAAAATAACGCCCTCATCCAGACTTCTTCTTTGCTTAACACTAGGTAGGCAAAGGTAGACATATTCTTTCTTACCTTATTCACAGGAAGAGCAAACACAATGCAGCTGAAGGAGCTTGCAGGGCACTGAAGTCTGGGTTAATGGCCTTTTTATAGCAAGTCCATTCAGGGAGGAGCCACCATCTGTGGGATGGTCTGATTCATTCCTAACCAAACCCAGATCCACCCATATCTTCACCTCTAGCGACATGTGTTTACTTCCCAACTTGCTCACGTACTCATCTGTACTTATTTTATCAAGCTCTAAATTTAGATGAACATAAACCCTGTTTATTACAGACTTTATTCAGTGGTCTATTTGGCTATTCCAAATAGCCAATAGCTTGTTTGCAGTTCTCATATCGACCTGAGTGATGCTTGAAAAATATCTGTTAATAAATTCACTTCCTAGGCCTTGTATGTAGAAGTAGAAGAATAGGATAGGTATATTTATAAGGAACTAAAATCAGCATATAGTAGTAAAATATCTCAAGTCCTGCCCTTTATGTTCCTTTTTGTCTGTCAGTTACTTTTCTGAATAATGGGAGTACTTGCCATGAGATGAATGTTGATCTAGAAATCATCATGACTATAAAGAAGATAAGCAAATTTAAATTTGACTTTCCAAAGTCGAGCCAGATTGTGAGTCCTTCAGCTAGAAGTAGGGATCACTGGGAGTATGAGTGCGTTAGGCAAGAAGCCAATTTTACCTTGTCTTTGAAGTTATTACATTGGGGCACCAGAGACATATTCTATATAGACTTCCCCTGATACTGTGGATTTTCTGTTATTCCTGAAAATATAGAGAAGACTTGTATTCTTGGTTTCTCCCTTGATAGCCGCATTGTCTAACAGAATGCATCTCTAATTTGGATGTCCTTTCATTACATAAGCCCATGTTGTTTAATACAGAATTAATTTTTGTGCCATATGACATGATGTATTCTCCCCTAGAAATCCTCAATGTTGGTTAATGACATCCTTGTTTGTTGAGACGATTAAGCTAGAAAAAGTCATTTTTCATTTTTCTCTTTACCTCTCATGTTTATGTCACATCAGTTCTTACCAGGCTTATGTTCTTTGTGCAGTTCTACCCTATATCTCTAGTGCTATGATTTTAGTTCTTGAATACATTAGCTTTCAATTAGGTATTTATAAAAATTGTTACAGCTAGCCTCTTTTATTAGATTCCCTAATTCCAACTTCCATTCTTATT